>NC_090320.1:111843076-112171869 GCF_040869045.1 Eurosta solidaginis | reverse complement strand
CCTGTCTTTTGTAATGAATTATCGCACTTTTTCGGTTTTTCGAAATTTTCGATATCGAAAAAGTGTGCGTGGTTATAGTCCGATATCGTTCATTTTAAATAGCGATCTGAGATGAGTGCTCAGGAGCCTACATACCAATTTTCATCAAGATACCTCAAAATTTACTCAAGTTATCGTGTTAACGGACGGACGGACGGACGGACGGACATGGCTCAATCAAATTTTTTTTCGATCCTGATTGTTTTGATATATGGAGGTCTATATCTATCTCGATACCTTTATATATGTACAACCAACCGTTATCCAATCAAACTTATTATACTCTGTGAGCTCTGCTCAACTGAGTATAAAAAGCTGTGTTAGATCTTTAAGATAAAACATACCGAATTTTAATTACGAATAATTTGCAGCCAATTCATGGCCATAAAAGCTCATAATTTAAAAAGGCATGCGTGCTGAACTACCGGCTTCGAAGAGTCCTTATATGATCTCGGAAGGGTCCCAAAACGATACCCAAATAGTCCTGAAATGATCCCGAAAAAGTCCCCAAATGACCCTGATGGGAATCCGGACTGATCTCGAAAACCATACAGAAATGATGCCTGGAGGGGACTCAAATTACCCCGAAAAAGTTCCGAAAAAGTGCCGAAATAACCCTGACGGGATCCCGAAAGCCATCCAGAAGTGATACCGGAAGTATCACCAAATGATCCAGGAATAGTCCCGAAATAATTCCGACGGGATCCCGGTCGTATCCTGAAAATCATTCAGAAAGTATCCATGAAGGGGCCAAAATGGTCGACATTTGGAACGTCCATGTTGTAAATAAGGTCGCGGAGGATTTAGTCGGTGATAATGCCAGGTTTCGCGAGGGGAAAAAACTGGAGAGATCAGGGAGTTAGCCGTTTACTCTGTTACAAAGGTCATCGATCTGTGGGCCTGGGCCTGTGGCCATTATTGTGCAGTCATCGGCGTAGGAAACGATAGTAACTCCTTCTGATGGATGCCTGCCGACCTTCCACATAATTTGCGGCCCACCTTTTAAGAAATGGGGGAAGGGTATACCCTTCCAGGTCTTGCAGCAACGTGCTATGGTTGACCGTATCAAAAGCGTGTGATAGGTCTAGCGCAACGAGTACTGTTCTATGGTGGGGTTTTGATTTAAACCGCAATTTATCTGGGTGATAATGGCATTTAGCGCGGTGGTGGTGCTATGGAGTTTTCTGAAGTCATGCTGATGACAGGCTAGCTGCAAATTTGCTTTGCAGTAGGGAGCAAAATGGCTTCAAGTGTTTTGGATACTGGCGATAGGAGAGATATCGGGCGATATGACTCTATTAGCTGGTTTCCCAGGCTTTAGTAGCGGGACCACCTTGGTCATTTTCCATTTTTCGGGAATGACGAAGGGGGAAAGAGACAGGTTGGAGACATGCGCTAAATATTTGAAACCCTCTTTCCCTAGGTTTTTAAGCATCGGCATGGCTATGCCGTCTGGGCCCACTGCTTTGGATGGTTTACCATGACCGAGGGCACCCTCAACCTCTTTGGCGGTGATGGTAATTGGAGACGCGCTGAATTTATGTGTGTCTGTTGGCCCTCCGTCTATCTTTGTCGACCGTAGAATGCATTATATATGCAGAAAGTGCTCGCGCATTTTTTCGCATCCGACAGCACTTTATCGCCAAGGCGATGTAAATTTTGTCATTGTACTTAGACGGATTCGATAGGGCCTTTACGGTGGACCAAAGCTTACCTACACCGGCAGAGAGGTTACAACCGCTTAGGTGCTCCTCCCATCTCGGCCGCTTGTGTTCATCCACAAGCAATCTGATGCGTTTGTTTATATCGCTTATTTGCGGGTCGCCGAGATCGAGTTGTCTTATAAGGTCACGTTCTCTTGCTAAAGTTGCGGCCTCCGCGGGAAAGTGAGGCCGAATTTCGGGAATTCTACCAGCGGGAATGAAGCGAGCCGAGGCGGATTCAGTGACCTTGCGGAAAGCATGCTCCCCTTGGCGAGCATCAGTCGGGAAAGGGAGGGCTGCAAAGCGGTTGTCTGTAAAGCATTTGTATTCATCCCACTTTCCTTTTTTAAAGTTTATGAAAGTGCGGTTTTCTGTGACGATGAAGTCGGCGGTGCGCTCGAGCGAAATAAGTATAGGCAGGTGGCCGGATGCCAATGTTACTATCGGCTGCCAGTTCACGCAGTTTACGAACCCTGCGCTCACGATTGATATATCCGGCGAACTGTGACAGTTTCCTACCATACGTGTGGGGCGTCTCCGTTTATTGTGCAGAACGTCGTTTCTTCTATTTGATCCGCCAACATCTCACCCCTACTGTCTGCCTGCAAGTTTGAATGCCATAGATCGTGATGGGCAGTGAAATCGCCTAAGATAATGCGATTATTTCCAGTGTATGATAAACGCGAGGCCACCTCCTTTTCCGCTCTCGCGATATTTTCTGTGGACATTATACCCAGAAAAAGCCTGTAGAGCTGATCTTGCCGTAAGTTTAGTCTCTTGAATCGCAGCAATGCGTATGTTGTGCCGCTTCATGAAATCGACTATCTCCGTGATCTTGCCAGTTAATCCATTAACTACAGAATTCTGAAGTGCAACGGGTGTGGCGTTCCAAAAGGAAAGCCTCCGTATCGTGTCCGCCTCGCGGCGTTACCTTTGCAACGCTCCTTCTTTTTGGGAGGACGCCGCCTACAAATTGTTGCCACTTTTAAGGTTTCAATAACTATATTGTTCGAGGGGGCCTTCTCCAAACTCAAAACTCAAAATGTTTACTTCGTAGTTTTAATTTATTTTTCTCAAGTTTCAACTAGGCACGATGTCGGTCAAAATTGTAATGGCCGCTCGTATTTTATTATTTCTCTTTTTTCTTTCTTTGTGTGACGTTGGCTGCAGTTGTACTTGACATGCGTGTTGCCACTGCGTGCGCCTGTCAAGTACCACTAAAGCCCCAACCACATAGGATACCTTATTATATTTTTGCTAATGCTACATCACCCTTCCCTTGAAAAAAAAAGAAGAATTTGGCAACTTGATCATTTTTGCCACATTCTTCTTTTTGCATTCTATATGATTAATTGGTTCGAATGAACGAATATATTAGGGTGCACCTTCCTTTGAATTCGTTCATTAGAAGCAATTTTAAAGTTTTATTGTTATCTAAACTTTACATTAGGGTTTTTGAATTTTCGTTTTGTTTTTTTTTTTTTTTTTCTCTTTTATGTACATATATAAATCAGATTGTATGAATTTCCTCTCCTTACATTTATATTAACATACATATATCAGAAAAATTTTACAAATTGGACATATTCAATTTAGTATAACGATTTGGTTTATATTAGAAAAAAATTTTTTTTTTCGTTTTCATAGGAAAATAAAGTTCTTAGATACTATTTAAATAGTTACCATTAGAGATTATTTTTTGGTTCTGTCATTTTTGATATTACAATTTAACTTTGAATTTTCATTTTCTTGATTTTACATTAGAAAAATATAAGTATATACATTTTAAATAAGTTGTTTTTTGTTTTTTTTTGATTCTCTGTGCCTTCTTGGCTATTTAACAGTGCTTATTTACGTAACAATAAAATTATTAGAATATTTTGGATTTTTTTTTTGTTATAAAAATTTTACTTTATTTTTATAAGTCGATTTTTGTGTACTTCTTTTTTCTTTTTATTTGTTTCATCAATAATTGTTGCATTAGGCCCGTCTATTTTAGTTACTGTAAATGGGCCTTTGTATATATTTTCGTATTTTTGACGAGGCTCTTTTTGTAGAAGAACCTTGTTGCCTACTTGTATAGATAACGGACGTGCCGTTTTATCAAAATGTGTTTTAGTTTGAATTTTATGCTTATTTATTAAATGTTTTGCCAAATCATGTTTAATATTTAATATATAATATTAATATTTAAAAGTTTGGTTAATTCGAAAAATACTTCATTTTTAAACTCTGTTCCTAAATCGGATCAAATGGATTTCATTATTCCGTAATTTAAAATGAAACTCTCAAAAATTGCTGATGCTACTGTTTTAGCTGACTTATCTGGTATTGCAACTGTTACCAGATATTTAGTTAAATCACAAATCATGGTAACTGCGAACCTGTTACCATATTTGGATTCTGGTAAAGGTCCTTTTGTATCTATTATTAAAATATCAAACGGTTTGCAAGGTGTAGGTGTAATAACTAATTGTTCTTTTGATTTAGGCTTCGCTTTATTTAAAAGACATTGTTTAAGCGACTTAAACTATGACGTTTTTTCTTTCGTTTGTTTCATTAGCCATTGAGTGTGCTTGTAATTCTCAACTTGTTAGTGAAATATTCTAAAGATATAGTTTTAGTTTTTAATTTAAAATTGAGGTTCTTCGAGTAGAAGATGGGGTGCCAATACCTCAGAGCCCAGTGCTCGCCTCCATATCACATTTTTTAAGGGTTCTTCAAATAGAAGATGAGCTGGCTCATTAGAGCGAAACCTCAGAGCCCCCAGTGCTCGCCCCCAATGAATAAATACAAGAGGTTCTTCAAATAGAAGATGAGGTGGCTCATTACAGCGAAACCTCAGAGCCCCCAGTGCTCGCCCCCAATGAATAAATACAAGAGGTTCTTCAAATAGAAGATGAGTGGCTCATTAGAGCGAAACATCAGAGCCCCCAGTGCTCGCCCCCAATGAATAAATACAAGGGGTTTTTCAAAGCAAAAAAAGGTGGCTCATCCCGCAGCCAATACTTTGGAGCCCCCAGTGCTCGCCCCAATGAATAAATACAAGGTGTAACAGGTACATAGTGACCTCTCTCTAAACAAATTTAAAAATAACAAACAAATACATTAAAATAAAGATATCATAAATAAGGTGTACCGATGCTTTGCATCGTCCCGTATTTTAAATACACAATAAACAAAGTTAAATAACATACAGTCCATTAAAATAGTAATTTATAAAATAAAAAAGATAATAAATTAAAAAAAATGCTTGCTTGCAGTGGGCTTTGAGCCCGCAACCCCAAACGTGTAAGTCGGGTACGTCATCCACTGTGCCACGACTCATACGTCTACAAGCACATCAAATTACTCCCTTATAACTCACACTAAACTGCTCGCCCTCAACTGCCCCACGCTTAGCTATGGTCCTTCGAGCCGGATGACCGGCTGCTATGGAATTACAACTAGACGACTAAGCCGTCTAGGGGGGAGCATGTTTAAGCGACTTAAACTATGACTTTTTTCTTTCGTTTGTTTCATTAGCCATTGAGTGTGCTTGTAATTCTCAACTTGTTAGCGAAATATTCTAAAGATATAGTTTTAGTTTTTAATTTAAAATTGAGGTTCTTCGAGTAGAAGATGGGGTGCCAATACCTCAGAGCCCAGTGCTCGCCTCCATATCACATTTTTTAAGGGTTCTTCAAATATAAGATGAGGTGGCTCATTAGAGCGAAACCTCAGAGCCCCCAGTGCTCGCCCCCAATGAATAAATACAAGAGGTTCTTCAAATAGAAGATGAGGTGGCTCATTAGAGCGAAACCTCAGAGCCCCAGTGCTCGCCCCCAATGAATAAATACAAGAGGTTCTTCAAATAGAAGATGAGGTGGCTCATTAGAGCGAAAGCTCAGAGCCCCCAGTGCTCGCCCCCAATGAATAAATACAAGGGGTTTTTCAAAGCAAAACTAGGTGGCTCATCCCGCAGCCAATACTTTGGAGCCCCCAGTGCTCGCCCCAATGAATAAATACAAGGTGTAACAGGTACATAGTGACCTCTGTCTAAACAAATTTAAAAATAACAAACAAATACATTAAAATAAAGATATCATAAATAAGGTGTACCGATGCTTTGCATCGTCCCGTATTTTAAATACACCATAAACAAAGTAAAATAACATACAGTTATTAAAATAGTAATTTATAAAATAAAAAAGATAATAAATAAAAAAAAATGCTTGCTTGCAGTGGGCTTTGAACCCGCAACCCCAAACTTGTGAGACGGGTACGTCATCCACTGTGCCACGACTCATACGCCTACAAGCGCATCAAATTACTCCCTTATAACTCACTGCTCGCTCTCAACTGCCCCACGCTTAGCTAACATTTATTGCAATTTTTAACGAATTTAGCTATATCACGACTCATGTATTTCCAATAGTACTTAGTTCTCAATTTTGCATATAGTTTTTTCGTACCGCAGTGTCCGCCTAGGAGTGGGTCATCGTGAAAAATTGTCATCAGTTTCTGTTTTTTGTCGTTCTCTGTTACCGTTTCTACTGGGTCTGTTAATATAATTTGTAAACTTTTTAAAATTTGATTTCCTCTATCTTTTAAATTTGTGATCGTGAAATATTTGAAAAATATATCATTTTTTGGCCATTCTAACTGCTTAATCTTGTGAATGTCGGCTACTTTTTCAAGCCTCAAAAGTAACTCATCTAAATTCGTTATTTCGTTGGCATTCGCAAAATTAAGTAACTCGATTTCTTTGTGTTTTAAATGTGCACATAGTTGAAAATTTGAAATTTGGTCGCTTTAATCGTAGATAAGTCAAGTGTCTTGCTTATTGGCGATAAGAGGTATATCGGACGATAAGATTCTCCTACGTTAGCTGGTTTCCCAGGCTTTAGTAGCGGAATCACCCTGGCATTTTAAATTTTTTGGGGATGACGAAGGTGGGCAGGGACAGGTTGAAGACATGCGCGAGATAATTAAGTCCCTCTTTGCGTTAGATGGTTTAGCATGAACGATGGCATCTTCAACTTATTTGGCGGTGATGGTTATTGGGGACTCGCTGTGTTTATGCTTTTGTGCTCGTCTGTTTGCCCGCCGTCTGGCTTTGTCAACCGTAGAATGCAAACATATTGTCGGCAGAAAGCGATCGCGCATTTTTTCGCAACCGACAGCACCTTATCGCTGCAGGCGATGAATATTTTTCATTGTGCTTAGTCGGGTACGATAGGGACTTCACGGTGGACCATAGCTTACCTACACCGGCAGAGAGGTTACAATTCTTAAAGCGCACCTCCCATTTCGCCCACTTGTGTTCATCCACAAGCAATCTGAAGCGTGTTTTTATATCTCTTATGTGGGCGTCGCCGGGTCGTGCTATCTTATGAGGTCACGTTCTCTCGCTAAAGTGGCCAACAAAACGATTGTCTGTATAAATTGTTTAATCTTCCCACTTTCCTTTTTTGATGAAAATGCGTTTTTCAGTAGTAATGAAATCGGCAGATCGCTCGAGCGAAAGGAGTATGGGTAGGATGCTAATGTTACCATGTCTGGCGAACTGTGACAGCTTCCTACCATACGTGGGGGCGTCTCCGTGTCCGCCAAAATCTCGCTTCTGCTGTCCGCCTGTAGGTCAGTGAGCACTTTAGCGAGAGAACGTGACCTTATAAGACAGCACGACCCGGCGATCCCCAAATAAGTGATATAAACCAACGCATCAAATTACTTGTGGATGAACACAAGTGGGCAAGATGGGAGGAGCACTTAAAGAATTGTAACCTCTCTGCTGGTGCACGCTTTGGTCACCGTATAGTCCCTATCTGACCCGACTAAGCACAATGACAAAATCTACATCGCCTTTGGCGATAAAGGGTTGTCGGATGCGAAGAATGCCCAAGCGCCTTTTTCTCGACAATATGTATGTAATGCATTCTACGGTTGACAAGGTCATACGGCGGGCCAACAGACGCGCACACAAGCATAATTACAGCGCGTCCCCAATTACCATCACCGCCAAAGTGGTTGAGGATGTCATCGTTCATGCTAAACCATATAAAGCAGTAGACCCAGACGGTATAGCCATGCCGATGCTTAAAAAATTAGGTAAAGAGGGATTCAATTATCTAGCGCTTGGAAAATGGCCAGGGTGGTTCCGCTATTAAAGCCTGGGAAACCAGCTTACATAGGAGATACTTATCGTCCGATATCTCTCTTACTGCCAGTAGCCAAGACACTTGAAGCCATTCTGCTTCCCTATTTCAATGCAAATTTACGTCTTGCCAATCATCAGCATGGCTTTCGAAAGTAACATAGCACTACCACCGCGCTAAACGCCATTAACACACAAATAAATTGCGGATTAAATCAAAACCCCCACCATAGGACAGTATTCGTTGCGTTAGATCTGTGAAGAGGTTTTGGCACGTTACTGCAAGACCTGAAAGGGTCATCCCTTCCCCCAAGTCTCAAAAGATGGACCGCAAATTATCTGTCGGTCGGCAAGCATCAGCGCAATTCAGGAACATAACATCCAAACCTAGAAGAATTAAACCACACGGTGGTGTCCTATCCCCACTTCAGTTCAACTCCTACATATCGAAACCACCTTTACCACCAGAAGGAGTCACTATTGTGACCTACGCCGATGACTGCACAATAATGGCCAAGGGCCCAGGCCCCCACATCGATGCATTTTGTAGCAAAACAGTCATCTCCGTGATCTCTCCAGTTTCTTCGCCACGCGAAACCTGGCATTGTTATCGAACAAATCATCGACGACCTCATTTAAAACATGAACGCATCAAATGTCGACCATATTGAACATCCACGTCGATGGCATCACGCTACGGGCTGTCTACACCCAAAAATCTTGTGTGTGGCGTTGGACCAGGATCTTCATTTTGGACAGCATGCAACCGCAATTGTTCTTAAATTCCAGAGCCGTAATAAAATCCTCAAATCTCTTTCCGGCAGCACTTGGGGTAAAGACAAAGAAACGCTCATTACTATTTTCAAAGCAATTGCCGGCCGATTGAATGCTGCGCGTCCCCGATATGGTCACCAAACCTAAAGGTTACTCACACAATGAGGCGAGAGTACTCCCCATTAGGGAGATAAACTAAATGCTGAGCAAACAGTTTCTGTTGAATACCCAGAAACCTGGGCATCCCAACAGACATCTGATTGATGAGGCTACACCTCCCAAGGGCTTAAGGGGTAATCTCAGTTAGCATTATGAGGAAATACGGCACCTAAGAGCAAAAGCACAAGCAAGTCCCCAGTGATATCTGCTAACAGGGGTCGGACTTCTATGCCAGTACTTAAAGAAAAATACCCAGAACTACCAGAAGAGAAACGCACTCTCCCTAAGGAAAGGCGCGTCAGTCTAGCTTAAGGTTAAACTCTTACCTATCCAGAATCAACCCCGGTATACAAAATAGGCGCATGCATCAGCTTCTTCGCAAAATATGGGCGGAGGAGCGCATGCCCGACGATTGGAATCTAAGTGTTCTTTGCCCAGTCCACAAGAAGGGGGATACTGTAAACTGCACCAACTATCGCGGAATCAGCCATCTTGATATCGCACATAAGGTCCTCTCAAGTGTGTTGGGCGAAAGATTGAAGCCCATCGTGAAGCAACTGATTGGACCTTATCAGTGCGGCTTCAGACTGGTAAATCTACAATCGACCAGATTTTCACAATGCGCCAAATCTTGGAAAAAACCGCGAAAAAAGAATCGACACACATCACCTCTTCGTCGATTTTAAAGCCGCCTTCGACAGCACGAAAAGGAGCTGCCTATATGCCGCTATGTCTGAATTTAGTTTCCCCGCCAAACTTATATGGCTGTGCAAAATGACGTTGAGCAACACCATCAGCTCAGTCAGAATTGCGAAGGACCTCTCCGAGCCGTTCGAAACTAAACGAGGTTTCAGATAGCTTGACCCCCTATCGTGCGATTTCTTTAATTTGATGCTGGAGAAAATAATATTAGCTGCAGAACTTAACCGCTCTGGAATAATGTTCTATAAAAGTGTACAATTACTGGCGTATGCTGATTACATTGATAACATTGGCCTAAACACCTGCGCCGTTAGCTCTGCTTACTCCAAACTGGAAAAAGAAGCGGTAAAGATGGGTTTGATGGTGAATGAGGACAAAACGAAGTACGTGCTGTCATCCAGCAAAGAGTCAGCGCACATGCGCCTTGGCAACCACGCTATTGTCGGCAGCCATAATTTCGAAATAGTAAAATACTTCGTTTATTTGGGAACCAGCATCAACACTAGCAACAAAATCAGCTCTGAAATACAGCGAAGAATCACTCTTGCCAATAAATGCTACTTTGGACTAGGTAGGCAATTGAAAAGTAAAGTCCTCTCTCGGCAAACGAAAATCATACTCTACAAGTCACTTATCGTACCCGTCCTGCTATATGCGGCAGAAGCATCAACAGCAGATGAAGCATCTCTGGGAGTGTTCGAGAGAAAAGTTCTTCGAAAGGTTTATGGACCTCTACGCGTTGGCGATGGCGAGTACCGAAGAAGGCTGAGCTGTACGAGCTATACGCAGACATCAACATAGTCCAGCGAATTAAAACGCAGCGGCTGCGCTGGCTAGGCCATATTATGTGAATGAAAGATGATGCTCCGGCCAAGAAAGTGTTTCTATTGAAACCCGCCTATGGAAGCAGGGGTAGAGGGCGGCCCCCACTCCGTTGGAAGGATCAGGTGGAAAACGATTTAAACTCCCTTGGTGTGACCAATTGGCGCCGGTTGGCAGAGAGAAGGAGCGACTGGCGCGCCCTGTTGGACGGCCATAACCGTTTAAACGATTAATCGCCAATTAAGTAAGTAAGTACGCACCATACAATAAAATCGTTTTTTTCCGCGACTCATCTTAACGTTTCCTCGAACTGTGACGAATGAAGTTTGCAAGCAAATGTGTAAGGGCGAACAGTTGAAACAGATTGCATGAGACAGATTTCATTGTATATAGGGCGCTAAATGGACAGCAGTATCGTATCGAATTTTGGGTAAAAGGCTGCGGCATAGATACAAGCACAGTTAACCAATAAGGAGATTCATCAGTGGTGAACTGTTATATTCACTTATTTTACAATTAAAGCTGCCATGAAATTTATAGAGATAGAATCATTCTTTTAGAAAATAAAAAAAAATTTAAAGGGACCTGCGCAGCTCTTAAGTACACGCTAAAGAAATATTTTGATTTATTTCCTTTGAATGGAAATAGAAGCACCCAAGAACAGGGCCGGCGGAAGACGTGGGTATGGTGTGTAGTGCTACCCACCCGGAAGATCTGTAGGTTTGATCTGATCTGGAGTCTAATTAAATTTTCAAATACGTGCACGTAAAGCTCGATTCATGGGTCAACCAGTCAGCGCTGGTCAGTCAGGTGAAGCGCGCTGTATGTGCGTGTGAATAACTATGTTTTCAATCAGTGTTGCTCTTTAGATACAATTGTATCAATTTGGAGTGGATACAAAGATACAAAAAATATCAAATGAATACATTTTTAATAACGAATTGATAAAACGAAGTAGTGATATGTTTTTGAATGTAGCTTTGATTGTGTTCATAGCGTTAGAGTATTGTGTTACTCCCGTATTAAATACATATTTGTATTCCCTTGTCCTGTATAGTTTCTGACTCTTTCTTAGAGTACGGGAATAGACTGGACATATCATATGCATTCCGATTCATTTGTTTTGGTTTACTGTCGGATCAAAAAAGTATTGTGTCACAGCTGACTGCCGGTATTGCATTGCATAGTACTACATATTGTAACGAATTTAGAGAATTCCGCTTATTCCAAACCTTCTGCTAACGTTCGAATCGCTAAACTGTTGAATAAATAACTCACATATATTCAATAATGCGAAATGGTCTTTATTAAACTACTTTGAGGGTACTTCACAATAAGACTTATACTTCACAACCAATAGCGTGCTTAACCTTCCTAAACTCGCGCCAATTTTTGTAACACGTATACTCGCGCACGGAAGTTTGAACTAGATGAAATAGAAGCTTTCTGAAACAAAACTTAAAAAAAAGTTTTATTTAAACTCGATGATATAATAAAAAAAAACAAAACCACTCATTAAATTAATATTCAGTAATTTTATTGATTTTCAGTCGTTAACATATTGGTGTCCAAAATCGATTGTTTTTTCCTATATGCTACAAAAATAAAAACAAAAAACATATTTTTTTCCTCAAATAAACGAAAATTAATCTTAAACTTTTAAAAGCACTCCTTGTGCAATACATAAATCACAGATTGATTTAATTATCAGCCTTTAAATAAAAATTAAGGCATATCACATTTCATAAAAAAAACGGCCTTCCAAAATTTTAGTGTTGCTGCAAAAACAAAACTTAAATTTTTTTTAGAAAAAAGCAAAAATAACTCTCTCAGCTTAAAAAATATTTTTTTTTGCAATAATAAGCAATAAGATAACTTTTTCATTATCCTTATAGTAACAGTTAGAACAACAAAATCTGCAACCTCGCTGTCATTTTAATCCTCAGAACTCGAAATTTCTTCCTACAAAAGTAGTCTGATTTGCTTTTGATTCATTTTGATAATTAAAGGTACCTACAAAATAATAAAATACACAACAATGAAGAAAAAACACAAACAAACAAAAAAATGTTTACCTGCACAAAAAGTTACACAGATATTCGTACGAAAATTTGTCGTAAACCTGCACTGCTTGTATTTCACTAGTTTCGTCTGTCTTGGGTTTGTCGTCATTTTGTGGTTTTGTCTGTCTTGACTTTGACCTTGTTGTAACTGCTAAAACATGTTTCGTCGAGTCTTTTATTTCGTCTATCGTTATTCGTGAAAGCACGTCAGCCACAACGTTCGATTTGCCTTTAACGTATACTATTGTAAAATTATATTCTGCAAGTTCTAATCTTATTCTTGTAAGTTTGGATGACGGATCCTTCATATTAAAAAGATAAACTAATGGTCGATGGTCGGACTTTACTATAAAATGTGTACCGTAAACGTACGGACGAAATTGTTTAATTGCGAAATATATTGCTAAAAGTTCTAACTCAATGATAGATTTTTTCTGTTCTGCTTTGTTAAAAGATTTTGAAGCAAAACAGATTGGTAAGTCAGCATCTTCATGCTTTTGACTTAATATAGCACCGCATCCAACTTTTGAAGCATCAACTGTAATTATGAACTCTTTACTAAAGTCAGGATACTGTAAAATTTGAGGAGACATTAGAGCTAATTTTAATTTCGAAAAAGCAACTTCACAAGCTTCGTCCCAAACAAAGTCCACTTTCTTTCTACTTAAACGATTGAGTGGTGCTGCCAGCAATGCGAAATTCGGTACAAATCGTCTATAATAGTTTGCAAAGGCGACAAAGCGCCGAACGGCATCTTTGTCAGTAGGCTTTGTATATTTTTTAATCGCATTTATTTTAGAATCGTCTGGCAGCAATCCTTTCGAGGAACATTTGTGTCCTAGGAAAGTTACCTCGGAACGAAGGAAATTACATTTGTTGGGATTCAGCTTTAAGTTGAATTTTCTACAAGTTTCAAAAACTTTCTCTAAATTTTTACAATGATGTGTCTCGCTACACCCTATGACGATAATATCGTCGATATACATGAATGCTTGATTAGGCGCGATGCTTGAAAATGCTAGTGACATCATACGCGAAAATGAATTGGGTGCTACATTTAAACCAAAAGGTAAGACTTTCCACCGAAAAACTCCTCTATCAGTACTAAAAGATGTTACGTCCCTGGAGTTAGGATGCAATGGAAATTGATGGAAACCAGAAAAAAGATCTAAAGTTGAAAAATATTTTGCCCTACCAAGGTTGTCAAGTATATCGTCCACGCGTGCTAACGGAAATTTGTCAGCTATAAGCTTTTTATTAACCACTCTAAAATCTACGCACATACGATATGCTTTTTGACCAGTGGGATCTTTTTTTGGAACTAAAATTAGTGGGCTATTGTAATTTGAAAAACTTGGCTCTATTAAATCGTTCTGCAGTAAATTATCAACCTGTCTATTTATTTCTTCCCGTTGTGAATAAGGCAAACGATAGTTTTTAATGTAAACCGGGTTTTTGTCAGTCAATCTAAGTTTCTGTTCGTAAAAGTTGTTAAGAGTCATACGGTCCGTTTTTAAAGCAAATACATCGGCATATTTTAGGCATAAATCAAGCAATATTTTGGCATTTGTTTTTGTAGAACACTTTTTAATTCTTCCAGACGTTTTGTATTTTCTGAAGTTTCACTGATTTTGTATACGTTGAAGTTGGTAATTTCTTCGGTTACTATATTGCATTTGTTGACATATTTTACCTCATCGGTTATGTTTAAAACTTTTAAAATTGGGTTATTTGTATCAACAATGCACTTTGCGGTAAAAACACCACTACAAATTTCTTGCGCGTCTACAAAAACTGTATTTTTATATTTTTTCAAATTAAACAGCCGATAAACTTCACATCTTGGAGGAATCACTAAAGTGTCTGTGGTCATACCATGTAAAATTTTTATACTATGAGTTTCTGTGCCAATGCTAATTGTTATGCTATTGTTTGCATAGTCGATTATGCACTTATATGTTTTTAGAAATCCTTGCCGAGTATGCCGTCCGAAGGTATGTTAAAATCGTCACTTACTACGTGTAATTTATGCGGAATGAAAAAATTTGATGCAATTAAATTTGTATTTACTGTACCTAACGTTGAAACCGAATCTGTTGTTACACCTGTTATGTTAATAATATCTTTACCGTTAATTTGAACTCTATCTGTTAAACTTGAAAATTTAATTAAGGAAATATCAGCTTGAGAATCTACGAGAAAAGTGCATGGCTTATAAGAATCACTACATTTTAATTCGATGCAATCGGAATAGTTGAGATTCAAACAGTAAACAGCGTTTTTAGGAAGGTTTTCATCTAGTATTCTAGCTCTTGCTCCCCCAGTGTTCGCTTCTGAGGGGCATCCGCGTTTAAAGCACGCACATTAGCATTATTACTCGCATTTCCACGTCTGTTACTATTGTTTCCCCGAGAACTAGATCGATTGCCCGAATTATTGTTATTAGAATTATTACTGTGGCCTCTTCTACTATTGTTACTAAACCTATAACTGTTTCCATTATTATTGTATCTGCTGTTATTGTTATTGAAACGGCTGTTATTGTTATTGAAACGACTGCTTTTGTTATTGAACCTATTACTGTAATTATGTCCCCTAAATCCGCCTCGAAAACTATTTGGCCTATAACACGCGACTGAAACGCTAGCACTTGAAGTTCTTTAACCTCATTATTACGCTCAACTATCATTTTTGCAACTACGTCCTTTGAGTCGCTGAAAGTAGTTGATGCTAAAATTGAGTTTACTAATTCTGAACGAGTGTTCAGCCTACATGCTTTGCTCTACAGCCATTTCGTGAGCTTTCGCTTGCGTCATACCTTCAATGATCAGGGAACGTTCTAATGAGTCTGACAATTCTTCAACACGCTTGGCAAATTCCGAGTAGTTATTGTTTACCACATGTAAAGACGAGATTTTACCCGCGACAACTTTTGAATTGTCGGGTTTAATTCTACTTCGTAACGCGGCTTTAATTTGACTAACGGAATTTACCTCAGTTGGAATTGCTTCGCGTGCTTTACCCTCGAGTTTCGATTTTAGAAACGATGTGAAAGTACCAGTTAAATTTTCATCGGCGAACTCTTCAAGCAATTCAATTTTGTCTATAAAGGACTAAAGCGCCAACGGATCGCCGCTGTAGTTTTCTCTAATAGAAGTAGCACACATGGTAATGAAATAGATCTTTTGCTCGAGTGTTGCCATGATTTGATCGTTAAGATCTGAAGCTGAATTAGAAGAATTTGAGGCAATGTTTGGACTAATTGGATCGTTAAGATCTGGGTTTAAGTTAGAAGAAGTTGAAGTTAATTTTGCACTATTGGAATCGTTGAGATTTGACTCTAAATTAGAAGTTAAATTTTTGCTAGAAGAATCTTCGAAGCCTGGGAAACCTGCTGATAAAGATAATTTATTTTCCTGTTTTGGAAATTTTTCGGTTGACGATGAAGTTAAACTTTCGGAGCTTGAAGCTAATTTATCGGAATCGGATTGTGAATCTGAAGTTTTGTGGACTCGCTTCCTATCTCTAAGGTTGTACATGTAGTTATAAGAAGAGCAAAGAATTAAGTTTAAACTACTATGAAATTAATGAAGCACTTATTTGAATATATACTTGAAGCTGAAATGTTGAAAGGAAAGAAAATTGGAAAGGGAACTGGTTTACAGTGAATTGTCGCTAACGAAGTATTTGTAATTTACTTGAGAATCTATTTGAAACAAAAATATTAATACTAGAAAGCTGAAAGAAGGAATTGAATTTAGAATGAGCTCAAAAATTTAAAAGTATGAATGGCAAAAAAAATCTCAGTAATGTGGTAATCACGGACGCACCGCTTTGTTAAAAAAATCTCATTTGGTTTTTCACGGAACCACCGTTTAAAAAAAAATCTGAATTGGTTTTCCACAAACCAATGTTTATATCAAAATTCCAAAATGTATAGATTACACGTGAACTGCTTATCTAGTTCACTGAGTCTTATATGGTGAAAAAGAATTTTTTAGAGAATGTACGTATTAAAAAACTGAAGTATAATGAAAATTTGAGAAATGGAAATACAGGCATGTCAAACTTTGAATGAAAAATGTATGAAATGATTTGAAAATTTGAAATTAAAATTGAAGCTTGAGAGTATGGGAATTTGTAAAATTAGTTGAGAAGCTTTTAAATTAGAAATTTGAAAATATTAGAAATTTGAAGAAAATGTGAATTCGTAAAATGAGTTGAGACTTGAGAGAAAAATTTAAATGTAAATTTGCAAATGTTGAATTTTATAAAATGGTTCAAAAATTTTAGAATTGTTGAAAACTGAAAAAGTATTAATTGTTAAGTTTAGACGGACGCACCGCTTTAATCAAAAAATGTATTTGGTTGTTCAACAGTACCACCGTTTTAATCGAAATCCAAAATAATTTATGTATATACGTAAATGTGTGTATGTAGAAAAAAATTTGCACAAAAACTACATATACATATGTAAGTAATATACTTAAATGCTGCTTCCGAGGTTCTGCCTAGCCGCCGCTGCTTCTTCTGCTGCGCTGCTGCCCCGATGTTGGTCCTGCTGCTGCTACTGCGCTGCCAGTATTATGCGCTGCTGGTGTTGCTGCTGCTGCTGCATATATAGATATATGGCGTAGTTTTCTGCCGTTAGGTGAGTAGAGGAATGCCGTTGTTACTGTCGATGCTTAGTGGTACAGTTGCCCTTAAGTAGGCGAATTAAGTTTTTCCGTATTATACTAGATCTTATTGTTTCCTTTTCTTTAATTTGTATTATCTCTGCTTCTTTTAATGTGTATTTGTAGTCGTAGATTTAGTTCTAAAATTTTCTTATTATTTCTCTGTATATATTTGCAAGTATTTCGTTAGCCAATTTTATTACCTCTGTATTTTGTTATAAATTCGAAGATATTGTATTAGACATTTTTATTATTTCCGTTTTGTTATAAATTTTAAAATGTTGTATTTCGTTTTCTGTTATATAGTTGAAAATATTTGTTAGACAAATTGTATTAATTCCGTTTTTATTAGATTCGAAATTATTTTATTAGAAAAATTTTATTACCTCCGTTTTGTTATAAATTTTGAAAATGTTCTATTAGAAAAATTGTTACCTCTGTTTTTGTTATAATTTGAAAATATTTTATTAGAAATCTTTTTATTACTTCCGTTTTTGTTATGTAAATTTAGGACATTTTATTAGAAAAAATTTTATTACCTCCGTTTTGTTATAAATTTTGAAAAAGTTCTATTAGAAAAATTGTTACCTCTGTTTTTGTTATAATTTTAATATTTTGTTAGAAATCTTTTTATTACTTCCGTTTTTGTTAAATAAATTTAAGGTATTTTATTAGAAAAATTTTATTAACTTTGTATTGTTATCGAGTTGAAATTATTTTGTCAGCGTTTTATTTAATGTTTTAAAATTTTCTTTTTCACTGTACCACTACTTTCTTTCACTCCACTCACCGTCGCTGCCAAATTTTAAATGACCGAGGCTCCAGCCTCACGGTCGCCATGTGGCGTTCCAAAATGGAAGCCTCCGTATCGTGTCCGTCTCGCGGCGTTACCTTTGCAACGCTCCTTCTTTTGGGAGGACGCCGCCTCCAAATTGTTGCCACTTTTAAGGTTTCAATAATTATATTGTTCGAGGGGGCCTTCTCCGCCAGAACACCAATTGTATTCGTTTTAAATAAAAATTAAAGGACTCAAAATGTTTACTTCGTAGTTTTAATTTATTTTTCTCAAGTTTCAACTAGGCACGATGTCGGTCAAAATTGTAATGGCCGCTCGTATTTTATTATTTCTCTTTTTTCTTTCTTTGTGTGACGTTGGCTGCAGTTGTACTTGACATGCGTGTTGCCACTGCGTGCGCCTGTCAAGTACCACTAAAGCCCCAACCACATAGGATATTTTTGCTAATGCTACACGGGGTAGACGTTGTCGCTCTGGGAGTAAGTGACGGGTGACTACGCCTGGGTTGTTAAAGGCTAGGACGCAACTGCTGTTGTGGCCCTGGGACTGGACGTCCTTGGGTAAGCATTGGGGTACCCGGTGTGTATGGGTTTGCGGCCTGGCAACATGGCGTTATGAAACCCGTTGAGAGGTTGCCGTCGCGGAGACCAGAACATCTAGGAAAGTGGCACCGTCCAAAGCAGGAGCTGCATTAGGCGGATGTCGCAAACATATATATTCTGTGCTGGCAAACGGTGCAAAAGGAGGTAGGGACTAAGAGTATGTTTCCCTGACCTACACGATTGCTGCCGGAAAAGAGAGGGGAAGAAGACGGGGGCATTGGCTAATGCTCGGCGGGACGTCGGGTTTTGGGATCTAGCCCAGAACAACCTGTCCGATGCACCATCCCTTGCACGAGACACACTGACAAGAGTATGACCGTCCTAAAACGAGTCTTTTTCGGCAGTCGCAGCAAAACCATTTGTCACGACCGGGGTTAGGAGACGGACCCGGATTGGATTCGATACCTTCCCGGAGCAAGAGAATATGGAGCAGAGAATAAGGAGTTGCTGGGAGGATGACAATTTGTGGGAGGGACGCAACAAATTAAATGGGGTTACACTGAAATGACAGTCCTTGGTCGGGAAAAATCCCGAGTCGCTCCGGTACATAGAACCGACTGCCTTACTTTCAGGATGGTCTTCGGGAACCATCCGGTATCACGTCGGGGCCATTTCCGGACTCTTTCGGGACTTTTCGGGATCACTTTGGGACTCTTCCGGGATAATTTCTGGATTGTTTTCGGGATCGTCCGGGATCCCGTCTGGGTTGTTTTGGGACTTTTTCGGGATCACTTTGGGACTTTTCCGCGATAATTTCTGGATGGTTTTCGGAATCCATCTTGGATCCGCTAGGGGTCAATTCGGGACTTTTTCGGAATTCTTTTGAGATCCTTCCGGGATCATTTCTGGATCCCGTCGGAGTTATTTCGGGACTATTCCGGGTTTATTTGGTGATCATTGTGTACTCTTTCGGGATCAATTTTGTACTCTTCAGGGATCATTTTTGGACTATTCCGACACCTTTTGGAGACCCTTCCGGCAGCGTTTGTCGATGGTTTTCGGGAACCGTCCGCGATACCGTCGGGGTCATTTCGTGGCTTTTTCTGGATAACTTGGGGATTATTTGCGGACCCTATCGGGTAATCAGCTCATTTAGTTATTTTTGTACTGCATTACAAAAATAAAATACATTAGACAGAAATTTTTTTTTAACAGATAACTTCATAAGCAGGCTATCGCGAAAAGCCATATATTTTATGTTCTCTCTTTTTACGGGGACGCGGGTAAAGGCTAGTATATTGTGACGAATATTACGTTTGTCTTTGTGACACAATCACGCAAGAACGGCTGGACGGATTTGGATGAAAGTTGGCATGCATATAGCCAATAGTCTAGAAGGGTCTACTAGCTATATTTTTTTTGAAAAGGGGGAGGTCGCCGCCCCTAGGAACAGTCACAATTTAATTATTGTATTTTTTCGGATTTTGATGAAATTTGGGACACAGATGGACAATAGTCTAATGGGGAAATTTTTTCGAGAATAGAAAGGGTCCCAAGACCCTTCGAACAATTACATTTTAATAATTTTTAAATATTACAACTTTACGTATACTGCCCCTTCACCAATATAACAAACTCAATGGGTAAAATAAGTCGAAGGCTTACAAAGTGAGCAGTGATCATGATTTTTTCCGATTATTGAAAAAAATCAAAAATAATCAATAGAGGATGTTTTGATTGCTTTTGATTATTTCTGATTTTTATACTCAGCTGAGCAGAGCTCAGACATAGACTTCTATATACCAAAATTATCTGGGCGAAAAAAGAAATTCATTTAGCCATGTCCGTCCGTCCGTCCGTCTGTCCGTGAACACGATGACTTGAGTAAATTTTGAGGTATCTTTATGGAATTTGGTATGTAAGTTCCTGGGCACTCATCTCAGATCGCTATTTAAAATGAACGGAACCGGACTATAACCACGCCCACATTTTCGATATCGAAAATTTCGAAAAACCGAAAAAGGGCGATAATTCATTACCAAAGACAGATAAAGCGATGAATCTTGGTAGGTGGGTTGACCTTATGACGCAAAATATAGGTTAGGTTAGGTTGAACTGGCCGGTCCATGAGGATCTCACATAGGCTGAATGAATCCGTAGTGTTACCAGAAGTTTGTTTTAACAGCCAAACTGAAAAAGCCTATCAAAAACCAGGACCTATGTTATAAAATAACTACGTCCTCTTGGCAAATACTAGAAGCTTCCTAGGACTTAAGCCACTTGCTGCTTCTAGATCTGACAGCTGTATCACTCCTAATAGCTGGAGTCTTAGCCTGGCAAGGGTAGGGCACGAGCACAGAATGTGCTCGATCGTTTCCTCCTCCAGCCCGCACTTCCTACATCTTCTATCACTGACCAAGCCTAATTTAAAGGCATGTGACGCCCGAAGGCAGTGTTCAGTCAGAATACACGTCATGAGTCTACAGTGCTCTCTTTTTAATGATAGAAGCAACTTTGTTAGTCTAAGGTTGTAAGACCTACACATTATCTTCGACACTTTACAGCACCGCGCTTGAACCCACGCCTTTCCTGCTTGGTCGATCATGTGCACCCCTCGCCTTCGCTTAATCCATTCGCCCAGTCTAATTGGGTGGTCTACGGAGCAAGCTTCAAAGAATGCACCCTTTTTAGCTAGTTCATCCGCTTTTTTATTCCCATCTATTCCCATATGCCCTCTCCATGTCCCGATTCTCTCCAGGGACTGCTTACCCTCTAACACGCATTTAGATGCCGTGCTATACGCGATTATTGCCTTAATTGCTGCTTGACTGTCAATATAAAAGTTAACACGGTTGCAGCTTAAGCTAATCTCTTCCAGGGTTTCTGCCGCTTTGGTTACGGCTACTATTTCCGCTTGGAAAACGCTACAGTAATCCGGCAGCCTGTAGGATCTGTTTATTTCCGGATCAGCACAGTATACCGTAGACCCTGCTCCTTCCACTACTTTGGAACCATCTGTGTACACATGTATTGCCCATTTGAGCACCCTTGCGCCAACCGTCCACCTCTATTGTGTCCTTAAGATCGCCCTCGAAGCGCAGATAGGGTATCAGCTAGTCTGTTCGTCTTGTGATTGATGACGCTATACTACTATGGCCGTATGGTCAGCGCTCCAGCTGTCCCGAAGCACCGAGCCTGGTTGCAGTTGTTAACGCTATGTTCTTTGCTACCAGGTCTACAGGTGGAATATGCAGAATGGCATACAGTGCAGCCGTCGGGGTTGTTTTCAGGGCTCCCGTAATGCTAAGCATTGATAGTCTGCATACCCCCTCTAATTTTTTGAGGTAGGTGGTTTTTTGTGTGGCTTTCCACCAAACAAGAACTCCATAGTATAGAATAGGTCTTACAATCGCTGTAAAAACCCAACGAGAAAGAGAGGGCGACAAGCCCCCCGTACACCCCAGCATTCTTTTACATGCATAAAGTGCCGCTGAAGCCTTCTCCACCCTCCCCTCCACCCTCTTCTCCACGTTGAGCTTCCATGACAGCTTACTGTCTAGGATGATTCGTAGATATTTTGTGCAAGGTTTCTCCTGTAGGGTCACCCCTCCTAACTTAGGCCTGATCCAATTTGGGACCTTGTACCTCTTTGTAAACAAGACCATATCCGTCTTATCCGCGTTGACTTTCAACCCGACATTTGATGCCCAGGTATGAATATCCCGAAGCGCCTGATCCATCAAAGAGCTAATCTTTGGAAGGCACTTTCCACTTATGACAATTGCAACGTCATCTGCGTAAGCCGTAAGTTTTACGGGTCCCTCATCGAATCGCCTGAGCAGTTGGTTGATGACTAGCGTCCACAGCAAAGGTGATAGCACCCCTCCCTGCGGCGTGCCCCTGTCCACTGATTTCGTGGCCTCGTACAATCCCCATTGTCCCCCCCCCCCCCCCCCCCATCTTCCTGCAATTTAACATGCAGCCGATCCATCTCGTTAAGGCTGGATGTACTTTAATGTAATTAAGGCCATCCATAATTGCCCATTTAGAAACATTATTGAAAGTACCGGCAATGTCTAAGAAGACTCCTAGAGCGTATTCCTTATATTCCAGGGCTTTCTCTATGCTTATTACCATCCTATGCAATGCGATGTCTACCGACTTGCCTTTGGTGTATGTTATGAAATCTATAAGTGGATGATCTTTTGAAGGATTTGTGAAGAGAGTTTGCATCGCTATTACGCAACTGCGGCGTGTGCACTGGCTCAACCCGGAGCTTCAGTTTCGTGGGTTGTAAGCGCAATCGCGCAACCAAACAACTCCTCCCAAACATAACGTCCTAACACAATAAAATTCTTTATTTGCACACTAAGGAAACACGCAAACCTCAGACCCTAAAGTACTAAATGCCAACATATCCAACTATCACCACAACTGCAGCTCGTCCGTATATGATTTACGGCTGCTCATGACCCACCCTACCATGGCATCGTTGATGGAATAGATGCCCCTATGAACCACCTACATCCCATCAGAATTCAGACCAAAAGGATTTCTTTAGACAATCATAATAACAGTTTTATTACCAACAAAAGAATTATGTTTAATCCATTATGTAATGAAAAAGGAAATTACTTACGCAACTGGTAATAAATTGAACAGTAATTTAAAGTAAAACTAAATAAATCGGATATTAGTACTCTCTTTTTGGTTAATTCAATTATAGAGAATGCATCTTACAATGGTATTGGTATTTAACCATATATTGATGTATGTGCGTTACATAGAACTCTTTCTTTTTAATTTTAAATGTACTAACATCATTTCTTGATGGGTACTTACTACATTTTCCCTAACCTACCTCAACATATGTTTTTTTTTTTGGCTTGAACTTCAAATTTTTTCAAGCCATACATTTATACATATATACATATATGTATGTAAATTTAGGTGTAGAACAAAAGTAGCAACCAAAATTTAAACTCCGAGAGAGTTAAAAAAAGCCAAACGCAAAGAGATCAAACGAAAGAAAAAAAGATCCATGAACATATTGGCGTACATACATATGTACATGTATGTTTGTAGGTACTTCCAATAAGATTTTAAGGAAGACAAAAAAAAAATAACAATTTACCTAGTACACACGTATGTATGTAGGCAAGTAGGTTTTAATTACAAACTAAAAATGCAGTGGCGTAGAATAATTAAGGGTACAACTTTTATGTTAGCACTCACCCAAGATGTCAGCAAAGAAATCCCACGCAGCGTTGAAGGCCTTCTCGCTAGTGTTCTGAAGCTGATGGTGTATGTTGTTGTTAGGATAAAGGCAAGAAAGGACAAAAATCGTTCAACAACATTGATTATGAAAAGAAACTTGGAAATTATGAATGAAAATCGCTTATAGACTCACTCTCGGAGAAATCTACAGTGGGAACGAAAAGTAATTTGGCAACATGTTGAGATGAGTTAAGCTTGCTACCATGTGGTTTTAACCAACATGATTACAACAACAACTTAAGGAATAATTATGTATGTATAACTACTATGAATTTAATATTGTGTATACTAAAATTCTTGATTCTTATTTATTGATGCTAAGTAAAACTAATTAACTAGGTATGCATTTCAGACGTATACTGATATAACCAAATTCTTTTGTGCCGAAATGCTTTTTAAGTATGCTTTGAACGATCCAAATGATTTGAATTTTTCTTAATATTTAATTCCAAATTCGAAATCACATCTTTATCCTTTTTGTTCTTAATCGATTGTCGATAAAGCTAATTATTTGTGTTTCTGACTCCTTTCATTCGTTTAACAAAAAAAAAAAAAAAACAATTTGTACAAATATATTATGTTTATATGTTTGGAGAGACGTCCAAAAAACTGTGTACTGTCTATGCACAGATATACTCAGCTACATTAGAATATGCTAGTATATTTTAAACCGTATCCCGTCGACAAGGTTTTAATCGGATTTCTGTTTTTAATTGCTTTATGCACAAAACTAATTTAGTTTTTTATTATATTAAAGTATAACTTGGATGGAAATGCCGGTTTTAGTTTCGCTGAATTACGGTTCATCCCCTCGAATGGATAGGTATTCGGCATCCAAAAATTTGATCTTTGGGAATATTGTACGGAAGGTTGGCGTTGTAGAAGGATTTTCCTCTGTGGAGGACAGAAACGGCGCTGGCCAGCACCAATTGGTAGTCAGGATGAGGAAATCCTCAGATCGATTTCAGGGCAGGATAGCTTGTAAAGTCAAAATCTTTGCCGAACCGAAAACTTTTATTTATTTTCTTGTCACAACTACACTTTAGTTAAACTTCAACTCTTTTTTTTTTATGAACGCACGAGTTTCAAAAGAAACTTACTGGAGCAATGGTGTGTTCAGCTTGCAGTTCCATAGAAAAAGAAAGATCATTTTCCTGTGGAAATGGTTGCAAGCTGCGAGTGTAAATGGAAAATCATATGGGAATGTCAATATCGTAAGATATGTTCAAGAAATGAACGTTGCGATATTGGGAGCTGTGTTTCGTAAGCTGTATCACTGATGGTATTCACTGAATCTGATAGAATTTTAATATATTTTATAGAAAACAACTAAACTGTGGAAATTTTAATAAGAAGGCAAAAAGAAAGTGCGATAAAGCTATTTGGCTAATATGTATGTGCAGATCGTACCTAAATAGTACATCCATTCCGGTAGCATGTACGTATAGAAATAATTCTAAGCACATTAAAAATCGAGATAAGTCAGCCAAAAAAAAAAATAGTAATAGGAAAAATGTTAACATGGATATAAAGCTTAGAAATCTGTTGTAAGCCAGTACCTATGGTACACGCATAGTCCTCTGCGTGTGAGAGCATTTGTTGACCAAACAGTGCAAAATAAGGTGTACATCCGATGGATTGGTGGTATGGGCTTCGAAGAGCCTCTGCAATATGTGGTAAATGTTGGTCCCAGTGAGTTAGATCACCCTTGAGATAAGCTCGTATTCCTGAAATTATGGAGCGATTAACGGGTTCGCTGGCATTTGCCTGTGGGCTATATAGAGCAGTGTAAATATGTTTGACACCTCTTTCAGATAGCAGGTTGTTGAATTGCGCAGACTTAAATTGTTGACCATTGTCACTAAGAACGATTTCGGGGGTTCCGAAAATACTAAACAATCCTTTCATGTATTTGCAGGTAGCGGACGTATTAAAATTTCTAACTTCTTTCATTAAAGGGAATTTGGTTAGGTGATCCAGTACTATGAAAAACCCAATATTTCCTTGCCTGGATCTAGGATACGGACAAAGTAAATCGATGTAAAGTTTCTGAAGCGGACGTTGGACCGTGAATTGTGCAGTCATTGGAGGACGCAGCGTAATATTAGGCGCCTTGCTCTGCCTACAAGTGTCGCATCGAACGATGTAGTTTTTGACGTCGACAGTCATATTTGGCCAAAAGAAATTCACTCGCAAGCGATCTAACGTTTTAGCTATGCCTCCTTGGCACTTATTTGGGGGACAATGAGCATCTTCGATGACTTTTTGAACTACTGACTTTGGAGTCCATAGTTTCCAATTAAATGCTTCTCGAGATGGATTCCCATCAGGATGTTCTGTACGCTTGTAAACCAAATTGCCTACAATCTGTAAATCTGGAAAACGACTTGAGTTATTATGGACATGATATATTAACTTTCTATACTCAGCGGACGAAAACTCGGACGACTTTAGATCAATTAATGGATTGACTTCTATCTCGTTAATTTCTTCAAAATTCTGTCGTGACAGGCTGTCTGGCACTACATTCTGCGAACCTTTCCTATGCTCTATTTTAAACCGATATCATTGCAACTTAAGCGACCATCTGGCTAACCGTATGACGCATAAGCCACTGCAAACTTGCGTGATCAGTTACGATCGAAAACTCTTGACCTTCCACGTACGCCCTGAATTTTTTTAAACTTAAAACTGCTGCAAGGTATTCTAATTCAATAACGCTATATTTACTCTGGGCTTTATTGAGCTTTTGCGAAAAGTAGGCTATAGGCATTTCGATTTCTTCTCCTTTCTTTTGCGATATCACCGCACCGACACCAAGTTTACTCACATCGCATTATATAATAAACGGGTTTTCGTAGTCGGGATTGGCTAAAATTGGTGCGGAGCATAACTTTATTTTGATACAATCAAATGATACCTGCGCTTCATCATTCCACACAAATGTTTTGCTCTTTTTAAGCAGATTGGTCAATGGAGTGGTGACATATGCAAAATTTTCAACGAAGCGGCGGTACCAGCCAGCGTATTCCTAAAAAGTGTCTTAACTGCTTCAAATTCGTGGGGACTGGATAGTTCGTTATGGCTGAAACTTTATCGGGATCGGTTCGGAGAATACCATTACCTACTATGTAGCCAAGATACTTTACTTCTTTGATACAAAACTTGATTTTTTGAATGTTTATGGTAAGACCAGCTTTCCTTAGTTGGTAAGTAACTTCGGCTAAAACGGACATGTGACTTGTAAAGCCTTCAGACACTATTAATAAGTCCTCTAAATAAACAAAAACTTGATTTTTCAACTGGGGTGGAATTACGCGACCCATCAAGCGACATAAAGCTTGTGGGGCGCTGCAAAAGCTAAATAGCAAAACGCAATATCTATAAAGCGGAGGGATTTGCCAAAAGGCACGTCACAAGTCAAGAGAACTTATAAACTGAGCCTTTGGTATTCTACTGAGAATACCATCAACATGAGGTAGCGGATAAGCGTGCTTAATGGTTACGTTATTAACTTTTCATGAATCTAGACACAGACGGACTTTGTTGGGCTTTTTAACTAAGACGACCGGACTAGACCATGGACTATTCGGAGCCTTCTCGATTACACCAAGTTTAATCATTTCATCTATCTCCGCATGAACAAGTTTCTCTACGGCCGGAGATATGGGGAAGTATCGCTGCTTGATCGGACGGACATCTGGTTGGAGTTCTATCTTTTACTCCATAAGTAAAGTTTTTCCAAGTCCCTCTCTTTCGAAACCTATTCTTCACTCGCTCTAACTCTTCCTTTTGCTCATTGTTTAAGCAAATACTTGTAGGTCCCGTCCGGCCTATTTGTAGGGAAAATCAAGAGGAGCACGACGCAAATTGGAAGAGAAGCTCGGCCTTAGATCTCTTCGGAGGTTATCGCGCCTTACATTTATTTTATTTTATGCGTTTTCTTTAATATCTAACACAGGTTCATCGTTCTCATTTTGAGTTTTTTTAAATGAATCCTGTAACGAACTATTATAACTATAGTTACTCCTTTTGTAATATTTTAACCAACTAAGTACCCGAAAAAGCAACATTATTTTCATCTAGAAAAGCTAATTGCAATTTCACTCCTTTATTCTATGAATAATAGTAATTCCTTCACCCCTGTCATTTCAATTAATTTAACTCAAAACAAAATGTATTTTTTTATTCGAATAAACCGGATTGTACGTAAGCGTGCCTTACGAGTTTTCAGCTCATTTAGTACTTTTTTTACTATATTACAAAAATGAAATATATTAGACAAAAATAATTTTTAAACAGATAACTTGATAAGGAGGCTAAAGACCATATATTTTATTTTCTCTTTGCGGACAGAGCCGCGGGTAAAGGCTAGTAATATTATAAATGCGAAAGTTTGGATGCTTGTATGTTTGGATGTCCAGACGTGTATATTTGTGACTCAATCACGCAAGAACGGCTCGACGGATTTGGATGAAATTTGGCACACATATAGCCAATAGTCTAAAGGGTCTACTAGCTATATGTTTTTGAAAAGGGAAGCGGTTCCCCGCCCCCTAGGAACAGTTATAATTTAATTATTATATTTTTTCGTCTTTGTGACTGAATCACGCCAATATGGCTAGACGGATTTTGATCAAATTTGGGACACAGATAGACAATATACTAATGGCGAAATTTTTTTCGAAAATGGAAAGGGGGGAAGTCCCACGACCCTTCGAACAATTACTTTTTAATAATTTTTACATATTATAACTTTACGTATACTGACCTTCAACAATATAACAAACTCAATGAGAGAAATAAGTCGAAGGCTTATAAAGTGAGCAGTGACACCCTCCGCCCGTCCCCCTCTTTCCCCACTATACCGTCGGTATCATCTCAGGACTATTTCAGGATTATTTTGGACTCTTCCGGCATCATTTCTGGATGATTTTCTGGATGCGTGCGGGATCCCGTCAGGGTAAGTTCGGAACTTTTTCGGGACTATTTCGGGATAATTTTGCGTCCTCTCTGGCACCATTTCTGGATGGTTTTCGGGATCCTTCCGGGATCCTGTCAGGGTAATTTCGGAATCATTTTGGGGCTCTCTCGACATCATTTCTGAATTATTTTCGGGATCCATCCGGCACGCGGTCAGGGTAATTTCGGAAGTTTCTCGGGACTATTTCGGGATCATTTGGGTACCCTTCAGGGATCTCTGGATCAGTCAAGAATCGTGTCATTTCGGGACTTTTGTGGGATTATTCTGGTACCATATGGTGACCCTTCCGGGAGCATTTCTGGGTGATTTTCGGGATACGTCCGCGAGACCGTCGGGGTCATTTCGGGACTTTTTCGGGACCATTTTGGGACTATCCGGCATAATTTCAGGATTATTTTCAGAATCGATCCGGGATCCGGTCAGGGTAATTTCGGGACTTTTTCGGAACTATTTGGGGTTCATTTGGGTGCCTTCCGGTATAAGTTCTGGATGGTTTTCGGGATCCGTCTGGGATTCCCTCAGGGTCATTTCGGGAATATTTGGACACTCTTTGGAATTATTTCGGGATAGTTTGGGGATCCTTCCGGGATATTTTGTGGATGGTTTTCGGAATTCCGTCAGGGTCATTTCGGGATTAGGTTGGGACTCTTCCGACATCGTTTCTGGATTATTTTAGGGATCCATCCGGGATCCGTTTAATTTCGGGACTATTTCGGGACTCTTCCGGCATCATTTCTGGATTGTTTCCGGGATCTATCCGGGATCCGGTCAGGGTATTTCGGAACTATTTCGGGTTCCTTTGGGCAGCCTTCCGGCATCAGTTCTGGATGGTTTTCCGGATCAGTCCGAGATCCCGTAATTTCGGGACTTTTTCGGGAATATTTCGGGATATTTTCGGAATCCTTCCAAACCATTACTGTATGGTTTTCGGGACCCCATCAGGGTAATTTCGGGACTTTTTTGGGATCATTTGGGACCATTCCGGCATCATTTCTTGATAGTTTTCGGGATCCGTCCGGGATTCCGTCAGGGTCATTTCGGGACTTTTTCTGGACTATGTGGAGATCATTCGGAGACCCTTCCGTGATCATTTCTGGATAGTTTTTGTGATCCGTCCGGGATCCAGTTGAGGTCATTTCGTGACTTTTACTTGATTATTTCGGGATCATTTGAGGACCCTTCCGGGAGTACTTCTAAATGGTTCGCAGGATCCATCCGGGATCTCGTCAGGGTCTTTTCGGGATCACTTGGGTCCCTCAGGGATCATTTCTGGATGGTTTTCTGGATTTTTCGGGGAACTCGTCGGGATAATTTGGGGACTTTTTCAGGCCTATTTTGGTATCGTTTTGGGACCCTTCCAGGATCATTTAAGAACCCTTGGAAACCGGTAGTTCAGCACACATGCCTCCTTAAATTATGAGCTTTTATGGCCATGGATTTGCTGCAAATTATTCGTAGTTAAAATTCGGTATATTTAACTTTAATATTTAACACAGCTTTTTCGTTCTATTTTTGAGTTTTTTGAATGAATGAATAATGCTTTCTGTAACGAACTGATATAACTATAATTACACTCTTTGTAATATTATAACCAACTAAATACCCGGTTTTAGCTAATTGTAGTATAACTCCTTTGTTCTGTGAATAGTTATTCCTTCACCCCTGTCATATCAATTAATTTAACTTAAAAACAAAATGTATTTTTTTAATTCGAAATAACTGTATTGTACTATTCACGTACTATTCCCGTCGAGGTCATATTGGGACTATTTCCGTATAATTTTCGGACCCTTCCGGGATCATTTCTGGATATTTTTCGGGATCCGTCCGCGATCCCGTCCGGGTAATTTCGGAACTTGTTTGGACTATGTCAGGGTCATTTCGGGACCTTTACGTGATCATTTCTGCATGGTTATAGGGATCCGTCCGGCATTCCGTCGGTATCATCTCAGGATTATTTTGGGACTCTTCCGGCATCATTTCTGGATGATTTTTGGGATTCGTCCGGGATCCCGTCAGGGTCATTTGGGAACTTTTTCGGGATAATTTTGGGACTCTTCCGGGATGATTTCTGTATAGTTTTCGGGATCCCGTCGGGGTTATTTTGGGACTATTCCGGGATAGTTTGGGGATCCTTCCGGGATCATTTCGGGACTATCTCGGGATCATTTGGGGACCCTTCGGGCATCATTTCTGGATGGGTTTTGGGATCCGTCCGGCATTCCGTCGGGGTAATTTCGGGAATTTTTATGGACTATTTCGGGATCATTTGCGTACCCTTCAGAGACCAATCATGGATGGTTTTCGGGATCCGTCCTGTATCCCTCCGTGGTCATATCGGGACTTTTTCGGGACTATTTCGGTATCATTTTGGGACCTCTCCGGGATCATTTTTGGACCCTTCCGGGATAATTTCTGAATGATTTTCGTCGGAGATTCGAGACTCTTCCGGGATCATTTGGGGCTCCTTCCGGTATCATTTCTGGATGACCTTCGGGATCCCGTCAGGATCATTTCGGGACTTTCTCGGGACCCTTCCGGCATCCTTTCTGGATGATTGTCGCTATCCGTCCGGGATCCCGTCAGGGTTATTTCGGGACTTTTTCGCGATCATTTCTGGATAGCTTTCGGGATCCATCTGGCATCCCATCGGGGTTATTTCGGGACATTTTCGGTATCTTTCCGAGAGCATTTCTGGATCCCGTCGGGGTCATTTCGGGACTTCCGGAATAATTTGGCATAATTTATGGATAGTTTTCGGAATGCGTCCGGGATCCCGTGAGGACTTTTTCGGGAATATTCCGGGATCATTTGGGCATCCTTCCGGGATCATTTCTGTATGGTTTTCGGGATCCTTTCCGGGTTATTTAGGGACTCTTTCGGGATCATTTGGGGACTCCTGCGGTATAATTTCTGGATGATTTTCGAGATCCGTCCGTGTACCCGTCGGGCTCATTTCGGAACTTTCTTTGGACTATTTCGCGATCATTTTCGGACCCTTACGGGATCATTTCGTTATATTTTTCGGGATCCGTCCGGGATTATTTCGAGGCTATTTCTGGATGGTACGTCTGGGATAATAATAATAATAATAATAAAAAAAAACAAGTAAGGAAGGCTAAGTTCAGGTGTAACCTTACATACTCAGTTGAGAGCTGTGGAGACAAAGTAAGGGATAATCACCATGTTGTAAAAAGAACCTAGAGCAACCCTGGAATGTGTTTGTATGACATGTGTATCAAATGGAAGGATTAAAGAGTATTTTAAGAGAAAGTGGGCCGTAGTTCTATAGATGGACACCATTTAAGGATATCGCCATAAAGGTGGACCAGGCCTGACTCTAGAATTTGTTTGTACGATATGAGTACCTTAGTTCTATATGTGGACGCCTTTTCGAGATATCGCCATAAAGGTGGACCAGGGGTGACTCTAGAATTTGTTTGTACTATATGGGTATCAAATGAAAGGTGTTAATGAGTATTTTGAAAGGGAGTGGGCCTTAGTTCTATAGGTGGACGCCTTTTCGGAATATCGTTATAAAAGTGGACCAGGGTTGACTCTAGAATGCGTTTGTACAATATGGGTATCAAATGAAAGGTGTTAATGAGTATTTTAAAAGGGCGTGGGCCTAAGTTCTATAGATGGACACAGTTTCCAGATATCGCCATAAAGATGGACCAGGGGTGACTTTAGAATTTGTTTGTACTATACGGGTATCAAATGTTAATGAGTATTTTAAAAGGGAGTGGGCCTTAGTTCTATAGGTGGACGCCTTTTCGGAATATCGTTATAAAAGTGAACCAGGGTTGACTCTAGAATGCGTTTGTACAATATGGATATCAAACGAAAGGTGTCATAAGTGTTTTAAAAGGGAGTGGGCCTTAGTTCTATAGGTGGACGCCTTTTCGGAATATCGTTATAAAAGTGGACCAGGGGTGACTCTAGAATGCGTTTGTACAATATGGGTATCAAATGAAAGGTGTTAATGAGTATTTTAAAAGGGCGTGGGCCTTAGTTCTATAGGTGGACGCCTTTTCGAAATATCGCCATAAAGGTGGACCAGGGGTGACTCTAGAATTTGTTTGTACGATATGGGTATCAAATGAAAGGTGTTAATGAGTATTTTAAAAAGGAGTGGGCCTTAGTTCTATGTGTGGACGCCTTTTCGAGATATCCCCATAAACGTGGACCAGGGGCGACTCTAGAATTTGTTTGTACTATATGGGTATCAAATGAAAGGTGTTAATGAGAATTTTAAAATGGAGTGGGCCTTAGTTCTATAAGTGGATGCCTTTTCGAGATATCGCCATAAACGTGGACCAGGGGTGACTCTAGAATTTGTTTGTACGATATGGGTATCAAATGAAAAGTGTTAATGAGTATTTTAAAAAGGAGTGGGCCTTAGTTCTATATGTCGACGCCTTTTCGAGATATCGCCATAAACGTGGACCAGGGGTGACTCTAGAATTTGTTTGTACTATATGGGTATCAAATGAAAGGTGTTAATGAGTATTTTAAAAGGGCGTGAGCATTAGTTCTATAGGTGGAAGCCTTTTCGAAATATCGCCATAAAGGTGGACCAGGGGTGACTCTAGAATTTGTTTGTACGATATGGGTATCAAATGAAAGGTGTTAATGAGTATTTTAAAAGGGCGTGGGCCTTAGTTCTATAGGTGGACGCCTTTTCGAAATATCGCCATAAAGGTGGGCCAGGGGTGTCTCTAGAATTTTTTTGGACGATATGGGTATCAAATGAAAGGTGTTAATGAGTATTTTAAAAAGGAGTGGGCCTTAGTTCTATATGTGGACGCCTTTTCAAGATATCGCCATAAACGTGGACCAGGGGTGACTCTAGAATGTGTTTGTACGATATGGGTATCAAATTAAAGGTATTAATGAGGGTTTTAAAACGGAGTGGCCCATAGTTGTATATGTGAAGGCGTTTTCGAGATATCGACCAAAATGTGGACCAGGGTGATCGAGAACATCATCTGTCGGGTACCGCTAATTTATTTATATATGTAAACGGTACGAACAGTATTCCTTCCAAGATTCCAAGGGCTTTTGATTTCGCCCTGCAAAACTTTTTCATTTTCTTCTACTTAATATGGTAGGTGTCACACCCATTTTACGAAGTTTTTTTCTAAAGTTATATTTTGCGTCTATAGACCAATACAATTACCATGTTTCATCCCTTTTTTCGTATTTGGTATATAATTATGACATTTTTTTCATTTTTCGTAATTCTCGATATCGAAAAAGTGGGCGTGGTCATAGTCGGATTTCGGCCATTTTTTACACAAATACAAAGTGAGTTCAGATAAGTACGTGAACTGAGTTTAGTAAAGATATATCGATTTTTGCTCAAGTTATCGTGTTAACGGCCGAGCGGAAGGACAGACGGTCGACTGTGTATAAAAACTGGGCGTGGCTTCAACCGATTTCGCCCTTTTTCACAGAAAACAGTTATCGTCCTAGAATTTAAGGCTCTACCAAATTTCACAAGGATTGGTAAATTTTTGTTCGACTTATGGCATTAAAAGTATCCTAGACAAATTAAATGAAAAAGGGCGGAGCCACGCCCATTTTGAAATTTTCTTTTATTTTTGTATTTTGTTGCACCATATCATTACTGGAGTTGAATATTGACATAATTTACTTATATACTGTAAAGATATTAACTTTTCTTTTAAAATTTGAATTAAAAAAATTTTTTTTTAAAAAGTGGGCGTGGTCGTTCTCCGATTTTACTAATTTTTATTAAGGAGACATATAGTAATAAGAGTAACGTTCCTGCCAAATTTCATCATGATATCTTCAACGACTGCCAAATTACAGCTTGCAAAACTTCTAAATTACCTACTTTTAAAAGTGGGCGGTGCCACGCCCATTGTCCAAAATTTTACTAGTTTTCTATTCTGCATCATAAGTTCAACTCACCTACCAAGTTTCATCGCTTAATCCATATTTGGTAATGAATTATCGCACTTTTTCGATTTTTCGAAATTGTCGATATCGAAAAAGTGGGCGTGGTTATTGTCCGATATCGTTCATTTTAAATAGCGATCTGAGATGAGTGCCCAGGAACCTACATACAAAATTTCATCAAGATACCTCAAAAGTTACTCAAGTTATCGTGTTAAGGGGCAGGCGGACGGACGGACATGGCTCAATCGAATTTTTTTTCGATACTGATGATTTTGATATATGGAAGTCTATATCTATCTCGATTCCTTTATACCTGTACAACCAACCGTTATCCAATCAAAGTTAATATACTCTGTGAGCTCTGCTCAACTGAGTATAAAAATAATAATAATAAAAATAATAATAATAATAATAATAATAATAATAACAATAATAATAATAATAATAATGCCCAACGGATTAATACCCTCCAACCGACGCTAGGGGCGCTTTTTTCCGAGTTGTTGAAAGGCGGAGGTTTGTTAAGCGTTGAAATCTAAACCTACTCAGCTACAGAATAAAAATCATCAGCTGAGTATTATACATAACAGTTAGAAATTATACATATACTACATTGTTAAGTATGTAAACATTTTTGGTACGTAAAATTTTTATTTTTATTGGATTTTGGTACGAGTTAAGATAGGATAGGACAGTTTTCTTTATGGTAAAGTGAATCCGTTATATCAAATTAACTAGAATATGTGTTAAAGTACAGAAAAGGTTTTAATGTCTTGACACTCGTGATGGGACGTTAAAGTTTACTTCGTTCAAGAGAATTGGGCTAGAAATCAATCCATTCAGTAGTTTAGCCATAAATATTACGCCTAGCATTTCTCTACGACTTACAAGAGTTGGAAGATTGATAAGCTTCGACCGACTAGTATAAGGTGGAAGATTATACCCAGAGTCCCACTGAAAATTTCTTAAAGAGAAAACTAGAATTACTCGAACGCAAAATGAGCGAGAGAGTAGTTCTCTCACCGTTTCGCGTGCACGCATATGTATGAAGGTGAAACATTTCAGCAACAGACTACGCAGCTTTTCGAGCGCTCTTAGCTAATAGGTTTGTGTCTTTGAATTTCGAATTAGAGTGCTTACATAATTAGTTTTTTTCGATCGTTCAAATGATGTGATTTTGCGCACGAAAGTAAATTTCGATATTTGGAGAGATTTCGAATTTGCACAAAACGTTTTCATTTAATTATAAACAAAATAGAACAATATTTGTTAACAAAAATAGGCCTATGCATTGCGGCTGATCCATACGAATCGATTCATATAACTGTTATATGATTTTACATATGCCAAGTTTGCGAAACAGCCTGGCAATTGATTGTATGGAAAAGTGGTTAGCGTACTAATAGCTGTGTTTTTTTTATACTCAGTTGAGCAGAGCTCACAGAGTATATTAAGTTTGATTGGATAACGGTTGGTTGTACATATATAAAGGAATCGAGATAGATATAGACTTCCATATATCAAAATAATCAGGATCGAAAAAAAATTTGATTGAGCCATGTCCGTCCGTCCGTCCGTCCGTCCGTTAACACGATAACTTGAGTAAATTTTGAGGTATCTTGATGAAATTTGGTATATAGATTCCTGGGTACTCATCTCAGATCGCTATTTAAAATGAACGATATCGGACTATAACCACGCCCATTTTTTCGATATCGAAAATTTCGAAAAACCGAAAAAATGCGATAATTCATTGCCAAAGGCGGATAAAGCGATGAAACTTGGTAGGTGGGTTTATGTTATGACGTAGAATAGAAAATTAGTAAGATTTTGGACAATGGGCGTGGCACCGCCCACTTTTACAAGAAGGTAATTTAAAAGTTTTGCAAGCTGTAATTTGGCAGTCGTTGAAGATATCATGATGAAATTTGGCAGGAACGTTACTACTATTACTATATATGTGCTAAATAAAAATTAGCAAAATTGGATGAAGAACACGCCCACTTTTTAAAAAAAATTTTTTTTAAATTCAAATTTTAACAAAAAATTTAATATCCTTACTGTATATAAGTATATTAAGTCAGAATTCAACTCCAGTAATGATATGATGCAACAAAATACAAAAATAAAAGAAAATTTCAAAAGGGGCGTGGCTCCGCCCATTTTCATTTAGTTTGTCTAGAATACTTTTAATGCCATAAGTCGAACAAAAATTTACCAATCCTTCTTAAATTTGGTAGAGGCATAGACTCTATGACGGTAACTGTTTTCTGTGAAAATGGGCGAAATCGGTGCAAGACACGCCCAGTTTTTATACACAGTCCACCGTCTGGCCTTCCTCTCGGCCGTTAACACAATAACTTGAGCAAAAACCGATATATATTTACTAAACTTAGTCCACGCACTTATCTGAACTCACTTTATATTGGTATAAAAAATGGCCGAAATCCGACCATAACCACGCCCACTTTATCGATATCGAAAATTACGAAAAATGAAAAAAATGCCATAATTCTATACCAAACACGAAAAAAGGGATGAAACATGGTAATTGGATTGGTTTATTGACGCAAAATATAACTTTGGAAAAAACTTTGTAAAATGGGTGTGACACCTACCATATTAAGTAGAAGAAAATGAAAAAGTTCTACAAGGCGAAATCAACAGCGTTTGGAATCTGGGCAGTTATACTGTTAGTGGTATTGCATATATAAATAAATTAGCAGTACCCGACAGATGATTTTCTGGATCACCTGGTCCACATTTTGGTCAATATCGCGAAAACGCCTTCACATATACTTCTAAGGACCACTCGCTTTTAAAACCCTCATTAATTTAATTTGATATCCATATCGTACAAACACATTCTAGAGTCACCCCTGGCCCACCCTAATGGCGATATCTCGAAAAGGCGTCAACCTATAGACCTAATGCCCACTCCCTCTTAAAATGCTCAGTAACACCTTTTGTTATTTACCCATATCGTACAAACATTCTAGAGTCACCCCTGGCCCACCCTAATGGCGATATCTCAAAAAGGCGTCCACCTATAGACCTAATGCCCACTCCCTCTTAAAATGCTCAGTAACACCTTTCGTTTGATACCCATATCGTACAAACATTCTAGAGTCACCCCTGGCCCACCCTAATGGCGATATCTCGAAAAGGCGTCCACCTATAGACCTAATGCCCACTCCCTCCTAAAATGCTCAGTAACACCTTTCGTATGATACCAATATCGTACAAACATTCTAGAGTCACCCCTGGCCCACCCTAATGGCGATATCTCGAGAAGGTGTCCACCTATAGACCTAATGCCCACTCCCTCTTAAAATGCTCAGTAACACCTTTCGTTTGATACCCATATCGTACAAAGATTCTAGAGTCACCCTTGGTCCACCTTTATGGCGATATCTCGAAAAGGCGTCCACCTATAGACCTAAGGATTACTCCCTTTTAAAATACTCATTACCACCTTTCATTTGATACCAATATCGTACAAACACATTCTAGAGTCACCCTGGCCCACCCTAATGGCGATATCTCGAAAAGGCGTCCACTTATAGACCTAATGCCCACTCCCTCTTAAAATGCTCAGTAACACCCTTCGTTTGATACCCATATCGTACAAACATTCTAGAGTCACCCCTGGCCCACCCTAATGGCGATATCTCGAAAAGGCGTCCACTTATAGACCTAATGCCCACTCCCTCTTAAAATGCTCAGTAACACCCTTCGTTTGATACCCATATCGTACAAACATTCTAGAGTCACCACTGGCCCACCCTAATGGCGATATCTCGAAAAGGCATCCACCTATAGACCTAATGCCCACTCCCTCTTAAAGTGCTCAGGAACACCTTTCGTTTGATACCCATATCGTACAAACACATTCTAGAGTCACCCCTGGCCCACCCTAATGGCGATATCTCGAAAAGGCGTCCACCTATAGACCTAATGCCCACTCCTTCTTAAAATGCTCAGTAACACCTTTCGTTTGATACCCATATCGTACAAACATTCTAGAGTCACCCCTGGCCCACCCTAATGGCGATATCTCGAAAAGGCATCCACCTATAGACCTAATGCCCACTCCCTCTTAAAGTGCTCAGGAACACCTTTCGTTTGATACCCATATCGTACAAACACATTCTAGAGTCACCCTGGCCCACCCTAATGGCGATATCTCGAAAAGGCGTCCACTTATAGACCTAATGCCCACTCCCTCTTAAAATGCTCAGTAACACCCTTCGTTTGATACCCATATCGTACAAACATTCTAGAGTCACCCCTGGCCCACCCTAATGGCGATATCTCGAAAAGGCGTCCACTTATAGACCTAATGTCCACTCCCTCTTAAAATGCTCAGTAACACCCTTCGTTTGATACCCATATCGTACAAACATTCTAGAGTCACCCCTGGCCCACCCTAATGGCGATATCTCGAAAAGGCGTCCACTTATAGACCTAATGCCCACTCCCTCTTAAAATGCTCAGTAACACCCTTCGTTTGATACCCATATCGTACAAACACATTCTAGAGTCACCCTGGCCCACCCTAATGGCGATATCTCGAAAAGGCGTCCACTTATAGACCTAATGCCCACTCCCTCTTAAAGTGCTCAGTAACACCTTTCGTTTGATACCCATATCGTACAAACACATTCTAGAGTCACCCTGGCCCACCCTAATGGCGATATCTCGAAAAGGCGTCCACTTATAGACCTAATGTCCACTCCCTCTTAAAATGCTCAGTAACACCCTTCGTTTGATACCCATATCGTACAAACATTCTAGAGTCACCCCTGGCCCACCCTAATGGCGATATCTCGAAAAGGCGTCCACCTATAGACCTAATGCCCACTCCCTCTTAAAGTGCTCAGTAACACCTTTCGTTTGATACCCATATCGTACAAACATATTCTAGAGTCACCCCTGGCCCACCCTAATGGCGATATCTCGAAAAGGCGTCCACCTATAGACCTAATGCCCACTCCCTCTTAAAGTGCTCAGTAACACCCTTCGTTTGATACCCATATCGTACAAACGTTCTAGAGTCACCCCTGGCCCACCCTAATGGCGATATCTCGAAAAGGCGTCCACTTATAGACCTAATGCCCACTCCCTCTTAAAATGCTCAGTAACACCTTTCGTTTGATACCCATATCGTACAAAGATTCTAGAGTCACCCTTGGTCCACCTTTATGGCGATATCTCGAAAAGGCGTCCACCTATAGACCTAAGGATTACTCCGTTTTAAAATACTCATTACCACCTTTAATTTGATACCCATATCGTACAAACACATTCTAGAGTCACCCTGGCCCACCCTAATGGCGATATCTCGAAAAGGCGTCCACTTATAGACCTAATGCCCACTCCCTCTTAAAATGCTCAGCAACACCCTTCGTTTGATACCCATATCGTACAAACATTCTAGAGTCACCCCTGGCCCACCCTAATGGCGATATCTCGAAAAGGCGTCCACTTATAGACCTAATGCTCACTCCCTCTTAAAATGCTCAGTAACACCCTTCGTTTGATACCCATATCGTACAAACATTCTAGAGTCACCCCTGGTCCACCTTTATGGCGATTTCGCGAAAAGGCGTTCACCTATAGAACTAAAGCCCATTCCCTTTTAAAATACTCATTACGACCTTTCATTTGATACCCATATCGTACAAACACATTCTAGAGTCACCCCTGGCCCACCTTAATGGCGATATCTCGAAAAGGCGTCCACCGATAGACCTAAGGCCCGCTCCCTCTTAAAATGCTCAGTAACACCTTTCATTTGATACCCATATCGTACAAACAAATTCTTGAGTCAGCCCTGGTCCACTTTTATGGCGACATCCCTAAATGGCGTCCATCCATAGATCTATGGCCTAATCTCTCTTAAATACTCTTTAATACCTTCCATTTGATACACATGTCATACAACCACATTCCAGGGTTACCCTAGGTTCATTTTCCTACATGGTGATTTTCCTTATTTTGTCTCCATAGCTCTCAACTGAGTATGTAATGTTCGGTCACTCCCGAACTTAGCCTTCCTTACTTGTTTTATTATAAGCTTTTATTTAGTTTCACTTGTCTGTTGTCTGTAATCAAATCTTGCAAGTTAAACTCGATTCACTTCCCGGTGTCCGATTGAGCTGAAATTTTGCACGCATGGTTAATTCTGATGATAATGCAATATTACTTTGCGAGAATTCGATAAACTAATCGATAACAGAGTTATCGGTAAAGATTTGTGCTCACAAGCAATAAAAGCCTAAGTCCCAGAAAAACTCGGCTTAGCTATCTGAGACTTACGCGGCAGTTACTCACGAACGTACGTACCAAAAACGTGTCAGCTGACACGACCTATCTTATCAGTGTGCAATGTAAACGAAAACTCACCGACGTGCAACGCCCGTACGTACGTAGCCCGGAACGTAGAAATCAAAACAATTTTGATTTTTTCCGTAAGAACGTGTCACCTGATCGCTCTCTCACTAGACAGAGTTCCCTAGTAAACTTTTGTGCGCTAATTTTTGACCGTTTGCACTTTTATGCAAAAACACCTAATTAAAGTTTGAAAAATTGTGAAAATAATTCGAAATACTTATGTAAAAGTGCAGATTATAAATATGTAATCTATTTATACTTATTTAATATTTATTCCGGTCTTTTACAATATCAAAAATTAAATTGGAAAAAGTTGATGTTTCCATAAGTATGCATGCAAAATGGTCAATGGCAACAGTGCTTATCTGTAAACAATACACACACAAATATGTTATGTACACGTACACAGACGCACACATTGATTCCTACGGGCTTGAGAGTTCGGTCAAACGTGCTTCGTACGACAAACGTCCTTACGTACGGCACACGTCGGTGGGTAACTGCTGCATGAGGCGATTGTTGCTTGTAACCATAGATATTTATATTGCATATTAACGAACTGCGAGAACCACGGACACGAACCGCTGTAGCAATTCCATGCCATTACTACGCGGGTATGGGATTCACCATGCCATTTTATATGAGAAAATTTTCTTACCACGTGGTGAATCCCACGCTTACATCCATGTTCTTTGTATAGAGGGATGGTGAATAACCTACAGCGGCTCAAGAACGCAGGTAGCTTCGCTTTGTTTGTGTATACAACGAACGTAGAAGTTAGGCTGTTATCGCTAAATGTTGCATACTTTTCTTTGCACTTGATTTTGTTTTACAGATTTTTGGCGATGGAATTTTAGCTGAGCGAATTGGAATTTTATTTTAAAACGGATTTAATCCACATAGCAGAGATCTGCAATGAGTAGTTGTACTGTAGCTGTAGCTGAACGCGACATAGCCAAAGTCACAATAAAATATGATTTTAAATTAGTTAACACTGTTTCACACAATTTTATATGTGCTCTCTGTCAAAAATGCTTCAACTAACTTAGTCACATTTTATTTCGATTATGAATATGCCCCAATATATTCGGATCATGATATAAATAAAATTAAAGAAAAAAACTTTTAAAAATAAGCTTTTATTATTGGTTAAAAAATTAACTAAAAAGTAAAAAATTAAATTAAAGAAAAAAGCTTTTTTAAAATTAAGCTTTTATTATTGGTTAAGAAAATTAACTAAAAGTTAAAAAATAAATTGACTGTAAAGAAATATAACACTTTGTAAGTTCAATGTAACCTTTAATGATAATTATGCTTCTTCGTCTGCGACAAAAAAATGCCATATTGTATATAATTATATATTTTTAACATTAAAACTTTACACCTAAATTATTAAATCTTACAGTTTATATCATAGTCCTAATTGTTCTAATAAAAGCGTGTTACATTGTGATAGCAAGAAAAGGAGGTCCTAAATGTTCTTAATTATACCATCAAAAATTTAACACGCTTTTATTAGAACAATTAAGACTGTGATATAACTGTAAGATTTAATAATTTAGGCGTAAAGTTTTAATCTTAAAAATATATAATTATGTACAATATGGAATTTTTTGCCGCAGACGAAAAAGCCTAATTATCTTTAAAGGTTACAATGAACTTATAAAGTGTTATATTTCTTTACAGTCAATTTATTTTTTACTTTTTAGTTAATTTTATTAACCAATAATAAAAAATTATTTTTAAAAAAGTTTTTTTTCTTTAATTTTATTATATCCATATACATATACGCTTAAACTTTATATGGCCTGCTAAGCGTTAAACTTTATCTACACTTCTGAAATTTCTGCGCAGAAAATTAGTCCTCGTAAATTACAATACGCATTATACTTAGATACAACTGAAATATGTTTCACCTCTACACTACCTCTACCTTTACAAATGGTGTGTGTCCACTATTCACCGCAACCGATTCAGCTATAGGTTATACACTGTGGCCAACAGAGGTGTGTGTCTCCGCTTTTCGGTACAACAGGTTCTGTAGCTAGTTATTTAACCACTGACGCTAGATGGGTCTCCTAAACATTAAACAGGCCGACAGCATCTCAGACCCAGAAACCGGACTATATTTTTTCGAAGGATTTTGATGCGATGAATCGAAATCTGGCCTCAAAACTGCTCTATCAGAACTGGTTTTCGAGATATCTTAACCTAAAAGTGCAAAAAACCCCGCTTTTGCCCATATTTGAGGTTATGTAGCCTTGCAGATGTTTTTTTCCACCAACATTAAAGGATGGCATCTTTAAATACAAGTATTTTTCTTTCAAATGGCGTTGAGTTTGCTCAATATCATTTTTTTCGCTGAGATATCGCATTTTGAAATTTTCATGTTTCTAAATTTTCCTACACCTGAAAATCGATTGAGATAACATAGACATGATATAGTCGATTACTAATTTTCTTGAATTGAGTCTTATTTTTCTTAAAATTTTGTCTCACACCATAAATGTGCTAACACACCACGCCCTCACACTATCTAACTCTCGGGTACCAAGTCACACACAGCCCTAACCCCTAGAAACCACCCCTATCATACCGCAAGCAGGTTAACCCACTTAACCCTGGGGACAGCGTTTACTCGCATATTTTTCTTTAAATAAGTCTTATTTATCAAGATATCTCACACCACAAGTGGGCTAACCAACTTAACTGTGTAACCCATCATTTCCCGTATCCCCTAACTCCTATATCTATATATCATGTCTATGTTATCTCAACCGATTTTCAGGTGTAGGAAAATTTAGAAACATGAAAATTTCAAAATGCGATATCTCAGCGAAAAAAATTATATTTGAGCAAACTCAACGCCATCTGAAAGAAGAAGACTTGTGTTTAAAGATACCATCCTTTAATTTTGGTGAAAGGAAACATCTGCAAGGCTACATAACCTCAAATATGGGCAAAAACGGTGTTTTTTGCACATTTAGGTTAGGAGGCCAGATTTGGATTCAGCGCATCATAAACCTTCGGAAATGTATAAGGTAAGTGTCCCTAATTTCGTGGTACTAAGGATTTTTCTGACTTTCTACCTCTCTTGCGTTAAAACTAAAAAAGGAAATTTTTTCCATTTAGCTGATCAATTAAGAGAAGTTTGCACTTATTTTCAAACAAAACTAACAAATATTTTAATTTATATAAATCAAAATGTGTGAGTACCTCAAATGTACCTAGTTTCGTGGCAAAAAATTTCTGATGTACCTAATTCCGTGGTAAAGCGTCCCTAATTTCGTGGTATTTAGTTAAACTCTAATTTTATGGAAAAAATAGTTATAATTGATTTCAAACGCAAATTCCTAAAGATACACAAATTGATTTACTTAAATTCATATTCAGAAATTTAAAATTTAGAACTATTTTTTTTTATTGTTATTTTATTTGTGAAAAGAATGAGTTTCAAGACCAAAATAAATAAGTAAATAAAATTAGTTTAATGTACGTACTTTTCAAAAACTTTTTAACTATTGCATAGATTTTATCGCGTGCTTGGCGACTAAATCAAAAAAAACCGTAACGGATATTTGTCAAAAAAGATCCGAAAAGGCTCGAAAAGGTTCGAAAAGGCTCGAAAAGGTTCGAAAAGGTTCGTAAAGGTTCGGTGTTAGCAACAGGCCAAATACATAAAATTGGATCTCTATCATAAACAGCGGTGGGCACCACTACATTTACACGGTTACCAAATTGAGAATGTGTTAGTAAACACGAACGCGTAGCGAGCACGAAAGCAAAATCAATTATTTATTTAGTTTGATTTCAATGCTTGTACTGTAAACATGTGTCACACGCACTCTTTGGTACTCTGTTTTAAGCGCGCGTGCGACACTCCCTCACCGTACGACCATCGAAATCAAACTAAAAGAGCTGTCGTTGATTTTCACGAAGTAGCCATTGTGCTATCGCTTATCGTATATATATATGGTCGCTTACAAACCAACCTAATAAAACCGCACTGCGTTTTTTTAGCGCACGCAAACAACCGGCGTTTTTTGCCCTAACCCAAATAAGCATGCGTTGCGACAATGTAAAGCATGTGTGCAAACGTCAAATCTAAATGTCACGCAGAACAAAAATTGGAAATCGAGTTAGGTTTTCACGCAGCAAATTCAATTTGAGTTGCTCTCATACAAGTTGTATGTGCATGAGACATTTTTGACAGAAAATGACTTGTGTGCGTTTATATTAGGTTGGCTTGTTAGCAGGTGCTAAGCTCACGCCCATCCCGGATCATAAAGTTAAAGTTAAAGTGAATGTTAAAGTTAAAGCGAAATTTAAAGTTAAAAATAAAGTTAAAGTAAAGTTAAAGCGAAAGTTAAAATAAAGTTAAAGTTAAAGTGAAAGTTAAAGTTAAAGTTAAGGTTAAAGTTACAGTTAAAGTTAAAGTGAAAATTAAAGTTAAAGTTAAAGTTAAAGTGAAAGTTAAAGTTAAAGTTAATGTTAAAGTTAAAGTTAAGGTTAAAGTTAAAGTTAAAGTTAAAGTTAAAGTTAAAGTTAAGGTTAAAGTGAATGTTAAAGTTAAAGCGAAAGTTAAAGTTAAAAATAAAGTTAAAGTTAAAGTTAAAGTTAAAGTTAAGGTTAAAGTTAAAGTCAAAGTTAAAGTTAAAGTTAAAGTGAATGTTAAAGTTACAGCGAAAGTTAAAGTTAAAAATAAAGTTAAAGTTAAAGTGAAAGTTAAAGTTAAGGTTAAGGTTAAAGTTAAAGTTAAAGTTAAAGTTAAAGTTAAAGTTAAAGTTAAAGTTAAAGTTAAATTTTAAGTTACAGTTAAAGCTAAAGTTAAAGTTGAAGTTAAAGTTAAAGTTAAAGTTTAGGTTAAAGTTAAAGTTAAAGTTAAAGTTGAAGTTGAAGTTAAAGTTAAAGTTAAAGTTAAAGTTAAAGTTCAAGTTCAAGTTAAAGTTAAAGTTTAGGTTAAAGTTAAAGTTAAGGTTAAAGTTGAAGTTAAAGTTAAAGTTAAAGTTAAAATAAAGCTAAAGTTAAAGTTAAAGTTAAAGTTAAAGTGAAAGTTAAAGTTAAGGTAAAGTTAGAGTTAAAATGAAAGTTAAAGTTAAGGTCAAAGTTAAAGTTAAAGTTAAGGTTTTGTTTTTTTTTTGTTTTTTTTTGTGTTTCGTGGAAGGAGTAAATGCTTTATGCACTGACCGGGATATTTAAGCCTCACTGCGAGACTCTCCGAGTGTAGGACTCCCTCCTTCCATGAAGGCCTACCCACTAAAACCTAACCTCCCACAGCCCGCGCTAATCCCCGTACCTGGGACCGCGTTTAGCATTACTTCGGGTACGGGTGCGCGCTACGTGAGCTCTATGGCTACTCTCACGCTAATGGGCTAGGCATTCGTCTTCTCGTTTACTGGTAAGTATATGCCTCACATATGTGCTGACCGTATCCCATCTGTCTCTTCGACAGGTTATGTTATTAATGACACTGCCCGGGGATAGGTCGCCAAGTACATCTTCTACCCTCCTTCGCTGATGGGAGGAGTGCCTGCATTCGAAGAAGGTGTGGCGTTCATCGTCTATTTCCCCACAGTACAGGCAGCTCGGGCTACCAACCTTACCCATTCTGTGTAGGTATTTGCGGAAGTAACCATGTCCCGTTAGAAACTGGGTCAGGTAAAAGTCTACCTCTCCGTGCGGTCGCTCCAACCATGGATTCAGTTCAGGGATTAGTTCCCTAGTCCACTTTCCTACGATGCTGTTGCTCCACTGATCTTGCCAACGTCGGATCGATTCTTCTCGCGCCTGCATGGCAACAGCAGCTCTACTTGCTTGCGATCCGTTGTCATATATTGTTTTTCTTTCCTCAACGAGAAGATATATCGGTATGGTTACCGCAACGACCAGGACAGCTTCAGCTGATACCGTGCGGTAAGCCGAAGATATTCGCAGCGCCCCTCTGCGCTGGACCGAGGTGAGGGCGACTCGGTTCTTCCGGTATTTCATTGCGTTCGTCCAGATTTCTGCACCATATAAGAGTATAGAATCCGAGGCTGATGCAAGCAACTTCCTTGTGCATGGCTTTGGGCCACCTGTGTTTGCCATTAATCAACTCAACTGCGCTATTATGCGCGCAGCTCTTTCGCAGGTCCCTCGTATGTGATCCGAGAAGTTGAGTTTGCTGTATAACCTCACTCCCAGATATTTCGTTGAAGCGAGTGTTTCTATTGGCTGGTCCCCAACCATCATGTTCCTGGTAGTGGGAATACGTCTCTTTGTGAGGATGACGATCTCCGTTTTGGCTGTTGCTAACTGGAGACCGTGCTCAGCCATCCACCTATTTACATTACGCATGACCTGGTTTAATTTTAGCTGTTCCAGCTCGCAGCTTGGTGCTGTTATCACAGCTGCCACGTCGTCTGCAAAGGCAACGAGGAAGGTGCTTTCTGGCATGTCTAATCGAAGAAGACTGTCGTAAGTTATATTCCAGAGATCGGGACCTAGTACCGAACCCTGGGCTGCTCCACCTGTTATTTTTACCTTTTTTTTGACCGTGAGTACTTTCATATATTAGATACCTCTCTCTTAGGTAGTCCCTTAAAATTTCTAATAAATATTGAGGTACTTTGAAAGTGCTTTCTAGTGCCTCAATCATGTCCTCCCACCTAGCTGAGTTAAAAGCGTTTTTGACGTCCAGCGTGGCCAGCAACACTATAGGTCTTGCTCTGTGGCACGCTGTCTCGGCTTTCTTGACTGCGTCTATAACTTCTGCTATGGCATCGATTGTGGAGTGCCCCCTCCGAAAACCATGCTGTCTGGGCGACAGTCCTCCGGCGTCCTGTAACGCTCTGGTGAGGCGTTCTTCAGGAGACTCCATCAATTTCCCTGCTGTGTCCAGCATACATAGGGGACGGTAGGATGATCGAGAGTTGGGATCTCCTTTCCCTTTTGGAATGAGAACCAGTCGTGCTGTCTTCCATATGGTGGGGAAAGTTCTTTTTTCGAGACATTTGTTGTACATGTGCAACATAAGTTCTGGGCAGTCGTTTGCAGCTAGTCTAATTGCCTCCGCGGGTATTCCGTCGGGCCCAGATGCTTTCTTAGGTTTCATAGTTCTCACGGCAGTTTTAAGCTCTTCTTCTTGGAATGGTTCCACGTTGCGATCTTCATGGGTAACGTACCCGCCCTCCCTAGGCAGTTGGGTGGAAACAGGCCATCCACAATGTTCCTTATTAGGTTCTCGTCCATCAGCTGGTTTGGCGGACGGAACTTCTCCATTACTATCTTATATCCCTGCCCCCATGGGTCTCGATCCACTTCCTCGCAAAGCGCTTTGCAGCACTTAAGCTTGCTTTGCTTAATGGCAGCACTAAGAGCTTTCTTCACTCCTTTGTACGCTTCCGACTTTTCTAGAGCCTCAGGTCTGCCGCGCGCGCGAGTTGCTAGCCTCCGCATCCTGTGGCATATTTTCCGCAGCTCCGCGATTTCTCTATTCCACCAGTATACCTGCTTTTTACCCCTCCACACTCCCCTCCGTGGCATAGAGAGGTTGCAAGCGTGGCGAAGACAGCTCATTGTCTTTTCAACCGTCTCTTCCGTCGGACTGGAGTTGTTGATTATCCGTCGGGCATTCCCCAGTACTGATGCGGAGAACGTGGCAGAGTCGACCTTGGATGCGTCCCATGCTTTTGTTCTGCGTGGCCCGTTCGGAATCTGCCTCTGACCGGGATCGTTTAGGTGGAAAGTGATGTAGTTGTGATCGCTGCCAGTCAGATCCTCTATGACTCTCCATCCAGCAGCGGTCAGCAGCAGGCTTTCTGACACTAGTGTTACATCGGGGATCGAGTATCCAAAGCCTGGCCGTCGGTATGTAGGGGTCGTACCAGTGTTAAGCTCGTTCAAACCGAGCCTGGCTGCCATCTCAAGGACTAACCTTCCACGGGTGTTAGTCTGCGGCATTCCCCATTCGACGGCTCTTGCGTTAAAGTCTCTCGCCACAACCAGGTTACTAGTTAAGTCCCTCAGGTCGTCTTCAATAAGTTCAAGCTTGTCCCTGAACGTTTGAATGGGATCATTCGGGGACAAGTAGCAGCTTACTATTGTGGTATTATTCGTAGTTAGGAGGACGTAGCCTTGTCCGGCAACACGGTTCACAATATTGGCGTTTGCATCTGTCATCCAGATTGCGGCAGTGCCGGTGTTGTCTATATGCCAATCATTTCGGGCTCTTTAGGGTTCGCTGATGATAACGCTGTTAGCTTTATGATCTAAGACCAACTGTTGTAGTAGCTCATCAGCAAGTCTGCTCCGGTTTAGGTTGCCTTGGATAAAACTAATCACTATTGGATTGAGACTTTGGCCTTTGCAACAGCGAGTGCCGCTCTGAAGATGCTGCATTCTCCAGATCCAGGGACATGATCGAGCTTCTGTGTATTACACAGGTAACATTTTGGAGCTGCGGTACGGGCCGAAGCTTTGTGGCCGCTTTGCCCACACTTCCAGCAGGCGTTACTCCTGTCTGGACCCTTGCATTCTGCCTTCCGGTGTCCGTAGCCGAGACACCTAAAGCAGCGTTGTACTTCTGCTCGCTGTCTGATTCGGCACTGTATCCATCCGATAGGAATTTTACCTTTTTTGAGTAGGGCGTTGCCAATATTCTCGTCCACTTCGACGACCGCCATTTTCTGTTCTCTTTGGTTTGCTGCGAACACAGAGACACGGAGAGGTCTAGTGATTTCTTCTTTTCCGACCTCCCTCCTTATTGCGTCTTGGATTTCTGTTTCAGTTGTGAGACAGTCCATGCCAAGTACTTCCAACTTCATCCGCTTGGAGAGCTGTTGTGCTTCACCGACGTCTCCTACTGCACTACCTATAGCTGCTCTGAAGGCCGTCTGGTCACTGCAGCGCGCCGTTTCAATCAGTACGTTACCAGATTTGGTTTTTCGTACTGACCGTACCACCGTACCTGTGTCATTAGGGCGGAGCTGGCCACGTATGGCCCCTAGTACCTGGGCATAGCTTTTGCCTTCCACAGGTTTTACCACAAAAGTTGCTGTTGGTCTCCTCTTTATCGCCCGTTTTTGAGATTTAGGAGCTTGGACGGGGGTTGTCTGCTTGGCTGGCTGGGCCCGCTGTTTCAGCCTCCGGCGCGCTACATTGGACCAAGACTCACCTTGTGAAAGCGTATTTGTTCTTTCATCTCGTTTCTTTTTGGCTTCCAAGTCCTCCGAGTGGGAATCTGAGCTCGTTCGTGCCCTCTTGCTTTTTCGGCCCGATTCTCTGCTCTCATCTACCTTTTGGGCCCTTAACGATCCCATGCAGCTTAACGCTTCCTCGAGAAGAGCCATACCGGTTTTTATGTCCTTGGACACGGTCTTCTGCTTGAGAGCGGTTTCCTGCATCTCGCGCAGCACTGATACCGCGTACTCCAGCAGTTCGTCTTGGCTCTTCCCTTCGAGGCTTGTGTATGAGAGTGAGCCTCTTGGCGGAGTCGCACGTTTCTCCTTCCCAACAGCGCGCTGTGCAGCGACACTGGGTGAGCTGACCGACGCTTTTTCCCTTGCAGTAGCAGGTGTTGACTGGCTGGGGTTATTGCGCAGCTGTGCTTTCGCCGCCTTTGTCTTTTCCGCCGATTCGGTGCCTTGTGTGGGCATTACCGACAAGGTCGCTTTAGCGGGCGTTGTTACAACCGGCGATCTCAGCACTTTAGTGCTCTTCTTGAACACCGCTTCATTGCCCCTTTCTTTCTCGCTTTCTATACTTTTATCTTCCTTTGTTGTTTTTATTTTGTTGCTCATTTGTTCTATTGGGTCTCCGCTTCAAGCCGCTATCTCCGCACGATGTGCAGTCGCCGTCTTCAATTCCCGTGGTTATCTTTGCAGAAGCAGGGAGGCCACGCGTGGGTTGACACAGGTCCTTATGGGAGTCTGTGTTCAGAGCCAGAATACAGCGTTAGTCAGGAGTCGTCTCAACTGAGCCTGCACCACCAACTTAATGGCGACGTGCTTCGAACGTACTTGAAGACCTGCCAAGGTTTTAACGAGACGGAGACGATGCCGATATTAACCTACCAGCCGTTTCGGCAAGGTGTCACGCTTGCTTATTAAGGTAGTAGCCTATCGTCATCGCCAGCCCGTAGCAATCAGTTCATAATCATATTTCCAGTTTTGGTGAACAGGATCTTACTGGTCTCGATCCTGTGGATGCTTGATGGGGTATTTTAGGGCGGCATCCTATCGCCCTTCCACCGGAACTTTGGGATGTGTTGCCCTTAGAGCAACACATTCCCATTTTTCCACTGGATTGCTCGTTTTGGTTCGCCCTGAGTACTTAATTCACTCAGTACCTCCCGTCTTGTGGGAAGCGTTCCTCTATCCACCACCTGAGGAGGCGCCCGGTAGGGGACCGGTACCCCCGCGGGTAAATTTAAGGTTAAAGTTAAAGTTAAAGTTAAGGTTAAAGTTAAAGTTAAATTTAAAGTTAAAGATACAGTTAAAGTTAAAGTTAAAGTTAAAGTGAATGTTAAAGTTAAATTTAAAGTGAATGTTAAAGTTAAAGTTAAAGTGAATGTTAAAGTTAAAGTTAAATTTAAAGTGAATGTTAAAGTGAAATTTAAAGTTAAAGTTAAAAATAAAGTTAAAGTTAAAGTGAAAGTTAAATATTAACTTCTCATTTATTCAATAAAAGTAAAAAATTTGTTTTCTTATCGGTCACCACGCTTAAAAAGGTTAACTTGAATTAATATCAAATACAAAACTTGAATTAATATAAAAGAAAACAAAATGTTGCATAAATATTATAATTGCATAAGTTGATAATATGCAATAGCTTTACCGCGGCAGTCCCCGAGTGCCACACGTCCTTTTTATTTTTATTTTGTTGTTGTTTTCTTTTTGATTTATTGTTTGTTTTTTTTTATTTTTTTCATTAAATCTAAGATTTCTTAGAACTTTAGAGATTATTGATATGAAACAAGTAACATTAAATGAAAGAGGTTTAAAAACAAAATAAACAATAAAAAAAAAATTTATTCAATTGATTTAACTTGTTACTTTTCTAAAAATTACTTCTATTTATTATTAATAAAAATGTTTTTTTTTTTATTTTTGTTTTTTACTTTTTTCATTACACTAAGAAAAAAATTTCCCCCGATTGAAGAAAAACGGGAATGAAATGGCACTTAAGCAATTTTTTCCTCATTCGCATGGCCAAATGTCTTCAAAATGAGGAAAAATTCTTCAAATTGAGGAATTTTTCCTCGTTTTGAAGAAATTTTAGCCACACGAAGAGGAAAAAATTTCTTAAGTGCCATTTCATTCAAGTTTTTTCTGAGTGTAGTGACACCATTAACCGCTTCTGTCAAATCTTCCTTTGTGTAACGAACTTTTGTAATTTTTTCTATAAAATTAAGTTATTAACCCAATAATCAGGCAGTTTTCTTAAATTTATTTGAAAAAATACGCGCATAAATAACTCCACTCCAAAAATGCGTGCTTTCCTGCTGAAATGTAAATGCGCAGTATACCACGAAATTAGGGGCATGCACAAAATTTGGTGTACGTAAATCCGTGGTATCGCTTTAAGCGGTAATTTGAGATTTATATTCAAACTTTTTTTTTCTATTATCAATATTCATTCAAAACAATAGTAAAGAAGTTGAAATCTTGATACATTTTTTTAAATTAAATGAATAATTATTGAATAAACAAAAGTTCCATAATGCCATTATTTAGTTAAAATGTTGTGCTTCGCAGAGCCTTTTGATTAAAATATTGATGAATAGATTAATAAAAGTGTACCACGAAATTGCATCAAAATCTTATTTATTATTATTTAATAATTAAGATACTTAAAAAAATGAAATGTTAAAGAAAATATGAAAAACATAAAGTATTATAATACCCTAAATTCGTGGGTACCACGAAATGAGATACATCACAAAAAAAGTGTGTCCCTAATTTCGTTGGTTAGAGAGATTTAAAAAAAGTTAAAAAAATTATTGGAATGATTTTTGCAGTAATACAAACGTTTAAGAAATATTCACTAAATACCAAAAAATTATCATCATAAAAAAAAATTTACCGATAAAATTTTTACAGGCTTAACAAAATACACTGGACTCCTTAACACTTTTCTTAAGAGGCCTCCTTACAACAGGCTCATTTTCCGAGCTTCCAACTTTATATTGCTTGATATTTAATATTAGCTTTAATATTAAAAATTAGTAAAATATCAATTATTATACCGTAAAAACCAATCTTTATTATGAAATTTTCAGTTTAAAGAAACACTTCCCCAATTCCTTGTTTGGAAGAAAAAATCGAAATGCCACGAAATAACGTACTACCACGAAATTAGTGCACTTACCTTAATCTGGTTTCTGGGTCTGGATGTTGGTTAAATTTTGTCGGCCTCTGTTATCTAAGTGAGGATAAGCGTTTTTTGTTTTTACCCGCAAACGTAGTCGTATATACATACGTGTAAAAAAACGCCTAATATATAGATATACTTAATATCACACATTTGAACAATATTTATTTTCATTTTTCACAGACAAGCTGTTGTGTCCGATTGTGGAAGGTACGTGATTATGTGCATAGTTAAAGGATGTCGGGATAATCTGCTTTTTTACATTGATCTTAGTCAAGCTGAAAATATAAGAGCAGGTTTAATGATCACAAAACTAATAAATGAATTTGAATGTGATTATGAGGTAAGTAAAATAGTTCAAAACCCAAAGCGGATCGATAAGTATTGTATCGAGGGATGAAAGCGGATGTATCGTAAGCGTCATGTTATCGAAATTAGTTTTTTGGTCAAAAATAGGTTGCTAGTCATAGTTAAAACTTCCCTCAAATGATTTGGATTATTAGTCCGGTAAAATAAGGCCAAACAATAAGAGAATCGATAACGAAAGTTACAAGCTGAAAATTAGTAAAATTGTTTAAAATATAATTATAAACAAAATTTAGAAACTCATCACCATTTCCGTGTGTGGAAAAAATTTTATTCAAGGTCAAAAGTTAGATTTTTACGCGAATTTCACAAATCAGCTTGTTTTATCATAAAAACGTATACAAAAATCGCAGATCATAAATTTATCTAAAATGATTTTTTTCCTACGAGCCACAGACTATAGGAAGTGCTCCATATTCTCCTGCCCCGGGAAGGTATGGAAACCAATCCGGATGAAGTACCTGATCCCGGTCCAGAGAAATTGTTTGCTGCGTCTGCCGGAAACGAATCTTTTTAGGACGGTGACACTGTTGACAGTGTCACATGTAAGGGATGATTGCATCGCGCGAGGTGCTCTGGGCTAGATCCCAACATCCGTCGAACCAGTAATTTTTACAAATCTTTTGTGGCACCTTGCTGTTAACGCCCAAAGGCGTCCCATAGTCTGCACCACTCAGTGAAATATACTCTATTTGATCCCGACATCGGCCGTCCCTCCTGCCACCTGCTGCCCCAGTGGCTACTGCTCATCACGGTCTGTGGCATTCTGATCTACAGGCGGACAGCAGGGGTGAGATGCTGGCTTACCAAGTAAAATAAACGGCGTTTTGCACGAAAAACGGGGGCGCCCTCACGCGTGTGGTAGGAAGCTGTCTTAGTTCACCAGACATCTCCATCTCTGCGCTCAGGACTCGTTAACTGACTTTCAGCCGATGGTAGCACTGGCATCCGAACACCCACCTACACTTCTTTCGCACGAGCGTTCAGCCGATTTCATCATCTGATAAAACCGCACTTTCACAAAGGAAAGTAGCAAGACTATAAAAAACACACTGACGATCGCTTTGCTGCCCTCACAATCCCGACTGATGCCCGTCAAGGGGAGTGTGCTTTCCGCAATGTCAATAAATCTGCGTCGGCTCATTTTATTCCCGCTGAAAGAATCCCGGAAATCCAGTCGCACTTTCCAGAGGAGGCCGCAACTTTAGCGGGAATGTGACCTTATCAGACAGCATGACCCTGGCAACCCTAATACCTAGTACATGTCTTCAATCTGTCATGGTCAACCTTTGCCATCGTCGAAAAGTGAAAAATGGTGAAGGGGGTACCGCTACTCTGAAGCCTCGTATACCAGCTTATCGTCCGATATCTCTCCTATCGCCAGTACCAAGACACTTGAGGCCATTTTGATTCCCTATATCACTGCAAACTTGCGTCTTGCCAATCATTGGAATGGCTTTGAAAAACTACAAAGCACTACCACTGCGGTAAACGCTGTCAACACGCAGATAAATTGCAGGTTGAATCGAAAACTGCACCACAGAACAGTACCTATGCCTGGCGTCAACCACGGCACGTTACTGCAAGACTTGGAAGGGTCCTCCCAGTCTGGTCGGGAGGCATCGGTGCAATTGAGGAACGCAACTCCGAAGAATTAAAAAAGGGGTACCACAGGGTGGTTGTGTCCTATCCGATGGCATTACGCTACCGACTGTCTTAGAGCCGAAAATACTGGGTATGACGTTCGATCAAGATCTACATTTTAGCGAGCGTGCATCCGCAATTGTACCAAAAATCCAGAGCCGTAACAAAATCCCCGAATGTGTTGCCGTCAGCATTTGGGCGAGAGACAAAGACGCGCTTATTACCACTTACAAAGCAGTTGACCGGCCGCATGCATGCTTCGCGTCCCCGATATGGTTGCCAAGCCTAAAGGTTACTCACGGAATCGCTACGGCCTGTCTTCTTATGTCCCAGAACACCACCTACCTGAGATGCTGAGCAAATAGTTTCTGCTGAAAACCCTGAAACCTGGACATCCCAACAGACATCTGATTGATGAGGTCCGGCCTCCCGTCGTATGTAGAAGAAAAACAGGTCCTCAGTTATATCCACAAAAAGGCGTTGGACCTCTATGCTAGAAGTTGCGCGGCGGACCCCATTCTTAAACTTTGAGCTTCTATCTGATAAACTGACGAATATATGAGATATGACAAAAAACCTCTACTGAAAAATTGCGTGGGGGATATATGCTCTAGTGGTCCGATTCGGTTGGTTAAGACAAATTTCTAATCGGATACCAAAATATACCCGCTAACCGAATTTCATTAAGATATCTAAAAAATAGAGGGGCTATGTAGTTTGCGTTCAAAAAGACAGACGTCACGGACATGACTATATCAACTTCGATCGTCATCCTGATCACTCAGGTATGTATACTTGTTGAAGACATGGGACATAACCTAATTGAGTTTTAATGGAAGTTTGATTAATATACATTTCACATTCATACTTATCTTTGAACTTATACTTACATTTAAACTTTTTGATTAATATACATTTCACATTCATATTTACCTTTAAACTTATATACGTTGCAAATTCATATTCACCTGTACTTTTACATACATACATACTTACCTACTTAGCAAAGCAAGAGGTTTAGCGGACGACAAAAAGCTGATGGCCAGTTAGTTATCGTTGAGCGCGCAAATGTATTCAGTTAGTAATCCATCGCTAATCTGATATTTTAATTTGTAATTATTATGGTAAAAGTCTAGTTGAGGGGTCGACTGCTAATACGCTACCAAAAATATCGAGAGAGGTGTTTAACATCTTGACATCAGTATTAATAATCCGAAGGCGGAAAATAAAAATGACCTGCGGGTCCCACCGAAACCGGGGGTGGTATCCATAGTATTTTTGTGCAGAACACCTTTCTGCGTTGGCGGCCGCGCATATAAAAAATTACCCTGGGTGGGTCCAACACCGGTTTGGAGACCAAAACTATATCCGCGCAAAACACTTATGTTCACAATTTTTTTTCTGTGTACAACAACATTACAACAACCACATGAAAATCGCCAACTTCAACTGCAAATATCTCCGGACAGAGATAAAATTTTTCTTTTCCGCCTTTGGATTATTGTTGTCGCGGTCAATACGCCTCTTTTGACACCTTTCTCGATATTTTTGGTAGCGTGTTAGCAGTCAACCCCTCAACTAGACTTTAACCATTATTATTTTCATTTTCAAAAACCAAAATTTATAAACAAATTCGAAATTTAAATAAATTAAAAAAGTGATTTAATTGGCAAGAATTGTTTTATTAAAATTGTCAAATAGTATTCATGGTCCGTTCGGTGCAAAAAGAAAAAAAAAACGGAAAAATAAAATAGAGTGCTTAATAAAGCAAGAACAAAAACGATTAAGTGATTGAAACAAAACGAAAGGACTAAGTTTTATTGTAAAGGGTGTAAAATCAGCAAAAAATTCCATGTTTACGGCAAAGGTGTGAAAATACAGCTGAATTGAACGATCGGACTAGTGAAGGGAAAAAGCTGAAAATAAACGAAACTTGCCAAAATTAAGAAAAAATTGCGAAAATTGTAAAACCTGAAAACAAAAAGAAAAGGAAACTTTAGAGACCAATTGTACAGCGAACAACGGGACTTTCATATGGCTTAGCAGCTAAAGGCTGCACCGATGTGAATGTTGGAGATTCGAGTACAACGCTCAGCTCCCGAAAAGCTAGCTGATGAAGAAGTGAAATTCAGAAACATGTCCTAGTAACCATCGCCGTTTGTAAAATTACAATTTTTCTCTAATATCAATTACAAAAACCATTGTATAAAGCAATATGAGCAAAGCTCGCTAATTAAATACATATGATCATATTGATATAATAGTAACAGCGGAAGTATTAAAAACAAATACTGTAAAAATCCGAACAAATGTTACTAAGCTTTCAAAAGCGCGCCTAAAAATCATATCCACACCATTAGGAATAAACTACATACAGAGTGTATATGCCTACATGGTGATCAAAAGGAATATAAACAAAAAGGCAACTCTTAGAGACCAATTGTACAGCGAACAACGGGACATTCATATGGCTTAGCAGCTAAAGGCTGCACCGATGTGAATGTTGGAGATTCAAGTTCAACGCTCAGCTCCCGAAAAGCTAGCTGATGAAGAAGTGAAATTCAGAAACATGTCTTAGTAACCATCGCCGTTTGTAAACTTACAATTTTTCTCTAATATCAATTACAAAAACCATTGTATAAAGCAATATGAGCAAGGCTCGCTAATTAAATACAAAAAGAAAATATTTTAATAAGGGGCTCCGTAAAAACCTAAAAATAAAAAGGAAATATCATTAAAAACAAGGTGCTCCGTAAAAACCTGAAAATAAAAATAAGGTGCTACATAAAAACCAGAAATTAAAAATGAGGTGCTCCATTAAACCTGAAAATAAAAGTATGGTGCTCCGTAAAAACCTGCAAAAAAAGATAACATTGTTAAAGTAAGGTGCTATCAAAAAGGAAAAAAAAAGAAACCGAAAAATAAAAATCACAAAATTGCTAAAAGTATTTAAAAGAGCTGAAAGTAAATAATATTAGCGTGCTCAGTGCGAACAAAAGAGGTTAGCGAGCCCAATTTAAAAATTTGAAATTTTAAGTGACCATCAAAGTAGGGTGCCGGCCCTGAAACTATAAAAAATCAAACAATCGCAAAAAAAAATTTAATCAACGAACAGCCTAGCATAAGGTACAGTCGTTAGCAGCAGATCCATTACCAGCACCAACAGCAGACCCGTTGTAGCAGCGCAGTGCAGTGAATAGAGCGGTATCCCAGGCAAAAACGTAAGGTACAGTCGTTAGCAGCAGATCCGTCACAAGCACCAACAGCAGACCCGTTATAGCAGCGCAGTACGGTAAATAGAGAGGTAACCCAGGCAAAAAGTAAGTGCAAAGAAAACTCTCTTACCACACATACCCACATTTATATAACTTAGCGGACCTCAAAAGCGTCACGAGAAACCCCTTATATTCTCATTTTTACAATAATAAATATAAATTCACAGAAAATCTCTAATGTTCTATATATACCCTCTCTAATACGCTAAGATACACAAATCACACATTTTAAAATACTTACATATTTATATATAAACCACGTATATACCCCTTTGCCTTCCCCTTAACGTTCCTGAAAAGGAATTATTAAATAACGCTTTATTTACCTTATGAAAGTCTTAACTTGCCCGTACATAGCACATATTCTCCGTTAGTTTTTACATCATTCTAGCCCAACAACAGCCTAATTTTTTGCATACTTTTGTATGTAAGCATTTACCGAATTATTACCACACAAGTAATTTTCGGTCCGAAATCATTAGCCTAACGACTCTTTGCCTTACTAGGGCTGATCACATTCAACACGGCGTCTACTGACCACAACCATAATAAATCAAAGCTTGACGACAACGGTAGCCAAGCATTGGCTTCTTGATTACCTTGAAAGCGGCAGCCACCAGTATAAATTACAGCAACTAGTAGCGAAAAATTTTGAAAAAAATATTAATTATGTTTAAAAAACGCCCAAAATAATGATTTTAGCTTTTATTATCTGTTACTTACTTCTATTTAAGTTTTTATTAGCAGAATAAAAAGGACGCCACTCACTGACGCTTCCCAAAAATAGAATTCGGTTTAATCTGGCTACAACAGCTTTCGTGATTGATTGTCGTGCTGCTCTGTTGCGCCGAAAATAGCGACGCTCATAAGGACATGTGTAAAAATAATATGACAGATGTGGCGGCTACACCGCCGTCGTGAATGTTATCAGCCCTAAAAGCTTCAAAAAATCCAATTACCCAGATATACATACAGTGGCTCACAGCTTATTACGTGCAGCTACAGAAAAAAAGGAAGGAAACTAGTGACGGTGTCAAAAAAATTCAAATGCACGGTTTTAATAAAAATATGCTTCTATTTGAACAAATACTTAATTTTCATGTGTTTACACGTTTGTTCTAATTATTTAATATATGTTTTTTGCTGGCTCAAGGTCCAAATTAAAACACAAACGTTTCGTCTTTTTTGTCAATATATTTCGGTTACACTTCGGTAACCATCCTCAGGACACTATTAACAATATAAAAACATCACAATATAAAACAATGTACAATATAAAAAATTTTTGTAAACAAAAAATCACATACATTATAAATATCCGATCCGTCTAATGTGTCTACTGTTGTCGCTTGCTCTCTAACAAATGCCTGTACAAATGTGCGCTGTGGTCTATGTCCGTTTTATAATTCATTCGTATGTTTGTAGGTACGTTGATTATGTGAAGCATTTCCAATGTAAAACGTTTACCGTAGTGTTGTTCTTGTTCAAGTATAGTTGCTCTGTCAAAGTTAGGAGAATGCCCTAATTATTTAATAAAAACAAAATTTTTCTCAAAAACTAAGGTCACAGCTTATTTCGTGCACTGCGCCCTGCCTTAGAAAAAACTTTTTATTTAGTTTAGTACCTCGTATGACCACCTTTTTGTTAAATAACATCATCAAATGATTTTTCATAGATGCAATTAGTTTTTGAGCGGCTTCGGGTGGTACCTTATGCCTATCTTCGACAAGAGTAGTTTTTAAATCGCTAATCTTACTAATCTGCCTTTGCCGTGTAGCCGATTCCAAAATTGACCACAAATTTTCAATGGAATTCAAGGCGAGAGATTGTGGAAGTGGATTCATGAGGTGTGGACAGTTCTATATTACCCATGCTTGCATAATCCCGGCACAATCCTGGATATGTGTTAAGGGTATTTGTCTTGGTTATTGCGAAATTGATCACGAACACCTAAATTAGGGGCGATATGCAACAAATTGCCTTTCGTAAAGTTAAATACAAATTTTTGTCCATTGTGGCATCAAAGAAAGTTATTTTTCCAACTCCCGAAGCAGCCAAGTAGGCCCAAACCCATCACTTCCACCAACCTCAAAAATTAATTGCATCTATGAAAAATCATCTTGATGATGTTATTTAACAAAAAGGTCGTCATACGAGGTACTAAACTAAATAAAATGCAAAACCTAATAAATTAATAGACACATGGCTGGCAACAATAAAAACAATCAGCACTAACAATGTAACCAACAATGCAAATTTGAATAATGAAAACAATAAGAGACTATATACAGGTGTAACATACATACCAGGACTAACGGACAACAAATCAATGGAAAATTTTATGCGAAACAACAACATAACATTAGCACATAAACCAAACCAAACACTAAATAAAATATTTACACAAACAAAAGACAAAATTAACAAGGAACAACAACACGATGTAGTCTACGAAATAAAATGCAACGGAAAGGAAGGAGAAGTGTGCGAAAAAGTTTATATTGGTACAACGAAGAGATCATTGGGCATCCGAATTAGTGAGCACAAATCAGATGCGAAAAATATGAAAACGACTACTGCTATTGCTGAGCACCTAACCAACAAATGCCATACAGCGGACTTCGATAATGTTAAGATTTTAGATATAGAGATGAGAGAGAGGACGCGACTAACACTCGAAGGGTTACGCATACAACAAAAAATAGAGAAGACGGTAAACTTCAAAGAAGACGTAAATAATATAAACGGCGCATACACAACTGCCATCAAATGCAATGGACGAGGCAATGGACGCAGTCGAAAATTTTAATTGTGCTAGTTTGTATATATATGTATGTTGTTGAATGAACGTTTTTGTTAATAAATGTTACATGTAAAAAGGAAACATTTTATGTTAAAGGTAAACGTTTTATGTTAAATGTTACGTCTAAAGACTAAATTGCAGTTCAAATGTTATTGTATTATGTTAAATTTAAGTGAACTGTTGGAAAATATGTTATTGCTTGATGTTAGTTATTAATAACTTTTTAATGTTTGTTTTTTCGTTTTATGTTTTATTAGAATAAACCAGACTCCCTGATGAAGATGTTATAAAAAACATCGAAACGCGTAGGAGAATAAGAAAAAACAAAAGTTTTTGTCTTTTTATTTATCGGCCGAAAAGCTCATTTTGGAAAAAATAAATAAAATGCAGTTTTTTCTAAGGCAGGGCGCAGTGCACGAAATAAGCTGTGACCTTAGTTTTTGAGATAATTTTAGTTTTTAAGCTATTGCATAGATTTTATCGCGGGCTTGGCGACTAAATCAAAAAAAACGTAACGGATATTTGTCAAAAAAAGATCCGAAAAGGCTCGAAAAGGTTCGAAAAGGTTCGTAAAGGTTCGGTGTTAGCAACAGGCCAAATACATAAAATTGGATCTCTATCATAAACAGCGGTGGGCACCACTACATTTACACGGTTACCAAATTGAGAATGTGTTAGTAAACACGAACGCGTAGCGAGCACGAAAGCAAAATCAATTATTTATTTAGTTTGATTTCAATGCTTGTACTGTAAACATGTGTCACACGCACTCTTTGGTACTCTGTTTTAAGCGCGCGTGCGACACTTCCTCACCGTACGACCATCGAAATCAAACTAAAAGAGCTGTCGTTGATTTTCACGAAGTAGCCATTGTGCTATCGCTTATCGTATATATATATGGTCGCTTACAAACCAACCTAATAAAACCGCACTGCGTTTTTTTAGCGCACGCAAACAACCGGCGTTTGTTGTCCTAACCCAAATAAGCATGCGTTGCGACAATGTAAAGCATGTGTGCAAACGTCAAATCTAAATGTCACGCAGAACAAAAATTGGAAATCGAGTTAGGTTTTCACGCAGCAAATTCAATTTGAGTTGCTCTCATACAAGTTGTATGTGCATGAGACATTTTTGACAGAAAATGACTTGTGTGCGTTTATATTAGGTTGGCTTGTTAGCAGGTGCTAAGCTCACGCCCATCCCGGATCATAAAGTTAAAGTTAAAGTGAATGTTAAAGTTAAAGCGAAATTTAAAGTTAAAAATAAAGTTAAAGTAAAGTTAAAGTGAAAGTTAAAGTTAAAGTTAAAGTGAATGTTAAAGTTAAAGCGAAAGTTAAAAATAAAGTTAAAGTTAAAGTGAAAGTTAAAGTTAAAGTTAAGGTTAAAGTTACAGTTAAAGTTAAAGTGAAAATTAAAGTTAAAGTTAAAGTTAAAGTGAAAGTTAAGGTTAAAGTTAAAGTTAAGGTTAAAGTTATAGTTAAAATTTAAGTGAAAGTTAAAGCTAAAGTTAAAGTTAAAGTTAAAGTTAAAGTGAAAGTTAAAGTTACAGTTAGAGTTAAAGTTAAAGTTACAGTGAAAGTTAAAGTTAAAGTTATAGTTAAAGTTAAAGTGAAAGTTAAAGTTAAAGTTAAAGTGAATGTTAAAGTTAAAGCGAAAGGTAAAGTTAAAAATAAAGTTAAAGTGAAAGTTAAGGTTAAAGTTAAAGTTAAAGTTGAAGTTAAAGTTAAAGCTAAAGTTAAAGTTAAAGTTAAAGTTAAAGTTAAAGTGAATGTTAAAGTTAAAGCGAAAGTTAAAGTTAAAGTTAAAGTTAAAGTGAAAGTTAAAGTTAAAGTTAAGGTTAAAGTTAAAGTTAAAGTTAAAGTTGAAGTTAAAGGTATAATCCAAAATTTTAAAACTTTGTATAGAAACTTAGTTTTAAAACACTTGCTATCTAAAATTGACAATAAAAGTTCAGCCTTAGAGCTCTCAAAATCGATTAATGTACTAGAAGCTGTGTATTTCATCAAAGCATCTTGGGATAAAGTGGAAGCCACAACCGTCCGAAATTTCTTCCGTAAAGCAGGTTTTTTGGAAACTTATGAGGATCTTCCAGATTTTTATCCTGAAGATGACAATCTATGCTAGGCTTCAGGAAGGACTAGCTTTGACAAATGATTTGGAAGGTTTTCTTCAAATGGATCAAAATGTTTTCCCTGAGGACAACAATATAGAAATTCAATTTGACCAACAAGATGATACTATGGACATAAGTGATTCAGAAGATGAATTTTCAGAAGAAATAAGTGAGCCTATAACATCATATGATGAGGCTGTAAAACTTGCTGCGCGCTTGAAACAATTTGCAAAAAATTACTATGTAGTTTTTCAGCACATTAAAAATATCGAGAGTCACTTTGAAAATTAACATTTTAAATTAAAGCAATCAAGCATTACCCAATTTTTTCAATCAAACTAGTATTGAAATGTAAAGACTTATACAAGTTACTTAATCGATATACATATGTATATGTATTTATATGTAATACTAAAGTATGGAAATATTCTTTACTTTTCTTAAATAAACTATATACAATACAATTTATATGTGAATATATTTTGTGACTTCATCCCTTATAAGCGGACATCTCCCATTGCCGGACAAAAACACTGCGACGGTGAGTGTCCGCTTATAAGGAATTTCACTGTATAGTGGTGAGACAAAACAACAAAAAAAGGAGAAAAAAAAACTTTGGTAAGAAAAAGATGTGAAAGGAAAAGCATGAGAAATTGAGAAAAGAGACGCGTAGATTCCCTGAGTTGAAATCAAAGAAAAAGAACTTAATTAAAAGTAAGAAAATAAATCGTTATCTTAATGTGAAAATGTGCTAAGTCACTTTTTACGAATTTTACAGGAGACGAAAAAAACTGAATAATTTTTGAAATAACCTTTTTTTTCAAAACTGTGAATGAGGATAGCTATTTTATGACTTAGCACAATTTCCGTACTCAAAACAAATTTTTTCTCCTGACTTAGCACTTTTTACTCAATATGTTTCCCCATCACTCCTCCCCTTTAATGATTGAAGTAAAGCACTAAAACTATATATTTCACAAAAAATACTATTTCTTGGTCTAACTATTTCTAACTATTGGCGACCACCGTGGTGTGATGGTAGCGTGCTCCGCCTACCACACCGAATGTTTTTCTATTAGAAGAAAATTTTTCTAAGCGAGGTCGCCCCTCGGCAGTGTTTGGCAAGCTCTCCGAGTGTATTTCTGCCATGAAAAGCTCTCAGTGGAAACTCATCTGCCTCGCAGATGCCGTTCGGAGTCGGCATAAAACAAGTAGGTCCCATCCCGCCAATTTGTAGGAAAAATTAGAAAAAAGGAGCACGACGTAAATCGGAAGAGAAGCTCAGCCTTACATTTATTTATTTATTTTATTTCTAACGGTTCTGATCTGAACTCTTTTGCCGGATGGTGCGCAGACAATAACTTATTTTTAAATTCAAACAAATGCTGTGTTGTGTCTTATTCCATAAAGACAACTGCCACATACTTTATCTACAAACTAAATGCTAAATCTCTTAATCGTTGTCAAGAGAGTAAAGACTTGGGTGTAATTTTTGAATCCAAACTCTCTTTTTTCTAGTCACATTGATTTCGTTGTTTCAAAATTTGTTGCAATGGTTGGGTTCAGTAGACGTAACACCAGCGACTTTAAGGACCCTATGACGTTGAAGGCACTTTATATATCCTTGGTCAGAAGTGGTGTTGAATATTGCTCAATAATATGGAATCCTTTCTATGAATCTAACTCCTATAAATTTGAGAAAGTTCCAAAAATGTTTACAAAATTGCTTTACGTATGCTTCACTGGCCAGACGGCCTCCCATCATATACCAGCAGTCACAAATTGCTTGGTCTTCAGGCTTTCCATGACAGAATAACTTTTATCTCACTCATGCTTGCCTATAACGTAATAAACTTTAGCGCGAATTGCTCTTATTTATCTACTTTGTTCAGTCCATGTATTCCACTGCGTAATCTTCCGCATAATATATTATTTCTCGAAATAACTTATTTAATAATTTTGGAAAATGTAAACGACATGATATCAGGACGGACAAGGCGACAGCTGTTTCGATTATACCTTGTAAATCTCTTCAAAGCCTTTTCTCCCGGGAGTGGGAGTCGAACCCGCACCCCTACGATAGTTGAAATGGTTACAAACGCATTCAGCTACGTCATGCCTTAGTTGTTGTAAATGTTTTCCCAATTGCCTTCTTTCGCATATATTATCTTCCACACATCCCGTACTTCGTATGTAGTTATGTGTTGAAGATATGCATGTTTGTAAGGCGGTTTCATAGAAACTTGGTATTATGCTGTTTTTGTTCTATTTATAGAACTACAACGAATTAACAAATGTTGTCTCTTTATATGAATTAATCGGGGAATGCTCGTATTTTTTAAATACTTCATGGCGATCCTGCCAGCTTGATCAGGAATTAGCAGAACTGCTAAATATCTAGCTGTTCAGAAGAGCCTGTCGCGTTAATAACAAGGAGCAGGATACGCCATACTTCATGGCGATCCTGCCAGTCCAGATCAAAATTGGCACAACTGCTAAAAAAGATCTGACTGCCCAGGAATCCTGACCATTTTAAACAGTTAAAAAGTTTTTGTTAAAAAGGAGAATAAAGGACAATACAACACAAACGGCACTACTATCTGCTACCAGTAAAGATTGGAATTTTAACAAGTGAAGCCTTTTCGTTCGGATTTTTTTTTTGGCAAATCGCAAAATGAGGAAGAATCACCAAAGGACAAATTAATTACTACCATAAAAAAGATCAGTATTATGCAGACGGAGGCAAGGATTCGGTAAATCAATAAAAGCAGAAAATTAAGTATTGGTGACCAACTGGCAGCAAGCGAGCATAGAAGAAGTGGCATACAATTTAGCAGCAAAATGGGACCAGAAGATACCTTTACAATTGGCGGCGTACCGCTTGAGGCAACAATATAAGTATAAAATTTAGAAACAAATTGGTCGGCCTTTATGGACGAAAACGAACGTTTTTGCTTAGGATTTTTTTCTATCTCTCTAAGTAGGATTTTTTTAAATATAGTAAAATGAACAAATTTCTTTTCACAAAAAGTTTGATGTCAGATTTGAACATGACACAAACTAATCCTAAAAATAGGGAAAAAGATTAAAGCCCAATGTGGCGTAGAAAAAAAAATTTATAATAACATAAAATTTAATACTTTGAACAAATTTTAAGAAAAATACGAGTGTTACAAATATTAATTTTATAAATATTTTTTTTAAGAAAATCAAAAAAAATTTTTGAAACGAATTTTATACAATAATCTTTATAATGCCAAAAAAGCTTTTACCAGTTATTTCTAAAGCAAGAATTATACAACTTTTATGAAGAATTACTGGATTGTTCTGAAAGTGATATGGTGTCTGAAGTCAAAATATGTAGACAACAAATTTGCGATCGAAGCGTTCAAAATGCGGTGGATGCGTTGTCGGAAGGTTTTATCAAAATCAAAATCTCCAGGACCCTGCCATATTCCCTTTTTCATGTAATAAATGTCAACGCATTATTGCGAGCTTTGACAGTATTGCCAGTTACTATAGCAACACCTGAATGTTTATTTTCAACCTTGATATTATTTGAGAAATACGATGGGCGAGAGCAGGTTAATATACTAGGTTCTGTAAATATCCATAACCGGACTGACTAGACTGAAGACGAAATCCTGAAAGAATGTTTCCAAAGGCCTCGAAAATTTCATATGGGATGAATGGTTTTTGGAACCCAATTCAAATTGTTTTAAATTCATTTATACATTTTCAAACATGAAATAAAAATATTTATAACATTTTCTTTCCAATCACACAACTTTTCTTAATTCTCGAATTGAATTGTACCTGTCGAGTTCCAAGGATAAATGCATATGGAAAAATGACTGTGAAAAATATGACTTTTGGGATCCCGAAGAGAGTTTTGGACCGTAATATTTTATTGTGGTATAAATATCATACCTAGTGAAAATTCATCTGCCTTTCAGATGCCGTTCGTTTAAATTTTCACTCAAAAATTGTTATGAAGCAAAGTTTTTGCGATAAAACTTATTATTATCTGTATTTAATTAGTGAGACATGCTCATATTGCTTTATACAATTATTTTTGTTATTGATATTAGAGAAAAATTGCAAAGTTTACAAACGGCGATGGTTACTAGGACAATTGTATAAAGCAATATGAGTATGTCTCGCTAATTAAATACAAATAATAATATTGATAGAATAGTGAACAGCTGAAGTACTGCTTGTAAAAGCGTTACTATAAATATAAATATAGTATGTTAGTAACCTTTTAGCGCGCATATAACACTGGATCACCAATTCAAATTTTTTTCTGCACCAGAGACGCCATTATGAAACTCCTATGTAAAATCACCCCCTGATTCCGAAAATCAAGGTTATTTTTAATTCTATGGTAAAGTTTTTGACATATTTAGAATTACCGCTTTTTCAAAAAAAAAAAAAAAAAAAAATTGGTTCCACTTAATAATATATATCTCAAGAACGAATTGAGCAATTCCAAAACGGAAGCTTTTAAAAGGTAATAAAATTTGCTATAAACTGTGCATACAACACTTGTTACTAGGCCCTGCAGATTCAAAGATAACGAAGAATCATTACGGATTTTTTTATTTTTTTTTTTTTAATATAAAAAAAATTGTACTTTGCGAGGAAGGATCTCGAAAACTTTTTATTTTTTTTGCAGATTTTTGTTTCTCTAAGCTCTGTTTTATTACAAAAATAAAAAGCTTTCATTCAACAAAATCTATGGACTAATACACAATTTATAAGCATTCAAGTAAATATATCCATTTAATACCTAAGTACCTACTGCTACATATGCGTTAGTATTCGTATATCAGTTAGTTAGCAGGTAGATTTTCGAAGGGTTAGTAGATACAAAAAACTGATAGCTTCGTTTTCCCAAACCCAGGTACATTTCAAGCAAGAGCATATTTTTAAGGCAGGTAGTGTTTTCTTTGTAGGACTAGGGAACTTTTTTGTCTAGGTAGGCTTGAAAAAAAAAAAATGAAAATATGTTCTGTTTCATCTGCGGTCAATTTATCGTTAAAAGGATGCGACGAGTGTTTTAAAATCCTTTGAAAGGTACATACTATATGTTCGGCCGGGGTGCGTCTGATCCTTGCGAGAGGTGGGCGCACCGGGTCGATCTCAGTGGGAATATGCGTGTGGAAATAGAGAAATAAGAAAGTATACGAGATTTCTCGTTATAATGGATGTAATTTATTATGTGAATATATATATAACCTGGGTACAATATTACCTGAATATATTCTTGAAAACAGTGGAGATCGTTGGCGGCAGATGCGTGCTGGTTGGCGGTTAGAATCCAAGAGGCCGGTTGTATAGCAAGCTACAACCGTTGACCCGCAAAATCCTCCGTTTTGGAGGGGAAAGGCACCCACACATCAACCCCGACATGCATATGCATGAGTGCTGACAAAAAACACACATACACGTACATGTACATGCATGCACATGCATGTGGCGGTGATGGTGTGGGTGGTTACAAATTAATTCGAGTATCGAGTATCGATTCGCAGGGTTGCATTGGGGGGATCGCAGACAGATGCGGAAAAAGTTAGGCATCCTGCCTAAACATGCCGGCCCCTTGCGATACGCAACATCGTTTTCCGCCAATGACCTCCGCTGAAACGAGAAAAATGAATATAAATGAATATAAGACTTACACACTAAACTTAATCTAGATGAGGAGTTCGTCTGACGACGCAAAATGGCCGGGAATCCCTTCCGACTTGCTTCGCATGCCACCTGAGCTAAGATTTGTAAAATTAGCGGTTATGAACAGTTAACAGTGAATATTTCTTGCCATTGAATTATACATAAATATAGAAATTCAGAATGTAATATGTGTATAGTCGATGGCCAGTAAGGCTGGACGAAGAGGCCGAGGTCTCCGTTCCAGAGTGGCACCATTTTTTGTTATTCTTTGGTTTTTTGTCGTTCCGGATGGAGAGGCCGAGGTCTCCATTCCAGATTTGCGGTTTTTTTTTTGTTGGTTGGACGAAGAGGCAGAGGTCTCCGTTCCAGACTCGAGGGTTTTGAGGTTTTTCTGGGCTGGACGAAGAGGCCGAGGTCTCCGTTCCAGCGTATAACCTGTCGTGTCGCTCTCAGGTCGACTGTGGCATTTTATGGATGTGCCAGGGCGAGTGGCCGTGAGGTTGGTTGGGTGAAACGGCGGTGTTTTATTACAAAACGTATGTTAAAAGAGATGAATTAAGTGCATATGCGAAGCATATTATTAAATACAATTCTTACCAAGCAGAGATGCGTTATTTACGTTCACCTGACATAAATTTGCCGATTGGCGATGCGTTCTCCGCGACGCGTTCTATCTGCGCGTACCATTATGCTAAATGTACCATGCAACTCTGTCGTGTATTTCTTGGTTAGCTGCCAGCTGGTATGGTGAATTTGTGGTGTGCGAGTATATATATACATATATGTATTTGCTTGCCCTTGAAAAAAACTAGGTCACTGGGGCAGTAGCACACTAGGCCGGTAGAAACAGTTGACTTTTTCCCATTTCGGGATTTTGTCGTGTCGGGATTCTTTTATTTCGGGACCCGGACTGTTTTTGTACCGAGCCCTTATAATGACTGTTTGTGATGTTTGTTGTTGAGAAACAACAAGTCCTGTCCCCCGCCAAAAAACAGGCAGTACCGACGGCAAAAAAAATCAAAAAAAAAATTTTTTTTTGGTTGTTTTTTTTTGTTTGTAAATGAGAGCAATTAATTTTTTAAGGAGGTGTTTGCCTTTATTTTTTGTGCGTAAGTATGTTTTGGGACTGCCCGGGTCAAAAAAGCCGATCCCGATTTTGTTCCTTTTGCGGGTTTTCGGTATCAGTGTGCGTCATTTGATTCAGCACTAATAGGATATGCCGAAACAAGTAGGCATACATACATACATATGTACATACGTTGGTTGCAAATATGCCAACCGCAAAAGACAAAACAAATGAACATTCATACACACCCGTGTATAGAATGTAAAATTCCGATGAACTGAAAGAAACGGTAAAAAAAATCTAATGATTTTTTTCGTTCTTTCAATTCTTTGACTACGGCGCTTGGAGTAAGATGCATGGCTACTGGAGGAGGCAAATAGTAAGTGAATTTTAAGATTTGTTCATTTGGTGTATTCTTTTATTTTAAGTTATTAATTAATTCTTTTTATTTTCAGGTGCCTGGTGATGGATGCAGGCGGTTGGCGTGATCCAGGGAATTATTGGTTTGGTGTGTCGTTCCCTTTTTTTATTTTCTAGGTTACCGGCATCGCAAAAGGGGTGCTCCAACTGCGGCGTCGGCCGCGCCGTCAGTTGTCACCTTGTTTGCAATGCCCATTTATGCATTTGTATTAATCAACTTTCTTTTCTTTTTCTTTGCAGGTTTTGCTATTTGTATAATATGCTGTGCACAAAACTTCATTTTAATCACTACCTCTTTGAAACGCTATACTGGCAATAAAAAATCGTGTGCAAACCAGAGCTAGTAGCGGTTAGTTCCCTTGAAGAAGCAGGGTTTCCTGTTTTACAAGGCATATTGCAACAAGACATATTGGAATTTATGCCTTATGTTTGTTGTTTTTCAAATGTTTTCGCTATTGTTAGAAATACGCGAGGGCAGCTGCACTATACCCGAGCCATACTGGGCACTTTTTCCTTGTTTGTTGGTGCCAGGTTTGTGGGATCAGCCAGGAAATGTTACGCCACTTGTACGTTTGATAACGGCGTTTATTAGGCCAGGTTCTTCGCAAATCTTAGAACTTGAACGCTGTCTTAGGCATTTTCCAAAAAATGATTGCCTCAAAATCGAATGATCATGAGGGTTTCTATCTTATGCAAAAGTTGCTCGCCTATTATCCCGCCGACCAATTACAACCTAATATGCGCCAGATATTTGCATTGCTCTTTCAACGCCTATCGTTATCAAAGACTACCAAATATGTACGTTGTATTATAGTATGCCTTTGTTACTTCGCCGCCAAAATGGGTGCACCAGCGTTGGTAGCATTAATCGATCAAACACAAGTATTAAAGGGGGAATGTTTCTCCATAAGACACCTCGGGACCAAGTTGACATTAAATATCCTGAGGAAATTTGCCAAAAAATGTCAACAAGTTGGAGAAATACATAAATTGCACCATCGCATAGCCGAATGCAAAAAATGTTACTAAATTCACGTCAGTCACAATTTCCGGCTTCATCTAAAGCTCTGGGTCAGGGTGGTAATGTTATGTTAATTTTTGACAGTACTCCGGAGTTGATTGTGCTACTGGACTTACCGAGAATTGCGCAGTCCAAAACAAATTTTAAACGGCTGAATTGTGTGCAGTATATATATTTTTTTTTGTATGAATCGGTTATAAAATTTGTGTTAAATGGCGGAATCCTTGCATAAAGGTTTCGAAACACTACGCATCATCTTCGATAATGTACTCAAAATGAAGAATGGCTTGGGGGAACGCCAGCGGACTGCTATTTGTTTTGATCAAAAAGGTCAATCAATCGCATGATTAAAGACAGCCTACGTTCTGAACGAGAAGATCTGCATCGTGAAAAGGTCCGAGTAGATAGTAATCGTTTGCATTTGCAGAATTTATTCCACGAACAATCAGCTGCACAGTGCAAAGAATTACTGAATACCACTCATCAAGTATTTAGGGAAATTGTACTAGAGACCGAGAAATTACCATCATTTGCACCATCCTTGCGTACGTTGTTGAAAGCTACGCGTCCACTAAAAGATGCACCACTAGTACCAATGGATAAGGAATGGAAAAAGCAATAGCTTGTGCAGCGTCATCCACTTGAAGTACGAATTACAATTGGTAATAACGCCAAAAGTATGGAGGAATCTATAGTAATGAAGCTACGTTATTTCAAGCGTTTAGGATTTGTAACGGCAGCTACAGTGGTAAGCTTAAGTGATGTTGAACAAAGTTTTGTTGATGCAGCGCTCACACAAGACGCATTGAAATATTTGTGTGACAACGATTTGGGTGATACGATACCCGTGCCTGGCGGTGAAGATGAGTTGAAACATATTAGCATGACACCAAAAGAATGTTTGGATCATTTAAGTACGAAGGAATATGGACGTCCCTATCGTTGGCTGCAGTCAATGTGTTGCATAGAAGTCGTTAATAACATCGATGACACATCGCTCACTGTTACAGCCGCGATGCAAGCTGAGTAACCAAAGTTACAAAAAATGATACCAGCACTCTGAAAATGCATACAACAATTGTGGAGCTCTCGCTTGAATTTGATTAAACAAATACGTGGACTGGTTCAAAAGCAAATTGATTTATACTTGAAGGAAGAATGTTTACCCACTACACGTTCTGCTTGCAGCCTTGTACAATGGACCTCACTTAGCTATGAGGAGTATATTGCATCTGCACCTAACGTCAATTTGGAGCTCGTCAATAGTACTCATCTTTTTTATCGCGCCATTGTTATACGTGGATCAGCTAAACTGGAATGTCATGTAAGTATAGGTAGTAACTTTCCTGCAGAGAGCCCGCTTTGGTCTATATGCATTTATGGGAATGGGCAGCATAATGGCATGAACAGTGCCGCTGTGAAAACAATGGAATTTTGGACGAATTCTTTAACTCAAAGCTTGTTGAAGCATCATTTGGCTTTGTTGGCGACACAACTTGTACGCGCTATGTACAGTTTGGATAGATTTTGGAAACAGAGGGCCCGCTCTACAATCCTGTGGAGTATCATCGTGAAAAGTATTATATAAAGGCATTTGCAATGCGTATACGCGCTAGGCCGTATCGTTATATTGAGGGCGGTGCTGTTAATACATTTAAGCAATAGTTTTTAAGAATTCTTTTACGTGCCATTTTTCATGAATTTATAAACACTGAAATATCTTTTACAGCAACCAAAAAAAACTCGGAAATCGAAGTGCTTAACTAGCCTGCAAAGTTTGACAGAGTTGGGTGTGGGAAATTTGCAAAAACAATATCCAGCGACGGGCCACACTATAATACGTACTGGAAATAATCTGCAACATCCAGTTATATTGAGGATCAGGAAAAAATCCGAGGTGACCTAAATATTGGGTTATGTAGTCTTTGCAGATCACCATTTCTTTTAACAGCTTCAAATACGATTTTGGCTGTAGACTATTCACTTTATGTGTCTACCGAAGGCTCCATGAATTCCTTGGAAAATTTTATTGCACATTTGGACACCAAACGCAAAAACAAAGTAAATGTTTTAGCTGGGAATATATACCGCGTGACTGTAATTAAGTTACTCATATACAATAAGAATGAAGGACTTGATACAATATTTATTAAATGAAAATGTGGTTTCTCAACCAACTTCATTAACAGGAGCTCATTGGTAGTATAATTTGTAGTCTAAAATATCGTCGGTGAAAGCTCCAGCCAACCCTTCTATGGTGGAAAACGTTTTATATGTGGTTTGAGCTTTCATAGATGATATAACGTATTTACATAAATGAAGATGTGCGATGGAAAACCTCATATTTCCTTTTCCATAAAACTAGGTGTCATTTACCTCAGTATAAAATACGTGACGCTTATGTGCATCCACAATTCATTGCGGACGTTATGACACGAATGAAGATGTATGAAAGCATGGATCAGGAAGTACCGAATTTATCTGGTGGTGGAACGAGATACAGATCCATTCACAAAAGGGATCTATGAATCAATGAACAAAAAAAAGAGGGGAGTTTAAGCTTTGAATTACTACTAATGTAGATGCCCATATAGTCCTATATGTTCGCATTTGTGTACGTACACACCCTTCATCTTCCACCTACCCTCAGCACGTAGGTGATTAAATTCTGAATTTCCCCAATTCCTTTCAACATATATATCTCCCAATACTTTTCGTATATTGAAATGCCACAAATTTTGGCGGCATCAGCAGCAGTACTAAGGTGGGAGGTATAAATATGGATTAGGGCAACTTTGATTCCAGAAAGTTTAGCATATTTAGTTTTGAGTTAATTAAATGCATATATGAAAGCAATAGGAAATTGTTGCGTGTGTGTGCCAAATGCTGGATAATGTTACCAGCACTTATGTTTTTGTTTGTTTTTAGTGACAATTTGCTTGAAGCTATTGCTAAAACGTATTGTAATACATAATCAATAGTACATATTTTCAGTTAACTTAATATTCGAAACAAATTACAACATACAAACTTATGTTGCTAGGTTCAAATTATTACCAATTACACAGCCCATTTGCATGCCCCTATATCAGTTTGTCATCAGTTTTCACCATTCGCTTGAGTAGTCAAGTGCTGTCCTAGAATATTCGAATTGACTTCATTCAAATTTCTAAAAGTATAAGGAATTTAACCCTGCTAATATCGGGGGCAGATGAGTTTTCTTATCCGCGGTAGGCTTGCGATGTGTCTCGTTTCGCGGTAACGAGTGCAGCTGTTTTCTGTGGCAGAGCGGTTCGCCCTTCTGCGGTAGGTTTTTCTGTTGTCCTCGTTATGGGATAGCGAGTGAATTTGGGTTTATTTTGAAAATTGTAAATACAATAGGCCGAAGGCCTTTGTATTCTTTGGCAGATAGCGGGTCTGCGTTAGGGCTTCTGGTGACCTCGCTTTTGAGAATTAAAAATAAGTGCTTGGTGGCAGATGGGGGATCTGCATTAGGGTTGTTATGGTATCCTCGTTATGGGAGAACGAGTGAGTGGGAAGATTTCTGGTGTCCTCGCTCGGGGTGAGCGAGTGAATTTGGGGATTTTCTTGAAAAAAGGAAAAAATAAGTGTTTTTGTGACAGATGGGGGAACTGCATTAGGGTTGTTGTTTGGCCTCGTTTCGGGGGAACGAGAGCCGGGTTTAATTTTTTTTTGAAAGTAGGGATATGGGGGAACGGAGGGATTGTTAGGAGGAGTTCGTCGCCTTCTCGAAATCCGTCTCTTCCGGTGGAAGAAGGATCAGTTTGACCAAAGGTCGTCTGACTTGACCCTTCTCTGTTTTGAGGTCGACTACACGTACTCGGTCATCTTCGCCGAGGTGTACGTTGACAACTCGACCTAACCTCCATTCTTTGGGAGATAAGTTGTCCTCTTTGAGGACAGCGAGATCTCCCACTTTTATATTCTGTCTGGGATGCTTCCACTTCACTCTTTTTTGAAGTTCGGATAAATATTCGGTTTTCCATCGCTTGCAGAAAGTGTGATGGAGGGCTTTGAGTTTCTGCCACCGCTTTATCATCGAGGTAGGGCTCTCACTAGCATCCGGCTCTGGCGGAGCCAGTAGATGGCTGCCAGTGAGGAAATGACCTGGGGTAAGCGGCTCAAGGTCCGTTGGGTCATTGGATGCCGGGCTGAGCGGCCGCGAGTTCAGGCATGCCTCGATGCGGCACAAGAGTGTATGAAATTCCTCGAATGTGAATTTGTGTGGTGAGGCTATCTTTTTGAAGTGGCTTTTGAAGCTTTTCACTCCAGCCTCCCACAGCCCTCCCATGTGGGGAGCGCCCGCAGGGATGAAATGCCAAGTGAGTGACTGGTGGCTGTACTTCGAGACAGCATTGTCTCGGGCTTGTGAAATGAAAGTTTTAAATTCCGTCCGTAGGGATCGTGAAGCTCCGACAAAGTTTGTACCGTTGTCGGAGTAGACGTTTTTGGGACATCCGCGTCTAGATATGAAACGGGCAAAAGCCGCAAGAAATGATGTTGTGCTGAGGTCAGTAGTGGCCTCTAGATGAATCGCTCGCGTGGAAAAACACACGAAAAGGCAGACATGGCCCTTGGATAGTCGACACCCTCTGCCGCGGTAACTTTTAATGTCGAAGGGTCCGGCGAAGTCGACTCCAGTATTCGTGAATGCACGGCGGAATGTCGTGCGTTCGCGAGGGAGAATACACATAAGTTGGGTCTGAGCACGCTTTCGGTGTACAGTGCAAACTTTGCAATTGTGAATTGTTGCCCTAATCATGGTTTTGATGTTAGTTATCCAGTATTGGGTGCGTATCAGACGTAACATGAGTTGGTTTTCCCCATGCAGACTTTGTTGATGAAACATTAGGACTGTCAGACGGGATAACCGGCAGTTGTATGGGGGGAGGATCGGGTGGCGTTCATCAAAACTAAGTCCTTTGACGCCCCGAGTCGCCCTCCTACCCGAATGATGCCATGTTGGTCTAGATACGGATTAAGTGAGAGTATTGCACTTTTCCCTGCAATTGGTTTTCCGGCCTTTAGATCACTATATTCGGAACTATAGTGTTGTTTCTGATAAATTTTAATGAGTTGGGTTACTGATTTGATCTCATCAGGAGAGATTAAAGGTGACTTGACCTGAAATGATTTTTTTGTTTTGGGGTGAGTTCTTCGGTAGAACCTCATAACGTATGAGAGCACCCGTAAAGCCCTAGGTAGGTCTGAAAAGCGTTGGAGAGCATCGGTAGTATTTACTGTTGTTGTTGCGCAGGTCTTCGCCCTCTTTTCCTCTACGGAGGTGATGTAGTCACGTTCTTGTGCTGGCCATTGGGACGTGTCTTCTTGCAGCCAAGAAGGTCCCTGCCACCACAACGAATTGTTGACCAATTCAGACGCAGGTAATCCTCTGCTACCCAAATCTGCTGGGTTAGATTCTGAGTTTACATGCAACCAGTCCTTATTTCCGACCATGTCGATGATCTTGGTGATCCGATGTGCGACGAAAGTGGACCAAGAACAGGGAGGTTTCCTTATCCATGCGAGGACGATAGTTGAATCCGTCCAAAGGTGCACTTTCACTGGTCCCAACTTGAGGTTCCTGAAAATTGATTCGGTCATTTCCGCTAACAGCACGGCTCCACAAAGCTCCAATCGTGGAAGAGAAAGAGTTTTCACTGGGGCTACTCGGGTTTTGGCTAGAAGTAATTTAATGACTGCTGCATAAGCCTTCTCGGATGCGTCACAAAATCCATGGATCTCGATGTCGGTTCCTGGAGAAAAGTTGACCCATCTAGGTATCCTGATTTTATCGATTTCATGGTATTGGTCGGTGAAGGTTTTCCATCGTTCTAGCGTACTGCTCGATACTGGTTCGTCCCAAGCGGTGCCTTCTAACCAAATACTCTGCATGAGTATTTTTGCCACAATGACCATTGGCGCAAGCCAGCCTAAAGGGTCGAAAAGTTTGGCTATAGCGGATAGGACTGCTCGTTTGGTGATGTTTTCGCCATTTTCCAGGGTTCCTGCGTTAAAATAAAATAAATCGGAGAGGGCATTCCATCGAATACCTAACGCTTTAACTGAACTGGTATCTTCGAATGCCAGGAAGTTTTCATTGAGCAGGTCTGCTTTGGGGATGTCCCTTAGAATGTCCTCTGAATTGGATGTCCATTTGCGAAGTGGAAAGCCCGCTGAGTGTAGGACTTGACGAATTTCATCTCTGGCTTTAATAGTCGATGTGATCGTATGTCCACCCGCTAACACGTCATCTACATACATGTTTTCTCGTAGTATGTTAGCCGCTGTAGGGTGTGAATTTGACACGTCGTCTGCCAGTTGTAGGAGCGTTCTTATCGCGAGATATGGAGCGCAATTCACTCCGAAGGTAACCGTCTTTAATTCGTAAAGACTAATAGGGTCATTCGGGGACGTGCGATGCACAATACGTTGAAATTTGGTGTGATTTTCGTTCACCCAAATTTGTCGATACATCTTTTCGATGTCGCTATTGAAGACGAAACGGTATAGTCTCCAACGTAAGATAAGGATCGGTAGATCGGCTTGTAGAACTGGGCCTGGGAGGAGAATATCGTTTAAGCTATTACCGTTGGCCGTAGTGCTCGAGGCGTTAAATACTACGCGTACCTTGGTGGTTGTACTTTCTGCTTTTACAACGGCGTGGTGGGGCAGGAAGTAATGATCCGAATCGTCGGATTGGATATTCTTTTTCAATTTTCTCATATGTCCGAGTGTTTCATATTCTGACAACACTCGAACATATTCTTTACCTAAATCTGGGTTTTTTATTAGCCGTCCCTCATTCCGGAAGAACTGAGAGCATGCGCGTTTCAGGGACGGTCCTAAATTAATGTTATTAGGGTAATCCTGCCTGAATGGTAATGATACGGTTTATCTTCCATCTTCATTCCGATTCGTTGTTTCCTTAAATAATTGTTCGCAGTACCTTTCCTCTTCATTCAATATTTTATTTTTGGGTAGATTTTCTACCTCCCAGAAAGCTTTTAATTGATTGTCTAACGCAACCTCGTTGTAAAAAGACATAATGCTCTTCGTTGGATTCGGTGATTCGATACGACCGGTTAGTATCCAACCGAACACTGTCTCTTGGGCTAAGAGTGTGTTTAGCACATTCTTCTTTATACCGCTCATTATAATTTGGGGATATATGTCTCCGCCAAGTATGAGGTCTACGTCTTCGTTGACGTAGAACCTCTTGTCTGCCAAAACCAAGTCTGGGAATGCCTGCATAGTTATTGCGTTGATATGGCAGGATGGAAGATTCCCAGTGAGTTTCGCTAGAACTAGTACGGGTGTAGTCAGGCTGAAGCAGGGATCCACTGGTGAACGTAATTCGATGTTGGATGCTTCTTTTACCTGAGCTGACACCGCATTTGTGATGCCTGAAACATGGGCATGCATTTTCCTCGCTGGCAAATTGATCCTGCGTTTCAGTCTTTCAGTTATAAAGGAACATTCAGACCCAGAATCAATTAATGCCCGCGCGGAGAAGTCGGTACCATTATGGTGAATGTGTACGCGAGCTGTTCGTAATAGCACACCTGTGCTGGAATTGGCATGGCAGGATTTAACATTCTGGTTCGTAGAAGAAGGTGGTTGTCCCGATTCCTGTCTTTTCCGTGCCTGTACCGAAGTTGATGGGGTATTATCCGCATCTTTGAACTGGTTGCGCACCGCCGGTTGCTGAAGTGTGTCCGCATGCAGGAGCGTGTGGTGACGAGAGTGGCATTTGGAACAGTTGTATGAACTGGTGCACCTCGTCACTGTGTGTCCTGGGGATAAACAATTCAGGCAGCCATTTGTGGATTTGACGAATTTAATCCTTTTTACCGGGTTTAAATCGCAAAAACGTGAACAGTTGCGTAATCTGTGCTCCGTAGATTTGCACATTTTACATATTGATTTTGTTGTTTGCTTGGTTACTTTTGTTTGAAAAGCACCAAGTCTTTTTGTAGGGGTTTCTGTCGACTGGCATTTGATTTTTGCACTTTAGAAGTGGCATTCCCTGTAAAACCAGACACGGTTTCAAGTGTCTGAAAACGATTTGACAAGAATTTGTCCATATCCTCCCACTTGGATATGTCCGTTTTGTGGTCGATGCTGTGCTCCCATAGAGCCAACGTGGTTTCAGGTAATTTTGTCGAACATAAATAGGTAATAATCGCATCCCAATTTGAAACATCGATCTGATGTGTTTTTAAAGATGCCAAGCAATTATTTATGTCGCGCTGTAAGGTTTTGATTGAGCTGCCGCACTCGCTATCTATCTTTTTTAGATTAAACAAAATTTGTAGTTGTGAGTTTACGAGAATCCGCTTATTCTCGTATCTCTCACATAGGTTTTTCCAGGCTGTTTCGAAGCCTTCATTTGTCAAGGGACATTTCTTGACGATGTCCTTTGCCTCACCTTGAGTTTTCTGATTGAGGTGGAACAACTTTTCTACCGGGCTTAGGCGACTGTTGTTTTTGTATATGGCCGTGAACAGGTCACGAAACGTTGGCCAAGATAGGTAGTCGCCCTTGAACACCTCAGTATCACAAGCTGGCAGGCGGATACTGTGTTCGCGCGCACGCTCTCCTTCAGGTCGAACCTGACTATCTCTTTCCTGTTTCAATTTGCCTTGAAGTTCAGCCATGTTCGACATGCATCGCAAGAATACGTCATATGCAGCTTTATGCTTGATCTTGACCGCTGCAATTTTCTTTGCGTCGAGCGTGTCAGAGCCAAGAAACTCCTCTAGGGCGTTCTCTGCTTTTTCCCACTTAGCTTGCAACTCTTTTTGCTGTATTGCAAGAGTGTGTACAGTGTGCAGAGCCGCATTGATATCATTAAAATCGGCCTCGAATTCGATTATTCGATTGGCCAATCTAATGTAAGAGTCCAGGTTCATGGTTGAAAAGTGGAAAGCGAATTAATCAAGGGATATAAAACTTGAAAACCTGAGCGAATCACCCAACCAACAACTATTAAATTACGCAGAATTGATTATTACTTTTAATTTGTTTATTTTTGTCTGACTTTGCAGATTATTTGTGCTGTAAAACAGGGAGCAGGGGGAAGCGACACCAATGTCTTTTGTGTAAATAAAGGGGGCCACTCGCCACTTCCAAGTTAGTTTGTATTGTATAATAAGTGCGCGCGCTGGTATGAACTCGACGAAAAGTGTAAAAACGTGTAATAAATCTTGTGCGAAAATTTATTAAGAGACTAGTGAAACTAAAGTGATGCAAAAAGAAAATTTAAATCGAATGGCGTGAAATTTTCTGTGAAAGTGAGGTTATGTGTACCTCTCCCTTGTGCTGTGTCCGGAGAGCCTTACCGCTGGTGGGGGGACAGGTCAGATAGTCACAAGGAATTAAAAACGTTAATGTTACGCGTTTGGGCTTCTCCTTCTTTTCGTCACAAATTTTTTTTTACACTTTTCGCACTTAATACCAAATCACTACGCGTGTGGCACTGAGAATATTTATTTTTTAGACTGTTTTATTTATTTATTTTTTTATATAACCAAAAAAATTATGGCAAGAAATATTGCACTTACTTTGTGGCTGTTTGCTGTTCTGGTGATTATGTGGCAAGTAGCTTGTGTGCTGCAGTGGCTTCCGCTGGCTGTCGCTTGCTCAGTGTTTTGCACGCTGGTATTAAATAATATACTTTTTGTGGTTGTGGCAAAAATTCTCCGGCTAATTTTTTATGTTAGGAATTCTGAAGTGTGTGCGGTCAGCTATGGTATCTTGTGATGTGGACTGTATTGTTAAGGTGCTGTTTCCAATTCCTGGTGAGATAGGACCAAATGTTCGGCCGGGGTGCGTCTGATCCTTGCGAGAGGTGGGCGCACCGGGTCGATATCAGTGGGAATATGCGTGTGGAAATAGAGAAATAAGAAAGTAGACGAGATTTCTCGTTATAATGGATGTAATTTATTATGTGAATATATATATAACCTGGGTACAATATTACCTGAATATATTCTTGAAAACTGTGGAGATCGTTGGCGGCAGATGCGTGCTGGTTGGCGGTTAGAATCCAAGAGGCCGGTTGTATAGCAAGCTACAACCGTTGACCCGCAAAATCCTCCGTTTTGGAGGGGAAAGGCACCCACACATCAACCCCGACATGCATATGCATGAGTGCTGACAAAAAACACACATACACGTACATGTACATACATGCACATGCATGTGGCGGTGATGGTGTGGGTGGTTACAAATTAATTCGAGTATCGAGTATCGATTCGCAGGGTTGCATTGGGGGGATCGCAGACAGATGCGGACAAAGTTAGGCATCCTGCCTAAACACTATAAGTATTTTGGAATTGAGCCTAAAAATCATGGACACCGAATACTGTGTGCACCACATGTCGAGTCGAATTGATTTTTTCGGAAATTTGCTCCCTTTTAATGCATAGCTGACTAATTTCTGAAACTATCTGTTTAGGCGACATATGAAATTTATTACACCAATAAATTGGAGGGAACCAACTTGCCATTCAACGGACTGCTATATTTGTACTACAAAAGTACTTTGGGTTGGAAAGTCAAGAAAAGTAACTTATGCGAGCGTATCTACAGTGTCATTACCAGGACTAAATTCAACGGAAGCTACATTGCCAGAATCAAATTTAACTCTAGTTCCGGCTCCACTTTCATTGTCAACAGCAGTATCTGAGTACGTGGCATCATGTTGTACTGGATTTCAAACGGAAAACGAAAGAAACTCTTTGTCACAAGCACAACTCAATGATTGGACAAGGGATTTGGAATTGTCAAAGGAAAAGGCCGAACTACGCACTTCTCTTATGCAACAATTTAAATTTGTTTCATCCGATGTTAAGGTAACATATTATAGAACTCGTCACGAACAATTTTCCAAGTACTATACGAAGGAGGACAGTGTTTGTTACTGCAAAGACATTGCTGGTCTATAAGGAGTGGCGATTGTTCATAGACGGCAATAAAATAAGTTTAAAGGCCTATTATTGCATATTGGCAACCAAAACCAATCTATCGCGACCTCGCACGCAGTAAATACGAGGGAAACGTATGAGATAATGCAAAAATTGCTCAAATTAATCAAATACGAAGAACATGATTGGAAAATATGTGCCGATCTTAAAGTCGTTGGAAGGCTATGTGGTCTACAAAGTGGATACACAAAATACTGTTGCTTTCTATGCAAATGGGATAGCCGAGCTCGTTCAGACCGCTACATCATAAAGGATCGGCCAGAACGAATCGAGTTTCAAGTTGGGGTGGATAACATAAAATACTCTCCACTTATAAAGAAGGAAAAAATAATTCTACCTCCGCTCCACATCAAGCTCGGCCTTATCAACAACTTTGTCAAGGCTTTGGACAAAGAAGGCGAAGCTTTTCATCATTTGAAGACAATCTTTCCAGAGATTTCAGAAGCAAAAATAAAGGAAGTGATTTTTGTGGGACCGCAAATAAGAAAAATGATGACCAATAACCATTTCAAAGAACTATTGTCACCAGTGGAGGCAGCAGCGTGGGATTCTTTTGAAAATGTCGTTACTTCTTTTTTACGCAAACACAAAAGTCCTAACTACGAGATGATAGTGAACGACTTAATCAAAAACTATGCGGAAATGGGTAAATAAAAAAACATATTTAAGACCGTTTTGTCAGTTAACTTTAAAACCTATCTGCCCGATAAACAAAAAATGTGTACGAAAATTTTTTAATTTACATGAAAATGTATAGCCCTAAATCTGAATTGATCGTCCAGTTCCGAACAAACAAGAACGAGAAAAATGTAAACAAAAAATTTGTTCTGAATTGAAAGATAAATCCAGCCTAAGAAAATTGTATACTAATGTGTCACTTATGTATTTATCTAATATACGTTTTTATTTTCTTTCAGGAGCAGTGGCTTATCCAGGGGGGGATTTAAGGGATAGATCCCCCCTTCGTCGCTCAACTTCTTATTTTACTTCGTAATTTATATTAAAATTACCAATTTTCCTTCTGATTTAGCAAAAAAATATAAGAGAAAATCTAAATCTCTATATAAGTACGTACGTGGGAAGGTAATATTAATGTTTAATTTTGTCATGGAGTATACAGTACTCATGAAATTCCATATCGTCGGTCCCAACGAAGACTATCTCAGTTCGCCTATTTGCGTCGAAGACTATCTCAGTTCTTTTTGATTTATGAAAAACTGACACCTTTCGCGTGTTTCCTTATTTTTTATTTTTTGTTTAATTTTACTTATTTTTGTATTATTTTACTTTATTTTATTTTTATTTAGTTTATCTTATTTTATTTATTTTTATTTATAAAATTAATTAAAGAAAAAATAAATAAAAACCTAAGAATTTAACACAAAAATAAGCAAAATAAAACAATTCAAAAATAAGTGAAATTAAATTAAATAATACAAAATTAGCAAAGAAGCGAAAGGTTTCAGTTTTTCATAAATCAAAACGAACTGAGATAGTCTTCATTGAACTAACGATATAATTACTTCAACAATTTTCAAATATTTTAAATCAAAAGTGCACGTGATTTTAGCAGAAAAAGATTATTGTATGTAAATACTGGTAATGAATTAAGATTCGTGATTTTTACTACATAACGATACCTCACTTTTCAAAAGTTACTAAGTATATCTGGCATCCTCATATTTTGAAACACAAGCCTGTAGCTGCTGTCAAATCTTGAAAAATTCAAATGTGATGTTTTCAGTTATCGCATATTAATAGAGCTGCTCATTAAAATAATCATAACGTGTGAAAGTGAGAAAAATAATTAAAAATGGATATTAGAAAGTGAAAAGTGTGCAAATGACGTAGGTATAGAAATCAAAAAGAAACGATTGAAATCTAATCAAGTTCCGCAAGATCTAGCTGATTATTTCAAGGCATCGGTCTTTTATCCATTTATTGACCATATGATAATGGAAATTAATACTCGATTCAATGAACATAAAACAATCTTCAAAGGATTTGCTTCTATTTTTTCGGCTAACCGTACTGATGTTAATGACGCGAACTTATGAAACTAGGTCTGTTTTATGAGCCGTACATTGAAAGTAAAAATATTGTAGCAGAAACCAATGTATGGAGGGCGTTTTTAAAGCGACAAAATCTTCCACCACAAACTGCGCTGGACGCATTTCAAAGCTGCGACAAAACGTCGTTTAATAACTTATTTCAATTGCTTGACATTTTTGCAACACTCCTCGTTTCCACGTCCACATCAGAGCGTAAATTTTCAACCCTTAAAAGATTAAAGACTTATCTTCGCAATTCTACGGGACAGGTATTTGAAATAATCAATACGTTGCTTTATATAGATTAATATCTTAGCTTTTTTTCATTTCCATGTAAGGAGCGGCTGAATGGTTTGACAATGTTGGCGATTCATCGCAATGTACCGATAACACCGGAAGAAATTATTGAGATATTGAGTGTTAAGGAGCGAAGATTAAATTTCGTTTTATAACAAACAGAATTAAATTTTTAAATAAAGCTTTTCATTTTAATTGAAATAAATGAACAATAACACAATTTAATTGAAATAATGCAAGTATTTCCCTTGAATGAACGATTTTGCATAAGTATATGCATGCATATATGTATATTATGGTAAGTATTGCTTATTTATAAAGAAGTACACACAGTAGTAAACATAGTTACTGTGTGTCTTAATTTCTATTTAACTTAAAATGAATTATTGCTCATCCCCGCAAAGTACAATTTTTTTTTATATTTTTACAAAAAAAAAAATTGAAAAATCTGTAATGATTGTTCGTTATCCTTGAACATGCAGGGCCTAGCAAAAAGTGTTGTATGCACAATTTATAGCAAATTTGATTACCTTTTAAAAGCTTCAAACCGTTTTGGAAGTGCTCAATTCGTTCTTGAGATTTATATGATTAAGTGGACCCAATTTTTTTTTTTTTTTGAAGAATGGTTATTCGTATACAAAAAACGTTACCGTAGAAATTAAAATAACCTTGATTTTAGAATCAGGGGCTGAAAATACATAGGAATTTCTTAATGGCATCTCTGGTGCATTTTGGCTGTAAACCAGTATAATTATTCCAAACAATTAGGATTAAAATTATATGGAATTAGTATGTACCTAAACAAAAATGCAATACTTAGAGATCAATTGTAAAGCAATCAGCGGTCTGCCTTTACAGTAGTATAAAGTATGAATGTTGGAGATTTCGAGTTCAATATTCAGCTCCCCAGAAGCTAGCTGATAAGAAGTGAAATTCGGAAACTTGTCCTAGTAACCATCGCTGTTTGTAAACTTTGCATTTTTTCTCTAATATCAATAACAAAAAAAAATTGTATAAAGCAATATGAGCATGTTCCGCTAATTAAATACAGATAATAATATTGATATAATAGTGGACAGCGGAAGTACTGCTAATAGAAACACTACTATAAAAATCCAATGTTACTAAGCTCTTCGCGCGCCTATAATTATTCCACACAATTAGAATTAAAATGCATATAGGCTATATTAAATGAGTAATATGTAGAGAACAGGCATACATAAGCGACATTTTCGATGAATATAAATTTAGAAATAGATCGGTAATCCTCACACAAAGTTTCAGTTTCTTGTTGTCTGCATTAGTTAGCTATTTCTACGAATCACTTATTTGCACTTTATATAACGTATACTTGAATATTTTATGAAATTAGAAGCTTCGAGCTATTAAAATTGGTCAGGAATTTCGAAAAGCTCCTTATCTGAATAATCGCTTTATATGGGATATCTACTATACATATGACCGATCTCTACGAGGTTTTATACCACCATATATAGTATATAATATGCCATCATTTGGTGAAATTTGAAGTTCGTAGCTGTTCAAATGGGGCAGAAATTACAAAAAGTTTCTTATCTGAAGAATCGATTGTATACGGCTAATATATAAAATTGTTTCAGACAGCAATGAATGCCTTATATGTAGGTAAGTATTTGGTGAAGTTTGAAACTTCTAGCTGTTAAAATGGGCCAGAAATTACGAAAAGCTTCTTATCTGAACAAGCGGTTTGTCCAGTTTGACCGATCTCCACGATTTATATAACTTTTATAATATTTATAACAGAATTTTTAAATTCATTAAACCCGCCTGGCCTACCATCTCATAAACTTATACTTAACAAGTAAGGAAGGCTAAGTTCGGGTGTAACCGAACATTACATACTCAGCTGAGAGCTTAGCTGCATTGGTTTCGTAGGGTTCCGTAGATGGTTTATAAGTGGTTTTTAAGTCCATATCACATACGGAAAATATCGACCAAATAGTAGACCAATGGTGACGTTTTTTGGAACGATGTTCCTTCGTCCTTTGTCAAATAAGGGAAAATCACCATGTAGGAAAATGAACCTTGGGTAACCCTGGAATGTGTTTGTATGACATGGGTATCAAATGAAAGGTATTAAAGAGTAGTTTAAACTGGAGTGGGCCTTAGTTCTATAGGTGGACGCCTTTTCGAGATATCCCCATAAAAGTGAGCCAGGGGTGACTATAATGTGATTGTACGATATGCGTATAAAATTAAAGGTGTTAATGAGGGTTTTAAAAGGGATTGACCAATAGTTCTATAGGTGAAGGCGCTTTCGAGATATCGACCAAAATGTGGACCAGGGTGACTAAAAACATCATCTGTCGGGTTCCGCTAATTTATTTATATATGTAATACCACGAACAGCATTCCTGCCATGATTCCAAGGGCTTTTGATTTCGCCCTGCAGAACTTTTTCATTTTTCTCTACCTAATATGGTAGGTGTCACACCCATTTTACAAAGTTTTTTCTAAAATTATATTTTGCGTAAAAAACCAATCCAATTACCATGTTGGAGGGTGGGGCTGTGTCTAGAAGTCCACGAAAGGGGGGAAAGCTTCTGACCGCCATTCACCTGGGAATGGCCAGAGCGATTCTTTTGCATGCGGTTCAAGCAGCTCACTACTGCCGGTCGCTTGCGGCCAAGTATCCACTGGGTAGCCGCTAAACGGATGTGAGCTAATGTGAGAAGGCGACAACCTGGCTAGGCCACTCTGACACAATCGGTTTAAGGGCTAGCCGGGGAGATCTCATCGGCAGTGTCTGTACACCTCTAGGTGCGGCTGCAAGCGGGCGTCTGTCTTGGAGCAAGCGGCTCGCTATATAAACGTGCCAAGTAATATTTTTACCCCCGCTGAGCGGGTTGTGCGCTGGGCTTGTGACCCGCCACGTAAAACCATACTCCAATGAAATATAACAACAAGCCTCGGATAAATACACTCTCTATTAATGACGACCATGGCAAACGTTTGAAGGACAATGAATTGAGGGCATGCACCTGGAACGTCCGCTCCCTGAATGGGATTGGTGCAGATGCCCGGCTGGTTGATGTCCTCGTGAAAGCAAAATCTGACATCACCGCCATCCAAGAAATGCGTTGGACGAAGCAAGGAAGAAATAAGATCAAAAATTGTGACATCTACTGAAGTGGCCATACGAATAAGCTTAGTTTCGGCGTCGGCTTCGTGGTGGTAGAGAGACTTTGTCGCCAAGTTCTGGCGTTCACACCTGTGGACGAACGTCTCGCCGCTATCCGAATAAAAGCATATATCATTCATTTGCGCCCATGTGCCGACAGAGGAGAAAGACGATGAGGTGAAGGACACTTTTTATGAACGTTTAGAACGCACATACGAGCGCTGCCCCCGTCACGATATAAAAGTCGTGCTTGGTGACTTTAACGCCAGGGTGGGCAAAGAAGGTGTTTTTGGCCCTACAGTCGGAAAGTTCAGCCTTCACAATGAAACTTCTCCTAACGGACTGAGGCTGATTGACTTTGCCGGTGCTCGAAACATGGTCATATCCAGCACAAGGTTCATACATAAAAAGATACATCAAGCTACATGGCTGTCTCCTGATCGAAATACTTGCAATCAGATCGATCACGTTGTGATAGACGGACGGCATGCCTCCAGTGTTTTAGATGTGCGCACGATCCGAGGACCTAACATCGACTCGGACCATTATCTCGTTGCAGCCAAAATACGCACCCGACTCAACGTGGCTAAAACCAAGGAACAAAAAACACAAGGTAAGCTAGACGTCGAAAAGCTTCAATCACAGCAGACTGCAAAAAATTTCGCAACTCGACTCTCACACCTGCTCTCTGAGGGCACAACTCATCCTGAAGGAATACAGGAGCAGTGGGAGCATATTTCCAAAGCACTTCGTACTGCCGCCGAGGAAAAAATTGGTTACCGGCGACCACGAAAAAACAACTGGTACGATGAAGAATGCCGCGTTGCAACTGAAAGAAAAGACGCTGCCTACAGGGCTACGTTAAAAGCGAGCGTGACAAGAGGAGTGTGTGAACGCTATCGTGAGTTAAAAAAGGAAGCGAGACGCCTTTTCAGGAAGAAAAAAGCAGAAGCAGAAAGGCGTAAGTGCGAGGAGATTGAGCTGCTAGCCACCAGGAGTAACGTCCGAAAATTTTACCAAAAAATACGGCGACAGACGGACGGTTTTAAGACCGGGGCAAACTCCTGTAGGAACGAAAACGGCGACCTTGTAACTGATGTCTAGAGAGTGCTTAGATTATGGAGGGAACACTTCTCTGTTCTCCTAAATAGAGGCAGCAATTCAGCGCGCAGAGATGAAGAACCCGATCCCATAATCGATGATGATGGAATATATGTCCCCCCGGCGGACTATGACGAAGTTAGAACAGCAATAACCAGATTGAAAGACAACAAGGCCGTGGGCGCTGATGGATTGCCTGCGGAGCTATTCAAGTACGGCGGCGAGGAGTTGGTAAGGCGCATGCAGCAGCTTCTTAGCAAAATATGGGCGGAAGAGTGCATGCCCGACGGTTGGAATCTAAGTGTTCTTTGCCCAGTTCACAAGAAGGGGGATATTGCAAAATGCACCAACTATCGTGTAATCAGCCTTCTTGATATCTCATATAAGGTCCTTTCAAGTGCATTGTGCGAAAGATTGAAGACCAACGTGAACCGGTTGATTGGACCTTATCAGTGCGGCTTCAGACCTGGTAAATCTCCCATCGACCAGATTTTCACAATGCGCCAAATCTTGGAAAAAACCCGTGAAAAAAGAATCGACGCACATCACCTCTTCGTCGACTTTAAGGCCGCCTTCGTCAGCACGAAAAGGAGCTGCCTATGTGCCGCTATGTCTGAATTTGGTTTCCCCGCAAAACTTATACGGCTGTGCAAAATGACGTTGAGCAACACCATCAGCTCAGTCAGAATTGGGAAGGACCTCTCCGAGCCATTCGAAACTAAACGAGGTTTCAGACAGGGTGACAACCTATCGTGCTATTTGTTTAATTTGATACTGGAGAAAATTATACTAGCTGCAGAACTTAACGGCACTGGTACAATATACTATAAAAGCGTGCAATTACTGGCATATGCTGATGACATTGATATAATCGGCCTAAACACCCGCGCTGTTAGCTCTGCTTACTCCAAACTGGGAAAAGAAGCGGTAAAGATGGGTTTGATGGTGAATGAGGACAAAACGAAGTACTTGCTGTCATCGAGCAAAGAGTCAGCGCATATGCGCCTTGGCAACCACGCTACTGTTGGCAGCCATAATTTCGAAATAGTAAAAGACTTCGATTATTTGGGAACCAGCATCAACACTAGCAACAACATCAGCACTGAAATCCAGCGAAGAATCAATCTTGCAAATAAATGCTACTTTGAACTAGGTAGGCAATTGAAAAGTAAAGTCCTCTCTCGGCGAACGAAAATCATCCTCTATAAGTCACTTATATTACCCGTCCTGCTATATGGGGCAGAAGCATGGACCATGACAACACCAGATGAAACGGCTTTGGGAGTGTTCGAGAGAAAAGTTCTTCGAAAGATTTATGGACCTCTACGCGTTGGCGATGGCGAGTACCGAAGAAGATTTAATGATGAGCTGTACGAGCTATACGCAGACATCAACATAGTCCAGCGAATTAAATCGCAGCGGCTGCGCTGGCTAGGCCATGTTATGCGAATGAAAGATGATGCTGCGGCCAAGAAAGTTTTTCTATCGGAACCCGCCTGTAGTGTCAAATTGGGTTACTGCATTTAAATCTGGCAACTCCCCCTCTAATAAAAAAAGATGCAGCCATGCATGTATGCACTTGGCATTACTGGGTGAGAGGGTCGAATGACGGAGAATTCTGATTGGCTGAATCCTCCGTTAGTCGACTCTATCACGCCATCGCATCATAAGATTTTCCCGTTATGCGTTTTTGCATACCGGCAAAGTTGCTTTGAGGCGTCAGTATTTTTTCTACAGTTTTCAGTTTGGATTGAGCCGGCACGACACGAACACGCGAAAAATGAAACGTAAAAGAAATAAAAGTTGTGAACATAAATTAAAAGACTAAAAGCTAAGTGAACGTGTACAAGTTTAAAAATAGTTATATAAACAAACAAACGAAAACTACACATTTATTGGAAATTAAAAACTAAATAAAACAAACATAAACCAAATAAAATTAACCATTAAATTAAACAAAGAAAAGAATATATTTTTATTGTTGTGTGTGTGTGCGTGCGTGTGGCTGCGAGCCCAAAGTTGAGTGGCATCAGCATGCCACCTTACATGGCGACCGTGACACAATCTGCAGATTGTAATATAGTGGAAAAACTGGACAGTCTAAAATTTTACATATGTAAAATGCGTGAAGATTGTAATAAATGTGCTGAAAAAAAAAAAACACTATGAAGTGCCGTAGAGTGAAACCCAAAATGTGTGGGTATATGCCTCATCATTGGACTCCTTTATTGGACCATTTTCAAAAAATTACTACAAAAGCATAAAATCAATAAATTACAAAAATTGTTCAAGTCCGAAATACTGGCGAAAACAAATCAAAATTTCTACTCAAACTACGAAAATTTACTACATTACTTAATATTAAATCCTAACAAATTTCGACATTTTCAACTAAATACATGGAAACTTAACCCTACGCAAAAAAATGCAAATATGTCATAAATATCACGAAATTTATACAAACTACTTAACAAATTATCTACAAACAAATTTTCGTAAAACTTTTAAATATAATAAAGCCACGGCAGTTTTGGCTTATATACATATACATATATGCTGGTGTGTACAGCTAACAAAAGCGCTAAAGCCAATCGCATGGTTAACGGCACATAATCACGCCAGAAACCATTTAATATAACGGCGAATAAATAACGGCGCTAAAGCAGCTAAAGCTGCGAGCCCAAAGTTGAGTGGCATCAGCATGCCACCTTACATGGCGACCGTGACACAATCTGCAGATTGTAATATAGTGGAAAAACTGGACAGTCTAAAATTTTACATATGTAAAATGCGTGAAGATTGTAATAAATGTGCTGAAAAAAAAAAACACTATGAAGTGCCGTAGAGTGAAACCCAAAATGTGTGGGTATATGCCTCATCATTGGACTCCTTTATTGGACCATTTTCAAAAAATTACTACAAAAGCATAAAATCAATAAATTACAAAAATTGTTCAAGTCCGAAATACTGGCGAAAACAAATCAAAATTTCTACTCAAACTACGAAAATTTACTACATTACTTAATATTAAATCCTAACAAATTTCGACATTTTCAACTAAATACATGGAAACTTAACCCTACGCAAAAAAATGCAAATATGTCATAAATATCACGAAATTTATACAAACTACTTAACAAATTATCTACAAACAAATTTTCGTAAAACTTTTAAATATAATAAAGCCACGGCAGTTTTGGCTTATATACATATACATATATGCTGGTGTGTACAGCTAACAAAAGCGCTAAAGCCAATCGCATGGTTAACGGCACATAATCACGCCAGAAACCATTTAATATAACGGCGAATAAATAACGGCGCTAAAGCCGTGAAATCAACTTTATCAGCAGAGAAAGAAAAATCCGGGATAGCAAACGCCGACAGAGGCATCTCCAACAAAAAAGCAGCAGCGGAAGGTATATTGGCAGCAGTGCAGCACCATGAAAAAGCAGTACCAGAACGGCAGCAGGAAGGGGTAACTGCCGTCAATGTATGTATGTAACCATTTATTTCTATTTCTAATTATTCTTACATATATTTCTACCAACATTGATTAAAATTTGAATAATAATTCAAAGTAAACTAAATTTTAAATTTCGAGTTTTGCGTTTTGCCATAACGCCGATCATAGCAATAAACAACTATATATTTTAAGGTGCCTACTAATAAATTTCAAATGCCCTAACGATACAAATATTCAGCTATTGATTTGCGTTGCAAATTTACTTGAAACTTTAGTGTTTTGGCAATATTTAAATCAGTTACTTTTCGGAAATATTTGAAATTTAGTGGTTATAATAATATGGAAATTGCATTAAGCTTATAAAACCGTGAATTTTTGTTTATAAATCATTTAGAAACGCCTACGAAATGGTTTTGAGAAAAATTAAAATAATATTGAATTTATCACAGCAAATCCGTTTCTAAGCCTCTTTAAATCAAAAATTTATTATTTTTATAATAAAATCGTCCTCTGATATGCCAGGAAATGAAATTTTTGCCTTCATATACAAAAATTGAATTTAAGTTGGAAACAATAAAATATTTTCATTCATTTCGTTCGATTGCTATAGGAATTATAGAAACATTTTGGAAATTTTATTAAAAGCGGTGCGTCCGTGATATAATATACGTTATACTTTTCATACCTTCAATATAAAGCGATGTGGTCGTAAGCATCGCCGTATATTCGGAAAAATTTTGGTTAGGCTTGTGAAAACAAGTGCGGTTTTTTTATATTTTTTTCCAATAGTCCGAAAAAAAAAATATACCAGCCTGTTTCGGTTTTTCACAAAATAAAAGAAAACCGGAACACGCTTGCCTATTTCCTTTTGCAAAGCCCATTCTGGGGGGCGAGAAACCACAGACCAAGTGTCCTTTTTAGGACAGCCTGTCCATTGGTTAGCTAGCGGGGCTAACCTAGTGGGGGACAGTCGGTAAGTCCGACTAAGTTCGGCACGGAAGGGGGGTAGGCATTTCTCTAGCCTATAATTTAGAGAAAATCCGCAGACCGGATGTTCCTTTGTTTTCAAAAAAAACAAATTATATAATTTTCTTAACCAGACTTACCATTTTATAAAATTCATACCAAACGCGACAAATATTAACAGGATTTTCAAATAATACTCGGATTTACAAAATTCTTACCTGATTTACAAAAATTTTTTTTTCTTTCTTTTAAAATAATTTTCAATAAAATTACCCTGTTTCAAACACATGTCCGATTCTGAGGGCAATTCCAGCGATAAATCAAGCCCTAAAGGAAGGTGTTCACTAGCTCGTCAAGAAGATTTTTTAGGATTTAATGACTCAGATATAATACTTCAAATTTTCAGTCAGTAACTAATATTATAAACACTCAGCCTTCAGCAAATTCGTCTAATAATTCAGACAACCTACTAACTAGCACTTTCAATTTTCAGTCAGGAACTGACTTTTCCAATTCTCACTCTACTTCAAATTCTTCTAATTTGCCTTCAACAAATAATTCTTCAGATTTACAATCGAATAACAATATTTCAATCATGGCAACCTCAGAACAGAAAAAGGTGTTCATTACCAGTTGCGCCTCAATTATTAGGGACAACTACAGCGGCGATCCACTGGCATTAGAATCTTTTATCGACAAAATAAAATTAATTGAAGTCTTCTCAGATGAAAATTTAAATAGTACTTTTATTGCATTTTTGAAATCCAAACATGAGGGAAAAGCACGCGAAGCATTACCAACCGTAATAAATTCAGTCGATGACATAAAGACTGCCTTGAGAAATAGAATAAAACCCGACAACTCGAAAGTTGTTTCTGGTAAAATCGCGTCTTTACATGTCATCAATAATAACTACTCAGACTTTGCTAAGCGCGTTGAAGAACTATCCGACGCATTGGAACGTTCTTTGATTATTGAAGGTATGACACAAGCCAAGGCACATGAAATGGCCGTAGAGCAAACAGTGAATGTGTGCAGGTTGAACACTCGTTCAGAATTGGTCAAATCCATCCTGGCTTCAACTACCTTCAGTGATTCAAAAGACGTAGTTGCAAAAATGATAGTCGAACGTAATAATGAGGTAAAAGAGAGACAAGTACTAGCATTCCGTACTCGTGGTAATTGGCAAAATAGTTTTCGAGGAAATTATAGAGGTAATAATTTCAATAATAGATACAACAATCCAAATGCGAGATTCAACAATAAAAATAGAAATAATTACAACAATAATAATTACGGGTACAATAATTCTAATAGAGGTAATAATGACAGATATAGCACTAATAGAAACAATCAGCCTAGTAGTAGTAACGATCTGGCTAATAATAATAGACGTTCAAATTCACGAAGTAATGCCAATGTACGCGCTTTAAACGTGAACGACCCTCAGGAGCGAACACTGGGGGATCGGAATCACGATTTAGACAATTAAACGAATCTTCTTCAAAAATATTAAAATCCATCTACTGCTTGAACCTTAATTATTCAGATTTTATTGAACTTCAATGTAGCGATTCCTACAAACCATGTACTTTTCTAGTAGATTCTCAAGCAGATATTTCTTTAATCAAAATTTCAAGTTTATCTCAAAATTGTAACTTTAATACTAACGAAATAACAAACATAACAGGCGTAACGCCTGAAACAATTTCAACTTTAGGAACCTTAAAAACCAACTTAATTGCATATAAATTCTTAATACCGCATACTTTACATGTAGTTAACGACGATTTCAATATACCTTCAGACGGAATACTCGGCAAAGACTTTTTAAAATTTAATAAATGCATTATTAATTACGCAAGCGATAGCATAACCATTAATACCGGATTAGATAACGCAAATATACCAATTTTACACGGCACGAGTACCGATTCTTTAGTTATTCCTCCGTGTTTAAGCGACTTAAACTATGAACATTTTTCGTTCGTTTGTTTCAGTAGCCATTGAGTGTGCTTGTAATTCTCAACTGGTTAGTGAAATATTCTAAAGACATAGCTTGAGTTTTTTAATTAAAAACGAGGTTCTTCGGATGGTGTGCTAATACATCAGAGCCCAGTGCTCGCCTCCATATCACACTTTGAAGGGGTTCTTCAAACAGAAGATGAGGTGGCTCATTAGAGCGAAACCTCAGAGTGCCCGACGCTCGCCCCAAATTAAATAAATAGAGGTTCTTCGGATGGTGTGCTAATACATCAGAGCCCAGTGCTCGCCTCCATATCACACTTTGAAGGGGTTCTTCAAATAGAAGATGAGGTGGCTCATTAGAGCGAAACCTCAGAGTGCCCAACTCTCGCCCCAAATTAAATAAATAGAGGTTTTTCTTGTAGAAAATGGGGTGCCAATACCTCAGAGCCGTCCCGTGCTCGCCTCCATATCACATTTTAAAGGGTTCTTCAAATAGAGGATGAGGTGGCTCAGTAGAGCGAAGCCTCAGAGCCCCCCAGTGCTCGCCCCCACATTAAATAAATAAAAGGTGTACTGATGCTATGCATCCTCCCATGACTTAAACACACCAATAACACTAAAACTACCCAACTTAATAAACTGAATCCCTTAAAATAAACACATAAATAAATAAAGGTGTACTGATGCTATGCATCCTCCCATGACTTAAATACACCAATAACCCTAAAACTACCCAACTCAATAAATGGAATACATTGAATCAAAAACCCCATAAACTCAATACAGTCCACTAATAATAATAATTTATAAATTAAAAAAAAGGGAATGCTTGGTGGGAGTTGAACCCGCAACCCCGGGCGTTTGGTCGGGTACGTCAGCCACTGTGCCACGACTCATACGCTTACAAGCACATAAAATTACTCATTTATAACTCTTATTAAACTGCTCGCCCTCAATTGCCCAAAGCTTAGACATGGTCCTTCGAGCCGGATAAATTCACAAACTACTATGTTTTCCAAGAGTACGATTATACAGTAAAATGGTATGATTATAATTATGTGGACAAATTTGATTCTTTATTGTGCCAACACGCACAGCAAGGAAAAACCACTCCTTTTTCAATAGATTTTTGATCTCCGGAAAATTTAACTTTAACAAACCGGATATTTTGTATTTGCATAAATATAATTTGCGCGAACCGAAAACTTAGTTGGAAAACGTGTCTTTTATTGGCCAAGATGACAACAATATTAAAATTTTTGATAACCAGAGTTATTAAGACTGACTGCACAATGTCAAAAGACAATACCACGAATGGGTACAATAGTTCGAACTTTTCGATAAAGTACAACGTTTATAAAAAAGAACTTGGCTTATAAGTAGACGTAATTATCTCTTATTAAATACAAAGGAAATAATGATTTTCACTATCTTTTGTTCACAACACCGGGGAGATTCTGGCGAAAATTTAAGTTGCTGCTGATTGCTTTGCACAAATTATAATAAACATAAAAATTCATATGACCAAAAGGTGGTGGTTTTTTGACAGATGGCGATCATGCCAGATCGCCATCCTGTCCTTGCGGCGAATTTGATTTGGTGGATTTTGCGCGGTGGAGGCTGCCACACGGCCATGAGGATTCCCAATAGGGAATTTAAGGGTAGATACAATGCATTGATTCTAGGGATATTTCAATATGAAAAAAATACAATTCAAGAGATCGAATACAATACACGGTACGGGTTATATATAAATTCATAGCTATACGTATGTACAAGAGGGTGATGGGACGGGTGACAGCCTACGCCGCGCAAACATCCTGGCCCGCCTAGGCGTACTAAGCGCCTAACGTGTGCTGCAGCTCGGTCAGAGCTCGAACTGCTTCCTTGATTAGGATTTTGCCCACTTTGGTTTTGTACGTGGCAGTTCGTAAACCGGTAGCGGTGCACCGGATGGTGCGGTCTGACACGGTCGGTGGGCGCTGGTTACGCCGGGAACGGGGTGTGGGCGATGCTGCTGCCGGTTGTTGTTGATGAGTGCTGCGTTTTGGTGGTTCGCGGCGGCGCGACTGACGATGATGGCGCCCCGGCTGCGGGGGTTGGCGACTCCCTGTTTCGCGGTGGAGTAGTGTGTGGTGATGGAGCCCACATACGTGACAGCGCTCGCGGGACGTACACACGCTCGTGTGATGGGACAATGCCAGGCAGTTGGTGCAGTATTTGTGCGCCCTGGCAATCATGGCGCGTTGTTGGGGTTCCATGGCCGTAAACAGTGGGCAAGTCGAGAGCGCGTGGTGCCGCATACACAAACGGCATCGTCGATAGTCGGCGACGGCATCGGCATTTCGTGGTGAGATCGTTGGCCTTGTCACTTGGGATGCCAAGGAACGGCGCGGTGTGGGAGCCGGGGGGCGTTGGCGATCCATCTGAGGAAGATAGGATAAATACGTGTTAGTCACTCATGATGTTGGGAGGAGAGTGTGGGTAGGGGTGATGATTATTGGTGTGAATCTTGCGATAGCACAGGGGGTTGGACTGTATAACGTTCTGGGGATGCTGCCGAGCCCTGAGGGCCTGATTCAGGTTCAGAGGTCGGTAGAAAACACAATTTGGTGATGGGCCTGGTGAGTACGCCATTCTGGGTGCGTATGTCGACTACTCGAATATGGCCGTCCCTTCCGATATGGGTGTCTTCCACGCGTCCTAGGCGCCATTCGGTAGGGGGTAGGTTGTCTTCCTTAATGACGACTAGATCGCCGATTTTAGGGGGAGGTTGAGCGGTTTGCCATCGATAACGCTTATGTAACTCCATGAGATAGTCATTCTTCCAGCGTTTGCTGAATTGGTGATGTAAAACTTTCAACCGGTCCCACCGGTTGATCATAGAGAGGTGTTCATAGTTCGGCTCAGGGATGGCGAGAAGGGGTGCGCCTCGGAGAAAGTGGCCGGGTGTGAGGGCGGTGAGATCCGCTGGATCCTGGGAAAGCGGGGAGATAGGGCGAGAATTGAGAACGGCCTCGATACGAATTAATAGGGTTGAGAATTCCTCAAAGGTGAAGCTGTGTGTTCCGGCAACCTTTTTAAAATGGGTTTTAAAGCTTTTGACGGCAGATTCCCATAATCCGCCCATGTGGGGTGCGCCTGGGGGTATAAATTTCCAATCGATGCCTTGTGGCGCATACTTTTTGACAATATCTGTCAAGACTTCGTTGAGGAAGGTGACGAACTCTACTTCGGTAGCTCGCTTAGCACCAATGAATGTTGTGCCGTTGTCGCTCATCATTTGCTTCGGGTACCCTCGACGCCCTACAAACCGGGCGAAGGCAGCGAGAAAAGCCTTGCTAGTGAGATCCGAACACAATTCCAGGTGGATCGCCTTGGTAGTGAAGCAAACGAAAACGGGCACATAACCTTTTACGAGGGTTGGAGATCGGAGCATCGAAGCTTTGATGTGAAATGGGCCGGCGAAGTCTACGCCAGTAGTAGTGAAGGGGGGCGCGAAAGTGCATCGTTGGGGGGGTAAAGCTGCCATTATTTGGGATTGCGTTTGTCGCTTATGAATGGTGCAGACTTTACATTGGAATATACATTTTTTTAGCTGAGGTTTGAGTCGGGGGGTATAGAATTCCTGCCTCATAGCTTGTTGCAGGAGGCGGAGGTGCGCATGGAGGAAGCTCTCGTGTAGAAACCTTATATAGAGGGAAGTAAATCTCGCCTTTTCGGGGAGAATGATAGGATGACACTCATTGTAGGTCATGTCGGCGTTTACTAATCTGCCGTTGGCACGGAGAATCCCGTTTGTATCCAGGAAGGGGTCAAGTGCCAGTAGGGGACTTCGCTTTCCGATTGGTTTTGAATTTTCGAGGGAGGCACTTTCGGAAGCGAAGAATCTCGACTGAGTCAAGCTTAGCAGACGGTTTTTCGCGCGCATGACGTCGGCGTAAGAGAGGGCGGGATCGTTAGGGGTACGATTGCCTCCTACAGCATTTCTCAGCCGAGTTACAAACTTCAACATGTACGCTGTTACGCGTAGGGCGCGGGAATAGGAGGAGAACCGTTCCAAGAAGTCTTCTGACTTTTCCGCTGCATGCAGTGATTCGACTCGGCGAAGTTCGGGGGGTACAACATTTCTGACCGTTGGTGTTGGCCAGTCCTCGGGGGGTCGGGAAAGCCACTCTGGACCATTCCACCATAGCGACGAGTTAGTGAGATCGTCGGGGCTGCATCCTCTGGTTCCAAGATCCGCGGGGTTGTCTTTGCTTCGTACATGTCGCCAAGGGACATTTCCAACGAGGTCTATGATCTGCGCTGTTCGGTTAGAGACGTAAGTTTTCCACGAGTGGGGTGGCTTTTCCAGCCAGGCTAGCACGATTTCCGAGTCGGACCACATGATTAATTTTTGTTGACTTAGGCCGAGATGGGGTTGGACTACTGCGACTAATTTTGCTAATAAGAGCGCTCCGCATAGCTCCAGGCGTGGCAGACTAATAGTTTTGAGAGGAGCCACTTTGCCTTTGGACACTACAAGGTGAGAGTGGACCTGAGTACCGACGGTACTTCTTAGGTACAGGGTTGCGCAATAAGCCTTTTCTGAGGCGTCGCAGAATCCGTGGAGCTCAACGTATTGATCGGGCGTAAAATTCATCCATCGGGGTATCTGGATGGCTGAGATAGAGGGAAGGTTTTGAGAGAACTGCGCCCATTTGGCTAGACGGATGGGTTTAACCTTCTCGTCCCATTCGGTCCCATCTAACCACAATTCTTGCATGAGCATCTTCGCTTGGATCATTATGGGCGTCAGCCACCCTGCGGGATCGAAAAGTTTCGCAATAGAGGAGAGGATTTGCCGCTTCGTGGCTGCAGTGGATGCCGGATTTGAGTCGACGGTATACGAGAATGTATCCGTTAGGGCGTTCCACTGGATGCCCAGGGTCTTGGCGGTGCTAGTCTTTTCGAACTCGAGAAAATTTGTTTCCAGCAGATCAGTTTTCGATATTTTTTGGAGGATGTTGGGATGGTTTGCCGTGATCTTTTTTAGGGGAAAGCCGGCTGAATTGAGAGCGTCGATGGTCTCTGTTAGGGATTGCTCGGCTGATTGAAGATCATGACTGCCAGATAAAATATCGTCAACATACGTCTCGGATTTTAATATTGGGGCTGCGCGTGGATGGGAATCGGCTATGTCTTTCGCCAGCTCGTGTAGAGTGCGAATAGCCAGGAAAGGCGCGCAGTTAACCCCGAAGGTGACCGTTTTTAACTTGTAGTCCTTTATTGGACTGTGTTCGGGGGTTCGGAATATTATCCGTTGGTAGTCTCGGTCATCGGGGTGCAAGAGAATTTGGCGGTACATTTTCTCGACGTCGCCATTAAACACATATTTATATGTTCGCCATTTCAGCAACATAAGTCGGAGATCGGGTTGGAGGGTTGGTCCGGTACATAAAACATCGTTGAGGGAGTGACCGGAACCCGACTTTTTGGAGGCGTTGAACACAACTCTGACTTTTGTTGTCTTTTTATCTGGCCTTACGACTGCATGGTGAGGGAGATAGAATGAGCAGTATTTACCCAGGGATTCTATTTCATTGGGACTGCATTCTTCCATGTGGCCTAGGGACGGATATTCTTCGAGTACCTGGTCGTACTGCTGCTTGAGATCGCCCTTTTTTGAGAGGGAACGTTCCATGCCGTGGAACTGTCGTAGGGCTGCAGTACGGGACTGACCTAGGTCGACATCGTTCGGGAATGTTGGTTTAAAGGGGAGCCGAACCATATATCGACCGTCATCCATGCGAGTGGTTGTGCTTTGATATTTCGGGTAGCAACATCGTTTTAGATTGATAAACTGTTTAAGGGGGTGGTAGTAAAAATTACCTTACTCCTTTTGATGGGGCTGCTGCGGATGCGACTGCTGCGGTGATGGTGATGTAAGGAGGCGATATGGTTGACTACGCTGACGGTGGCGGCGGCAATATCCCCTATGCTGATCAACACAAATTTCAATGGATTCTGCAATGATTTCTGTGAAGCGGCGATGGCCGATTGTGGTCTTTAATTGGCTAAGAAATGCACCACACCAAGTGTGGAAAACAATGGTTCACTGATGAGATCGGCAAAGATGCATTAACACCAGGAATATAAGGCGAAATATATATATATATGTATATATATATATATGCAAAAATCGCACGTCACTGCTGACCGTGGAAAACGAGATTCTTTTATTATTAACTATTCCGAACCGAACTATGAACTTTCGAAATAAGAAAAGGGCACCTTTTAACTTTTATAAAGCTGTTTTATATTATACAGAGAGCTTTTCCAATTTTGTTTGTCACAACCGAGAGGATACATAAAATTACTCATTTATAACTCTTATTAAACTGCTCGCCCTCAATTGCCCAAAGCTTAGACATGGTCCTTCGAGCCGGATACTGGCTCGTATGGAAGTTTCATTAGACGACTAAGCCGTCTAAGGGGGGAGTATGTTTAAGCGACTTAAACTATGAACATTTTTCGTTCGTTTGTTTCAGTAGCCATTGAGTGTGCTTGTAATTCTCAACTGGTTAGTGAAATATTCTAAAGACATAGTTTGAGTTTTTTAATTAAAAACGAGGTTCTTCGGATGGTGTGCTAATACATCAGAGCCCAGTGCTCGCCTCCATATCACACTTTGAAGGGGTTCTTCAAACAGAAGATGAGGTGGCTCATTAGAGCGAAACCTCAGAGTGCCCAACGCTCGCCCCAAATTAAATAAATAGAGGTTCTTCGGATGGTGTGCTAATACATCAGAGCCCAGTGCTCGCCTCCATATCACACTTTGAAGGGGTTCTTCAAATAGAAGATGAGGTGGCTCATTAGAGCGAAACCTCAGAGTGCCCAACTCTCGCCCCAAATTAAATAAATAGAGGTTTTTCTTGTAGAAAATGGGGTGCCAATACCTCAGAGCCGTCCCGTGCTCGCCTCCATATCACATTTTAAAGGGTTCTTCAAATAGAGGATGAGGTGGCTCAGTAGAGCGAAGCCTCAGAGCCCCCCAGTGCTCGCCCCCACATTAAATAAATAAAAGGTGTACTGATGCTATGCATCCTCCCATGACTTAAACACACCAATAACACTAAAACTACCCAACTTAATAAACTGAATCCCTTAAAATAAACACATAAATAAATAAAGGTGTACTGATGCTATGCATCCTCCCATGACTTAAATACACCAATAACCCTAAAACTACCCAACTCAATAAATGGAATACATTGAATCAAAAACCCCATAAACTCAATACAGTCCACTAATAATAATAATTTATAAATTAAAAAAAAGGGAATGCTTGGTGGGAGTTGAACCCGCAACCCCGGGCGTTTGGTCGGGTACGTCAGCCACTGTGCCACGACTCATACGCTTACAAGCACATAAAATTACTCATTTATAACTCTTATTAAACTGCTCGCCCTCAATTGCCCAAAGCTTAGACACTCCGAGATGTGAAGTTTATCGGTTATTTAAATTACCAAAATGCGATAATCCTGTTTTTGTAGACTCGCAAGAAATCTGTAATGGTGTTTTTACGGCAAAGTGCATTGTTGACACAAATAATCCAGTTATAAAAATTTTAAATATTACTGACGAAGTAAAACATGTCAACAATTGCAATATCGTAACGGAAGATATCACCAACTACAATGTCTACAAAATCAATGAAACTTCAAAAGATCAAAAACGCTTAGAGGAATTAACGAAAATTTTGAAAAATCAAATGCCGGGTTATGCTCAAAAACAATTACTAGATTTATGCTTAAAATATGCCGATGTATTCGCTTTAAAAACTGATCGTATGACTTTAAATAACTTTTACGAACAAAAGCTACGTTTAACTGATAAAAATCCAGTCTATATAAAAAATTATCGTTTACCATATACACAACGTGCAGAAATTAATAAACAAGTCGAAAATTTAATGCGAAATGATTTAATAGAACCCAGCTTTTCTAATTATAATAGCCCTTTAATTTTGGTGCCGAAAAAGGATCCTACAGGCCAAAAGTCTTACCGTATGTGCGTTGATTTCAGAGCAGTCAACAAAAAGCTTATCGCAGACAAATTTCCGTTGGCACGCGTAGACGACATACTCGACAATCTTGGCAGAGCCAAATATTTTTCGACTTTAGATCTTTTTTCTGGTTTTCACCAAATACCACTTCATGTTAATTCTAGAGACGTTACATCTTTCAGTACAGATCGAGGAGCTTTTCGTTGGAAAGTTTTACCTTTCGGTTTAAATATAGCACCAAACTCTTTTTCACGTATGATGTCATTAGCATTTTCAGGCATTTCGCCAAATCAAGCTTTTATGTACATTGACGATGTTATCGTCATCGGATGTAGCGAGACACATCACCTCAAAAATTTAGAAAAAGTTTTCGAAACTTGTAGAAAATTCAATTTAAAGTTAAATCCCAACAAATGCAATTTCCTTCGTTCTGAAGTAACTTTTTTAGGCCATAAATGCACCTCCAAAGGCCTGCTGCCAGATGACTCAAAAATAGACGCAATTAAAAAATACACTAAGCCAAAAGACAAAGACGCTGTTAGGCGATTCGTTGCATTTGCAAATTATTATAGGCGTTTTATACCTAACTTTGCGTCACTGGCAGCCCCTTTAAATCGTCTAAATCGGAAAAAAGTTGAATTTGTTTGGGATGATGCTTGCGAAAATGCTTTCGAAAAATTAAGATTATCATTAATGTCTCCTCAATTATTACAATACCCTGATTTTTCAAAAGAATTTATTATCACTGTAGATGCATCTAAGAGTGGTTGTGGCGCTATATTAAGCCAAAAGCATGGAGATAATGACTTACCGATTTGCTTTGCATCAAAATCTTTCAATAAAGCCGAACAGAAAAAGGCAATCATAGAATTAGAACTTTTAGCAATACATTTTGCTATAAAACATTTTCGGCCGTATGTCTACGGTACACATTTCACGGTAAAATCAGACCATAGACCATTAGTTTATCTATTCAATATGAAAGATCCTTCCTCGAAACTCTCTAGAATCAGATTAGATTTATCAGAATACAATTTTACAATTGAATATATTAAAGGAAAATCGAATGTTGTGGCTGATGCTCTTTCGCGTATAAGTATAGACGAGATTAAAGATTCGACAAAACACGTTTTAGCCGTTAAAACGCGATCACAAACTAAACAACAAGAATTACAAAATGAAAAAATAAGTTTAAATGATACGACCTCTAACGATAATAAAGTACAAGTTTATGATAAATTTTCATACGATTTTTCAAAAAAGATACCGCGAGTAAAATCAACAATACAATATAATAAACATAAGGAGATTTTCAATTTACAAATTTATGCGCATTTAAAACATAAAAAATATAATTTACTTAATATCGTGACTGCTAACGAAATAACGAATTTAGATGAGTTACTTTCGAGGCTGGAAAAAGCAGCCGACAATCACAATATTAAACAATTAGAATGGCCAAAAAATGATATCTTTTTCAATAATTTTTCAATTACGAATTTTAAAATCCGCGGAAATGAAATTTTAAAATCATTACAAATAATATTGACGGACCCTGTAGAGACCGTAACAGACAATGAACAGAAACAAAAACTTATGACAATTTATCACGAAGATCCACTGTTAGGAGGCCATTGCGGAACAAAAAGGTTATATGCCAAATTAAGAACTAAATATTACTGGAAAAACATGACACGTGATATAGCGAAATTTGTGAAAAATTGCAATAAATGTCTTTTAAATAAAGTGAGACCAAAAACAAAAGAAAATCTTTTCCTTACTCCAACACCCTGTAAACCATTTGACATAGTGATTATCGATACAATAGGTCCACTTCCAGAATCAAACTATGGTAACAAGTTCGCTGTTACTATGATTTGTGACTTTTCTAAATACCTGGTAACAGTAGCTGTACCAGATAAATCAGCAAAAACTATCGCATGTGCTATTTTTGAAACCTTTATACTAACATATGGTACAATGAGAGCCATTAGATCCGATTTAGGGACGGAATACAAAAATGAATTATTCTCGGAATTAACAAAACTTTTAAAAATTAATCATGATTTCTCAACAGCTTATCACCACGAAACTGTTGGTACTGTTGAAAGAAACCATAGAGTCTTTAACGAATATTTACGTGCATATCTAGATGAAACGTATTCAGATTGGGATACGTATTTGAAGTATTTTACATTTTTACATAATACTACAAGTAGTTCGGTTTTTGATAATAAATTTACTCCTTTCGAATTAATATTTGGCAGAAAATCTACAATGCCACATGAATTACAAAAGGAACAAATCGATCCGATCTATAATGTAGAAAATTATACAAAAGAACTAAAATATAGAATGCAAAAATCTCATAAAATGGCAAGAAATTTGATTAGTAAACATAAAATTAGAAATAAAGAATTATACGATAAAACGGCTAAGCCTTTAGAAATTAAAATTAATGATAGGGTTTTAGTGGAAACAGAACCGAGAAATAAACATAGAAATATATATCAAGGTCCCTACATAATAAAGAATATCGATGGACCAAATGTAAAAATTTTTGATGAAATTAATAAAATTGAAAAAATTGTACACAAAAATCGTATACAAAAAATTAATTAAATTGATAGCCGAAAATAATCTTTAAATATAAACCTACTTTAAGAACACGCCAATGAAGGCCAAACTAAACAAACTATTAATGTTAATTCTTAATACGGCCTAATGTACAAAATTCATATGTTAGATTGAAATACTTAATAAATATATATTTACTCAATTTAATAATAAGCATATAAATAGTAACGGTTCACTTCAAACTAAAAACATTATTTTTTACATATTTCATTTTCTTATAAATTTATATCTTAACCCTAGTAAAGCCTAAAGAAGAATGTGGCAAGACTGATCACCTTGCCAAATTCTTCTTTTCTAAAGGGGGATGATGTAGTATCAAATTGGGTTACTGCATTTAAATCTGGCAACTCCCCCTCTAATAAAAAAAGATGCAGCCATGCATGTATGCACTTGGCATTACTGGGTGAGAGGGTCGAATGACGGAGAATTCTGATTGGCTGAATCCTCCGTTAGTCGACTCTATCACGCCATCGCATCATAAGATTTTCCCGTTATGCGTTTTTGCATACCGGCAAAGTTGCTTTGAGGCGTCAGTATTTTTTCTACAGTTTTCAGTTTGGATTGAGCCGGCACGACACGAACACGCGAAAAATGAAACGTAAAAGAAATAAAAGTTGTGAACATAAATTAAAAGACTAAAAGCTAAGTGAACGTGTACAAGTTTAAAAATAGTTATATAAACAAACAAACGAAAACTACACATTTATTGGAAATTAAAAACTAAATAAAACAAACATAAACCAAATAAAATTAACCATTAAATTAAACAAAGAAAAGAATATATTTTTATTGTTGTGTGTGTGTGCGTGCGTGTGGCTGCGAGCCCAAAGTTGAGTGGCATCAGCATGCCACCTTACACGCCTATGGAAGCAGAGGTAGAGGGCGTCCCCCACTCCGTTGTAAGGACCAGGTGGAAAACGATTTAAACTCCCTTGGTGTGACCAATTGGCGCCGGTTGGCGGAGCGATGGAGCGACTGGCGCGCCTTGTTGGGCGGCCATAACCGTTTAGACGGTTAAGCGCCAATTAAGTAAGTAATCACCATGTTTAATCCCTTTTTTCGTATTTGGTATATAATCATGGCATTTTTTTCATTTTTCGAAATTTTCGATATCGAAAAAGTGGGCGTGGTCATAGTCGAATTTCGCCCATCTTTAATACCAAGATAAAGTGAGTTCAGGTAAGTACGTGAACTAATTTTAGTAAAGATATATGGTTTTTTGCGCAAGTTATCGTGTTAACGGCCGAACGGAGGGACAGACGGTCGACTGTGTATAAAAACTAATCTATTTCGCCCTTTTCACAGAAAACAGTTATCGTCCTAGAATCTAAGTCGTTACCAAATTTCACAAGGATTGGTAAATTTTTGTTCGACTTATGGCATTAAAAGTATTCTAGAAAAATTAAATGGAAAAGGGCGGAGCCACGCCCATTTTGAAATTTTCTTTTTTTTTTATTTTGTTGCACCATATCATTACTGGATTTGAATGTTGACATAATTTACTTATATACTGTAAAGATATTCAATTTTTTTGTTAAAATTTGACTTAAAAAAATTGTTTTTAAGTGGGCGTGTTCGTCATCCGAATTTGCTAATTTTTATTTAGAACACATACAGTGATAGAAGTAACGTTCTTGCCAAATTTCATCATAATATCTTGAACGGCAGTGGGCGGCGCCACGCTCATTTTCCAAAATTTTCCTAGTTTTCTATTCTGCGTCATAAGGTCAACCTACCAAGTTTCATCGCTTTAACCGTCTTTGGTAATGAATTATCGCACTTTTTCGGTTTTTCGACATTTGTTATATCGAAAAAGTGGGCGTGGTTATAGTCCGATTTCGTTCATTTTAAATAGCGATCTGAGATGAGTGCCCAGGAACTTACAAACCAAATTTCATTAAGATACCTCTAAATTCACTCAAGTTATCGTGTTTACGGACGGACATGCCTAAATGAATTTTTTTTTTCGCCCAGATCATTTTGATATATATAAGTCTATATCTATATCGATTAGTTTATGCCGTTACGGGGTACCGTTGTGCGAACAAAATTAATATACTCTGTGAGCTCTGCTCAGCTGAGTATAAAAATGAGGCTCCAATTATGTATAATGCTGCACAAACTTCAACCCACATCCCTAGCAATGGTACACGACTATTAATAACAAGTAAGGAAGTCTAAGTACGAGTGAAACTGAACATTATATACCCAGGTGTACAATTGAAATGCTGTTGTTGTTTGTTTTGTGTGCTTAATAGTGTTACAAGGCTGCGCAATAATATATATATACATAGGGTTCTATTCTAAACTAATTTTTCTTCGAGTTATGGCTCCCGAAACGTAGAAAATTGCTTAGTCACGCCCATTTATTAAAATTTGAAGTTTTTCCTATTTGTTGTTATAAATACACTTGGGAAATGAAATACCATTGATATAAAGCTCTTTTTTTGCAAAGATAGGACTTATTTTATTCGTCCACGATCCTTTAAGAAATCTTTTATATAAAAGTGGGCGTGGTCATTAACCGATTTCGTTAATTTTTCTTCAAAGCATTCCTTATAGTAAAGGCAACCTCTCTACCGAATTTTGTTACGATAGGTTTAAAAATTTTTGATTTATGATAAATAATATTTGTAAAATTGTTTTCATCACACGCCATTTTAAAATTTTTTTTCAAGTTTGTACCAAGAGTTTCTATATCAGTCCACACATCAAATTTCAATATTCTAGCTGTATTGTTTACTAAATAATCAGGTTTTTTGTGTTTTCCAAAATGCTATATATGTCGGATCTGTCAATAAGTTTAGAGTATTGGGACATACTTTGATGAAGTGACGCGCACTATTTCATAAAACAATTTTGTATAGTTTACATACTAAAAATTAGTAGGCGAGAAAAACAGATAAGCTCGTGTACCAAATTTGGTGAAGATATGTCAATATTTACTTAAGTCATCGTGTAAAGGGCAGACGGACGGACAGACAGACGGACGGACGGACATGGCTCAATCAAATTTTTTTCGATACTGATGATTTTTATATATGTAACTCTATATCTATCTCGATTCCTTTATACCTGTACAACCAACCGTTATCCAATCAAAGTTGTAATACCCTGTGTACAAGTACAGCTGGGTATACGAAAATGCACACAAATGTTTTAGAGTGCATTCATTTACAGGTTCAGCTGTCGGGCCAACACATGTGCCGTTCCAGTATAAACGTCTCCATTTTTTCACAATTAGCATAAACAAAGCACAAGGCCAAACTTTTAAATATGTCGGCATTGATTTGTGCTCGGATTGCTTCGCTTATGGCCAACTATATGTAGGCAATGCTTTAAATCAGACGTTACTATTTATGTCAGAAAATTTAGAATAGTTTCTTTTTTTTTTTGCAATCAAGCTTTGAAAAAGAACGCTTCACACTATCTAAACAGTTGCATCATGTCGAAACCATACAGGTGTTAGAAGTTTGTCAGCTAGTTGGTCTCTTTTTTTAACTGCTTAGACATTTCTACTTCTAGCGCAGAACGTTTTTGACACCCAACCTGTGATTTACAAAAACAAAATACATGGAATGCGTGTGTTTGTTTTTATGTATATCACCGCCGCCACGTTGTTATTTTGTCATTTTCGATTATCTGCTCATTCGTATGTATATTTCATTCGCTCGTTCACAATAGTACCCTTTTTTGGTCGACGTTTGCTTAAGCGATTTCATGTTGTTGTTGTCATCAATGCCCTCTAACGAGAGTCCAAGGAAACTTGCTGTTTCAACGGGGGTGGAGGATAATGAGAGGGGTGTTAGTGGCGTTGGTTCCACAATACAATTGAAGAGATGGTTGGTGTCATGTGGAGGCACATTGCAAGCAGGACATACATTTTGTATGTCGGGGTTTATTCCGGATAGGTAAGAGTTTAACCTGTTACAGTACCCAGATCGAAGTTGAGCTAGAGTGACGCGCGTTTCCCTAGGGAGAGTAAGTTCCACCTCTGATATTTCTGGGTATTTTTCTTTAAGTACTGGATTTGCCGTGCGATTCCCGGCATAGAGGACCGACGCCTGTTTGTGGACATCACTGAGGATCTGCTTGTGCTTTTTTGTTCAATACGGCTGTGTTTTCAGGTGCCATATTTCCCCATCCCACATGCTGGCAAATCTCTCATTAAACGAGCAATTCTTGTTTGTTTGTATAGCCGAACGATCTCTGGAACGGCTCAACCGATTTAAATGAAATTTGGCACAGAGATAATGTATCACCTTCTAAGACTTTCTACTTAGGTGTTGCCACTCAGAATGTCTCACAAGGTTTCCACCTATTCGAAATTAAAAAAAAAAATTGCATATACCGATATGGTTATCAAATGAAAGGTATTTCACTCCGCATTACAATAGGGACATTTTTGAGTAGGGTTGCCATTTAGGGTTGCCACCTATTCGAAATTTAAACAAATTGCATGAGATATGCCGATATGGGTACCAAACGAAAGGTATTTCACTCCGCATTACAATAGGAATATTTTTGATTAGGGTTGCCATTTAGGGTTGCCACCTATTCGAAATTAAAAACAAATTGCATGAGATATGCCGATATGGGTATCAAACGAAAGGTATTTCACTCCGCATTACAATATGGACATTTTTGAGTAGGGTTGCCGCTTTGGGTTGGAGTAGTTGGAGGACGTGATGGATAAGTCAGCTTCAAATTCTGCAATTTTCGTTCACCCAGTCGGTAGTACCACTGAAAAATGGAAGCGGGTGAGAAAACTGACTGAAAAATGAACAGCCGAGGCTATTGCAGGATTTAGAGGTCAGGGAGGGGACCTTGAATTTTCTTTCGTCTCAATACAGGGACCGGAATTTGAGTGAGGCTCTATGGCAAGATGTGGCGCATATTTTAAAGATGTCGCGATTTGAGGTATCTGCCAAGTGGAACAGCCTGCGCTGCTCTTTCCGCGTGAGTTCCTTTTCTCTTTATAAATATACTAGCATTTACCCGCGGCCCCGTCCGCAAGGAGAAAATGAAATGTATGGGCTCTTCACGTTAGCCTGCTTATCAAGTTATCTGTTTAAACATTTTTTTCTATCTAATGCACTTTATTTTTGTAATTGAGTAATAAAAAAGTTCTATATGAGCTGATAACCTGGTAGGATCCAACAAATGATCCCGAATTTATCCAGAAAAAGCCACGAATTGACCCCAACGATACCGCGGAAGGATCCCGAAAACCATCCAGAAATGCCCCGGAAGGGTCTCCAAAAGTTCCCGGAATAGTCCCAAAAAACCCGAAATGACAACGACACGATTCTAGACTTATGCAGAGAACCACACAGAAATGATGCCGGAAGGGTCCCCAAACGATCCCGTATTAGTCGGGAAAAAGTCCCGAAATGACCCCGACGGGATCTCGGACGGTTTCCCAAAACCATCTAGAAATGATGCCGGAAGGTACCCCAAATGATCCCCTATTAGTCTCTAAAAAGTCCCGAAATAATCCCAACGGGATCCCGGACGGATACCCAAAACCATTTATAAATGATGCCGGGAGGTACCACAAATTATCCCGAAAAAGTCCTGAAATGACCCAGATGGGATCCCGGACGGATCCCCAAAACCCTCCAGAAATGATGCCGAAAGGGTCCCCAAATGATCCCGTATTAGTCGCGAAAAAGTCCCCAAATTACCCCGACGGTATCCCAGACGGATACCCAAAACCATCTAGAAATGATACCGGAAGGTACCCCAAATGATCCCGTATTAGTCGAGAAAAGGTCCCAAAATGACCCCGTCGGGATCCCGGACGGATAACCAAAACCATCTAGAAATGATGCCGGAAGGTACCCCAAATGATCCCGTATTAGTCGAGAAAAGGTCCCAAAATGACCCCGACGGGATCCCGTACGGATACCCCAAACCATCTGGAAATGATGCCGGAAGGTACCCAAATGATCCCGAAAAAGTCCCGAAATGACCCCGATGGGATCCCGAACGGAACCCGAAAAGCAACCAGAAATGATGTCGGTAGGTAACCCAAATGATCCCGAAATAGTCCCGAAATGATCCCATCGCTGTCAAAAATATTTACTTAACGTTTGACGTCAGTGGTGAAAACTGGATGTCAATCGACTGACACCACAATTTGATGACAGTCTTTGGCACACACTGCTATATCGACTTCATGCCAGTTTTTAATATGTAATGAAAACACATTTGACACCAAATCGCCATGGTGACAGTTATGTCAGTATTTGATGTCAGTGATTTTGACATAGTGAAAACAAAGCATAAGTATGACTATAAGCATAAAGTAAAATGATGGGGAATAACCTAACGGTACGCGTTCTATTTGCATTGTGTTTTTATATCTTCTTTCTGTTCTAACCATGTCAATGTTATATTGCGAATTTGACAACAACTTCTTTGTACATCAGTGGCACAGAGGCCTAGGTCTTCAACTACCGTGCAAAAGTCGTCGGTTCAATGCCAGATCACGGATTTAAATTTCATTTTCTATTTATTTAATTTTGGTTTATTTAATTTTATTTAATATTAATTTATTAATTAATTTATTATTAAAAATACTGTGAAAAAATATTAAAAAATTTTAATGAAAAACCTAGATCTGGTAGTGAACCGACGATGAGAAAATATCGCAAAATTAGCATAATATCATTAATATAGTTATTGAATAGAAGGAAACTACGAAAGCGAACTACAAAAGTTCCCAAAATAATCGAAAAAGGGGAAATTCAAAACGTTACAGATCTCCGTCGCCTAAATATCTTCTTGGAGAAAAAATTCCGTTAAAATATAAGTTTTGTTTGTCAAATGAATTTCTATCGCCTTACTAACTGCAAAATATATCGAATTAGTTACTTCTTGGCGATAGACGATAAAATTACCAGAAAACTGCTGGCAGGGTTTTGTAATGTAATTTATACATAAAAATATATGTATGTACATATGTATTTATAATTTGTAAAAACAAAAAAAAATGGTCCGGTGTTTATCTGCAATGCAACGAATTTTGAATTTTTTTGTTATGTAAATACTGTATTAATTGTATTTATAAGTTATTGCGTTACACTGTATTTTCTTTAATGTGCCCATTAAATATTTGTGAAATCATCAATATTGAAGTGTTAATTTGGAAATAGAATAAACATAACTATCCTTTTTCTATGTGAAAAACATTCAAATTAGTTTTAAAATCGCCGCGATTTTAAACCTAATTTGAATGTTTTCCGGTCCGAAAATGGGGATTTCGTGTTGGGGATTTTGATTTTGGGGATTTTGATTTGGAGATTTTGATTTGGGGATAAAGGGGGTAACCCTCCTCATAGTGGTTACGGAGATGACCCCTTAAGCCCCTGGGCGGTCATCAATCAGATGTCTGTTGGGGTGCCCAGATTTCTGGGTATTCAACAGCAACTGTTTGGTTAGCATTTCATTTCTCTCCCTAATGGGGAGTACTCTCGCCTCATTTTGTAGATGGTGTTCTGGAGACATAAAAAGACAGCCCGTAGCAGTTCTGAGGGCAGTATTTTGGTCTGTATTTTCTTCCAGTGAGTAACCTTTAGGCTTGGTGCTGATACAGGAACCATGGCTTTCATCTGGAGGAAAGGTTTCTGGACTCAGCTCTCGCGGGTACAGCGTTTATTACGAAAAGACGGAAAGCAAGGTTAGAGCTGCAGTCATGGTAAGGAAACACCTATACTCGTCCATGCTATCTAACTTCAGCACCGAAGACCTAGCGGTAGTCGCAATAGAGGGAAAGAAAGAACCTTCCCTTATCCTGGCATCCTGCTACATGGCCCATGATGTGAAAGCCCCATCAGAGGAGTTTCCTGTTTCCAACTATTCGTTCTGTTGGCGGTTATCCTTTGCTTAAGCCTCTGATACATACATACAAACATACCAAATATTAGAACTTTTGTTTAAGAATTTTAACGAAACGTTTAGAATTTTTAACGAAAGAATACCTTTCAAGAGATGTATGCATTCCTAATCACTAACAACATTAGCACGCAGAAATGCCCCAAGAACACTGAAGTTAAAGAAAGATTGGAGGAAGATTGGATAAGTACACATGTTTTTGAATCTCTAATGCTTGAGGACGACTCGAGAAACACTTTAGAAACATAGCGTTCTCAAACAAAGTGGGACCTAATTTATGAAACGAGAAAAGTTATAATTTTCCAATCGAACTCTAATGCATTTTATAATAATAACAAGTAAAGGTGTCTAAGTTCGGGTGTAACCGAACAATATATACTCAGCGTGAGCTTCAATTTTACATTTCATTTCAGATAAATTACTTTTCTACATAACACGTAGCACCGCCCGTTTAAAAAAAATATATCTCCCCATTACCTCTTATAATAAAACTTGATAAGTGAAAGATCATTGATTCAAAACAATTTTTTCCTAACTTATAGCTTATTATTCTAGTCTACGACCCTTTCAAACTTGTTTTATATCTAAGTTACCATGGTCTTTAACCGATCCCGTCCATTTTGACTAGAAATATTTTCTGCTATAAGGAAAATATGTGCACACAATTTCATTACGATATGTAAATTTTTCTTCGAGTTATGGCTCCCGAAACATAGAAAATTGCTTAGCCATAAAAGGGGAGGTGCCACACCCATTTTCAAAAATTTTAGTGTTTTTCAATTTAATGTTATATTTCAATACAGAAAGTAAAATTCTATTGATACAAAGCTCTTTTTCGCTAAGATATAGCTTATTATTTTCGTCTACGACCCTTTTAAAAATCTTTATATAAAAGTGGGCGTGGTCTTTAACCGATCTCGTCCATTTTTCCAGAAGTATTTCCTGCTATAGGGAAAATCTGTGTACCCAATTTTATTAAGATCCGTTAATTTTTCTTCGAGTTATGGCTCCCGAAACATAGAAAATTGCTTAGTCATAAAAGGAGCGGTGCCACGCCCATTTTTAAAATTTGAAGTTCTTCCTATTTATTGTTATAAATCTATTTGGGAAATGAAATACCATTGCTATAAAGTTTTTTTTGCAAATATATAGCTTATTTTATTCGTCCACGACCCTTTTAAAAATATTTTATATAAAAGTGGGCGTGTTACTTAACCGATATCGTTAATTTCTCTTCAAAACATTCCTTATAGTAAAGGCAACCTCTCTGGCGAATTTTGTTTCGATAGGTTTAACGATTTTTGATTTTTGATTAATAATATTTGTAAAATTGATTTTATCACAAGTGGGCGGTGCTACGCCCATTTTAAAAATATTTTCCAAATTTCTATCAAGAGACTCAATATCAGTCCACACGTCAAACTTCAACATTCTAGGTGTATTATTTACTAAATAATCAGGTTTTCTGTGTTTTCCAAAATGTTATATACATAAAAAGTGGGCGTGGTTATCATCCGATTTCGCTCATTTTCAATACCAATCTATTTTGGGTCCAGATAAGCTCGCGTACCAAATTTGGTGAAGATATCTGAATATTTACTCAAGTTATCGTGTTAACGGGCAGACGGACGGACAGACAGACGGACGGACGGACATGCCTCAATCAAATTTTTTTTCGATACTGATGATTTTGATATGTGGATGTCTATATCTATCTCGATTCCTTTATACCTGTACAACCAACCGTTATACAATCAAAGCTAATATACTCTGTGTGCAATGCACGCTGAGTATAAAAAAAGTAAAACTCGTTTGATGTCCAAACAATAATTGTCTTTATTGACGAAGTTACTAAGGTAACAAATAAATACAAAATTATTCTAATTAATTCTTATGAGCTTCCTACATACATATTTACATTATTATATACTTACATACTAAGTGTACAAAATATGAACTGCGTAGATACATATATTCGGATCGGTGGGTGTTTGCGGGGAGAATATGGCACCCGGGTCGTGGGGCGCGATCGCACGCAAATAAAAGAAAAAAAAATAAAGAGAATTAGTAACGAGTAGATAACAATATTTATTCACTTTATAAACAATGAAAATGAGATATTAGATGCACGCAATAGAATCATTAATTCACACTACCATTGGCAAACTCCAACTTATGAAAGTGATTTACTTGCCGATGGTAATTAAATGACAATCGCAGATTATGAAATTAATTCACTGCACAGTTCACTTGGCAAGTTAACATTTACGAGAATTATTAATGTGAATATTAATCAAAATGACAACCTTAAATTATTAATATTAATGAAAATGACAATCTCCAATTATTAAGGTAAAATATATAGAAAATGGATATTTGGTAGGATAACTCACCTGTGAGATAGCTGCTGGCGCTCGAACGTTCAAAAAAAGAAGAAGGAGCCCAGACCGCGAACAAGTCCGCGGCACCTGCCGATAGCTAACTTTCGTTGAGTTTTCCCCTTCAAAGTTAGCTCTCGGCAGGGGTGGGCCGTTACCGGTAAATAATAATATTGCCAAAAATGTGCATTAGGGTGGTAGGGAATATTTAGGCTGGTGGCCTAAACAGTGGGAAACGCTAGCTCAGCGCAAATAATATTAGTTGTGGGAAATGCATAGTATGCAAAAACGGAATAGAGTATGAAAATTGTCGTGGGAAGGGAATAAATTGTGTGTAGGCAAAGGTTTGTAGTGAGTAATTTGAAATAGAAGAAGCCTCAAGTTACGAGACGTAGACTGTATGGATGTAAAAATTAATGTACATGTATGTAAGAGTCAATGCATCTCAAGACATACCAAAACGAAATATGTCTTTGTTCAAATGAATGAATGACTGAATGAATGAATGAATGCTACACCATCCGCCTTTGAAAGAGTAGTCATATATAATTTGTGCACGGATTATTTATGTATACTCAAGTGGTACTATTCATTTTTGAATACGTGTGTGCTTACATTGTTTTTTTTTTTTTTTTTGATGTGTGGCAGTAGTTTATGACATAATTTTAACTTGATGTCAAAGAATAGTTTACGTTTGTTTTTCTCTTTTGTTTTGTTTTTCCATGTGTGCATATTGTGTTGCGAGCACTTAATGAAAATTATGAGTAAGGTAGAATGCTTTTATTTATTGTAATTTGGATTTTCTGGTTAAAGTATTTTGTTGATGAATAATTCAAATTTATAGTAGCTTATAAATTATTATTTTCTTATTTTTATTTTTATCTGCATTTTGTACATTATATGGAATTAAAGTGTAACTATTTTTACTATCTGTATTTTCTACTCCATAGGGCATTAAAGTGTAGTTAAATTAAAAATATGTTTCCTGTTAATATGTTTTCTTGTTTAAAGAGAATTAATGTAAGATTATTTTTCTTATTGATATTTTTCTCTACGGGGTTATATTGAAAATGTTTTCCTTATCGATATGTTCCAATTTATAAATAGTAAATGTAAAAATATTTTTTCTATTGATATTTAGTACTTTGAAGGCTTAATTTGTTATGTAAACTTATTTTTTCCTATCCATGTTTTGTAGTCTAAAGGGAATTAATGTAAGATTAATTTTCTTATCGACGTTGTCTACTTTGTGGGATCCCATATATACTATCTAACTTAACTGGATACAAAGAATCCTGTTATCTAAAATTATGATCTTTCTAAAAGGCGAGGTTTTCCTAGATGAAAATAGTCAAATAAAGCTTTTGTATTGGTAGTTCATTTCAAATTAAAATTAAATGTATAGAATAAGATGATTATAGTCATCATCGGTTGAACATGACATTGTTCTAAAAAGCGAGATTTCTACGCGTATTATATACGGTAGATTGGGTAGATTTAGTTGCTGCAAGAGCAAAAAGTAGTTGTATAGTGAAAAGTAGTTAAACCAATGGGCACAGTGGATGCAACATTTTTTTATATATTTTTCATACATTTTTTCATATTTTCCAGAAATATATTTATCAGATCTTGTGTGTCGAAGCCAGAATCGTCATGATATTTATGAAGAATTTATTTTAATTTTTCCGGGATTGTCACAGTCATAACCTCCAGATTTAATTCAGTTATTAAATCTTTGCGAACTTGGGTACCTATTTTATTTTTATTTTTATTTTTAAATTTGCTTACTCGAGTATTCATTATTCTTGACCAATTTGTCTATATTGTCCAATAACTTCCTCAACAGTCGGGTTGCTTGTATTTATTATGCTACAAATTTTCTATTCTTTTGGATGAAAACGAGCGCAACATGTCTAATTGCAAATTTATTTATTAAGCGCTTTATTTATAATAACGTTCTCTTTGTGACTCTTTTTTTTTCTCCATTTTTTCTTTTCTTGTTTTTTTTTCTTGTTGGAAATATTTTTATTGGCTGGTTAATGTATGTTTCCACTTTCTTTTCCTGCTATGTACTTTTTGAAGTATTAATCGTGATATTACTATCGAATTGTATCTGCTCCTGTACTTATCAAGAGAGAAATATTTTGTACATATTTAGCCATTTAGCTGAAGATTAAGTACATGCACTTTTCTTTTCTTTAAAATTATTAAAATTCTTGGTTTGCCATTGAACTTAGACAGCGCTGATGAAGCTGTATGTACTGTTGATTGAGGTGTTTTGAAGCCCATTGATTGGAAATGGGTTTTCAATAGTAAGGTAATAAGGTTTTTGTTAAAATGATGTTTTAAACACGCTCTTGAATGCTTTTGTTGTCTAAATTTAATCTTGATATACTTTTTGAGCATCATAGCCATTGCAATGATCAATAGTATGAATTCGAAAAATAAAACGACTAACCAAAAATCGGTGGTTCATATTTACCTAATCTGTTCTCTGCTACTTTACTTTCAGTATTTCCTGAATTTTCTTTTCCTATTTCATAACCAGCTATGGCTATCATAATGCCTTTTGCTAGCTTTCTCCACCGAGACAATGAAAAATTTCCTTTAATAACTTTCTTGTTTTGAGAAAGAGACTAATTTAAGCTTTAATAAAATTATTGATTTTGTTCTTTATTCTAGGCATTCCAACTTGATAAAAATTTTATTTTACAACTTTCTTGTTTGTATATTTTTTTTTTTTCAAAATATCATAATTTATTTTTTCTTACTTAACAAACTTAGGGTTTTAAAATTATTTTCTATACTAAATTCGTTTATATGATATTTTTATTTCTATTTCATTTTCTATGCCACTTTGGACTTCATATTTTTTCTATTGTTCTTCATTTTCATTGATCTGCCTTAGTTATATTAGTTATTTTTGAACCTAAAGCATTCCATTTTAAAGAAACTATTTTCCTGAAAAAAAAACTTAGCAGAAATTAAAAAAAATGTTTTCCTAAGCTTTTTCCTTAGATTTATGTATAACTACCAAAATTTTTATATTTTTTTTTCTCAAAAAGATTTCCTAAGCAGAAACTAAAAATTTCTGCTACTGGTTGAGCAACCGTGAAGTTGCCAAAATTGTTCTAATTTATACTTATTATTTAAATGCTGCCAGTCGTGTTGTTTGTTTATTGCTGCCAGTCAAAATGTGTGATTATCGTTGTCATTCAAACTGTTTGTTCATTACTGCCATTTAAATTGTTTGTTTATTGCTGATATTCAAACAGTCATTCAAATTGTTTGTTTATTAATGCAACTCAAATTGTTGTGTATTCCGCTCTACAATTATGCTTTAAGCTGCCAGTCTTTACCTATTTAATGATATGCTTTTAAGGGCTTTGCAACCCTCTTGAATTTCTTCGTTGGTTATTTTCTCTGACTGTAGCATGTAGACTTTTTCAAAGAAGTTGTATCACCTGAGTGTGCCGTCGGAAGTTCTTTATATGTGGTCAAATACTTCGAAAATAATATATCATCGGGATTAAGTTCATGTGTGCGTTCTTTCATGAGTTTAGCAATCTTCTTCAAAATAGCAGTCTGCTCATAGTACTTGGCAGGATAATCAATTAATATAGTAGGTGGTTGTCCTGCTTGAGCTATTGTAGCAGGCACGGCAGGATTCTCTCAAGAGATTAGCAGTCTGCTTCAAAATAGCAATCGGCTGACAATACATGAATTGGCAGGATCGCCATATAGTATACAAAAAATGTGGAGTCCTGCTAAAGATGTTTAGCAGACTGCTTTTTAAATAGCAGTCTGCTAATTATTAAGCAGAGCTGGCATGATCGCCATATAATAATTAAAAAGTAAAACATAGTTACACGTTTCATGTCCAAACGATAATTGTTTTTATTGACGAAGTTACCTTAGTATTTATACAAAATTATTCTAATTAATTCTTATGAGCTACCTACATACATATTTACATTATTACATACTTACATACTAAGTGTTCAAAATATGATCTGCGTAGATACATATATTCGGCTCGGTGGGAAACGCAAACTCAGCGCAAATATCATTAGTTGTAGGAAATGCATAGTAAGCAAAAACGGAATAGAGTATGGTAATTGTCGTGGTAATAAATTGTGTGTAGGCAAAGGTTTGTAGTGAGTAATTTGAAATAGAAGCCTCAAGTTACGAGACGTAGACTTTATGTATATACAAATGAATGAACATGTATGTAAAAGTCAATGCACCTCAAGACATACCAGAACGAAAATATGTCTTTGTGCAAATGAATGAATGACTGAATGAATGAGTGAATAATTGAATGCTACAATTTATCTAATGGAATCCTTTTTTCTCTAATGGGATCATTCTCCACTTGACTACTAACCTATTTTTCGAACAATTTTCTCGAGTCGAGATTACAATAGTTATCTAACGTACCTACATAAAAATTCTCTAACGTTAAAGCTTGGATATGTATGTACTTATGTCAAGCTTATATGAAATGAAAATACATACATACTTGTAAATGTACTTACTTACTTACATTCTTAATTGGCGCTTAACCGTTTTAAATGTTATGGCCGTCCAACAAGACGCGCTAATCGCTTCTTCTCTCGGCCAGCTGCCGCCAATTGGGAATTTCAATCGTTCTCCACCTGGTCCTTCAAGCGGAGTGGAGGCCGCCCCCTTCTTGTGCTTCCATAGGCGGGTTCCGGTAAAAACACTTTCTTAGTCGAAGCATCATCTATCATTGATGTCAGATTTTGCTTTGACGAGGACATCAACTAGCCTGGCATCTGCACCAATCCCATGCAAGGAACGGGCGTTCCAGGTCCATGCCCTCAAATCATTGTCCTTTAAACGTTTGCCATGGTTGTCATCAGAAGAGGATTGCCTTCTTATCTAAGGATTGTCGTTGCTTTTCTTTGGAGTGTGGTTTTATATGGCGAGTTCGAAGCCCACTGCACAATCCGCTGAGCGCGGGGATGAAAATATTACTTGCCGCTTTATCTAAAACAGACGCCCGCCGCACCTTGCTTTACAGCCGCACAGACGCTGCCGATGAAGGATCCCCCAGCTAGCCCTAAAACCGAGTATGTCAGAGTGGCCTAACCAAGTTGTCGCCTTCTTACATTAGCTCACCACTAAACGGATGTTCAGTGGCTGTCCAAAGAATACTTGTAACGACAGCCTGTCTTCATACTGCCTGGAATGAGTGCCAGCGTGTATATGTGTTTATGTGTTTTGTGTCCAGGGCCGTGCCTTATGCCGCAATGTTGCCACTAACCTAATAACATCGCGTATTGGCAACATTGTAGCTATAGTGAGCACAATGTTGCAGCGGAAATAAGATGTTGCGCGCTGGCATCAGGTTTTTAGCAGCAGTCACTATGTTATGATATTTATGAAGAATTTATTTTAATTTTTCCGGGATTGTCACAGTCATAACCTCCAGATTTAATTCAGTTATTAAATCTTTGAGAACTTGGGTACCTATATTATTTTTATTTTTATTTTTAAATTTGCTTACTCGAGTATTCATTATTCTTGACCAATTTGTCTATATTGTCCTAAGACAATAACTTCCTCAACAGTCGGGTTGCTTGTATTTATTATGCTACAAATTTTCTATTCTTTTGGATGAAAACGAGCGCAACATGTCTAATTGCAAATTTATTTATTAAGCGCTTTATTTATAATAACGTTCTCTTTGTGACTCTTTTTTTTTCTCCATTTTTTCTTTTCTTGTTTTTTTTTCTTGTTGGAAATATTTTTATTGGCTGGTTAATGTATGTTTCCACTTTTTTTCCTGCTATGTACTTTTTGAAGTATTAATCGTGATATTACTATCGAATTGTATCTGCTCCTGTACTTATCAAGAGAGAAATATTTTGTACATATTTAGCCATTTAGCTGAAGATTGAGTACATGCACTTTTCTTTTCTGTAAAATTATTAAAATTCTTGGTTTGCCATTGAACTTAGACAGCGCTGATGAAGCTGTATGTACTGTTCATTGAGGTGTTTTGAAGGCTATTGATTGGAAATGGGTTTTCAATAGTAAGGTAATAAGGTTTTTGTTAAAATGATGTTTTAAACACGCTCTTGAACGCTTTTGTTGTCTAAATTTAATCTTGATATAATTTTTGAGCATCATAGCCATTGCTATGATCAATAGTATGAATTCGAAAAATAAATATTTCATAACCAGCTATGGCTATCATAATGCCATTTGCTAGCTTTCTCCACCGAGACAATGAAAAATTTCCTTTAACAACCTTCTTGTTTTGAGAAAGAGACTAATTTAATAAGATGTTGCGCGCTGGCATCAGGTTATTAGCAGCATTCACTATGTTGCTAACAGTCTAGCAGGTAGCTATGTGTTTGTTTTGTTCTGGTGTGTAGATATGTATTTGTGCAAGGCTATGAGCGTGTGAATGCATCAGTGTGAGCGGTCAAGGCACGAACCAAATGCATCGGTGTAGGTGCTCGTTTTGTGGAGCGGTAAGCGTGTGAATGTATGAGTGCATGATGGTATAGATGGAAAATACGGGAAAGCCGAAAAGAAAGTTTGGCATGTAATGGTAAAAACTTTCCGTTTCTGGGTGACGTTCCTTACCACGGCGGTGGCTATAAGAAGGGGAGAAATGAGTCAACGGGCCAAAGTCTTGTGTTAATAGTGCCCAGTGCAAGTCAAGTAATTCAAAGTGAAGTGCGCGCTTTTGAACGCTTTTAAAGTGAAAAAAAAAAGTTCACAAATTTTGTAGTGCGCGGTTTATATCGATTTTTTTTCAAAAAGCAGTGCGCGTCGTTAAGTGTCCGCGATACGGTCAGAAAACTGCAAGCAATTTCCAGCCAACATATTTTACAAGGGGTAGGGCCATGTCGAGTTTTGTATTTTTTGTTGTTCTGGCATGCGTGATGGGAGCTGGCGCTTCAACCTTGCCTATCTTCCAAGCAAGCCAAAAGAAAAGTTGCATCTAAATATACACCCCTACATAGAAATATATGTATGGTGATGAGTACGTGACTATGCAGGCATGAAATTCATAGGTAACTATGTATATATATACATATGTATGTACATAGATACACTTTTCTCTGTGGATTTTGTTAGCAGGGTTTCATTTACATTTCTTTACAGGACACTACACGCGTGATTCCTCCTTGGAAAGGATCCACTGGGCACGGCTATTTTAGCTACATACCGCCCGGCAACAACTACCACTGACTACACTACATCTTTAATTTGGTAGCGCACTCCACAACAAGAACCACTATAGCATTTTTATATTGGCAGCATACGGTCGCAGCAACCACAATAGCATCTCTGACAACCCCCGTACCATCTTTCTTATATTGGAGAAACAGCGCCCAACAGCAACTACATTATATTGGCGCCATACCGCTCGGCGACAACAACACCATTTTTGTTAGATTGGCGGCGCAACACCAACCCCCACCTGCATATACTTTTTTCTTGGCGACATACCGCCCAACAACCACTACAACAACGTTTGTAAATTGGCGACATACCGCCCAACAACAATTATTACGCATAGAAAAGCACTACATTACATTTTTATTTTACCGGCGTACACCACACCAACAACAAAAACAACAAGTTCTTCATAGTGGCGACATACCGCCCAACAACAGAATCATCTACCCGAACTTGGAACTTGGCATATAGCATTTTCACCGGCGGCTTTGAGCCGCAACAACAACAGCAAAGACACAATGAACTATTCAACATCGATAGCAGTTTTCACCGGCGACATTGAGCCGCAACGACAACAACAGCCACGTCAACACATACAACAAGAAAAAAAGGTACTAGACGATTTTTGGCAAAACGACTATAGGGAAAAACACTGGCAACAATCACAACAAAGCTGGTAGCAACATTTGCATATTTTTGGGGCTAAGTTCGCATACTTTGGTAAGACAAGTAACAACAAACACAGGCGGAGGGAGGAGCTTTTCCGGCATTAAATCGGATAATATTATTGTTTTTATATATTTTTTTTTATGTTATTACAATTATTATTCAAACATTGTCATAAGGGGCATAATTAGTTGGTAGGAAACGGGCAAAAAGAGCATTATTTTTCCGGGGCCAAGCATTTTTCTTTCGAAAATTTGTAATTTTTGGGTTTCACGATTGTTTAGGCCACCAGCCTAAATATTACGGACAACCCTAACGCGCGCACCAATTTTATCTTTTTTATTACCGGTAACGGCCAATCGCTAACTTCGAAGCGGAAAAACTCGACGAAAGTTGGCTATCGGCAGGTGCCGTGGGCTTTTTCCTTTTTTTCACTCTCACTTCTGTTTAGAACGTTCGAGCGCCAGCAGCTATCTCAAAGGTGAGTAATCTAAGCCAACCATCTTCACTATTTAATAATTTGCATTGTGAATCAATATTGCAAGTATCTAATTTCATTATCTGTGCATTTAAGCAATTCTTTTTTCCGTGAATTAATATTGCAAATAACTATTTATATGAATTCGAATTGCCAAGTGCATAGTAAAGTGTGCATGTAATTAATTCTCTGCTTTGTGGGTTTATATATTTTTTACAATTTAACACTTGCAATTGTCATTTAATTTAGATTTGCAATTAATCACTTGCCTAAATTTAAATGTGCAAATGCCCTTTGTATTTGAGTTAATTAAACCCTTTCAATAAACAAAGCGAATAGTTGTTCTCCTTTAATATAGTTAATAAAAATTGTTATTGTGTGATACTAACTCGGTCTTATCTTTTCTTTTTATTTGCGTGCGATCGCGCCCCACGTCCCGGGTGCCAAATTCCCCCCGCAACATTTGGTCATTACGCGCCGAGGAAATTAATATTCAGACACATCCTTCAAAAATCCCAGAGAAAACAGCACCTTTTTAAATTTTTGTCAATTTTCCCATTTTAGATAAAGTGAACAAAATTGAAAGAGGTTATTTATTATCTCCAACAACATTAAAATCAACCAGCAGCCAGCGAGAGCACAAATAGTAACTCGCTATCTCACACATACAGTCAGTACAGTATCACAAAATCATCCCGTCATCAAAATCATCACTTACAATCCGTCAATACATTATCACATCATCATCACAGCATCAACAGTCCACTCATCGACATCACATACAGTCCATTAATATCGAGATCACATCACATACAGTCCATTTATCCCATCAACACAGCGCAGCCCAACGATCAACTTTAGAAACACAAGGTACGTGGTTGCTTAGTAGCACAATTTTTTTATTTACGTGATTTTACGTACGGAAGGTGCATTCCGTGATAGTTACAAAAAAAGGCAAAGCAAGTGAAATTGTTAGATTTCGTGTTTAATAAGCACACAACGCCTTTTGACTATCGGGTAATTCCCCGACACAATTGCTTACAAACACAATTTATAATGATCGCTGCATATTATATGGTCTGTATTTTTTCAGCGTTTTTATAATAAATAATTAAAAGTGTAATTTTCCACATTAAGTTGGATAAACAAATTTATTTTCTTATTTATATTGGGAAAGATACCCTGGTTGGCTACTCGGGAATACTCATCAGCGTTCACATCACACTTTTTGTGTACACATTAAATCCTCGTCAGGATTTCTATCTGTGTTTCACATCACTAGGTATACACATTAAATCCTCGTCGGGATTCAAATTTCTAGGTTACACACATTAAATTCACATACGGATTTCGATTTGTGTTTCAAATCTCGAGGTTGACACATTAGATCCACACCGGGATTACATTCTGCGTTTTAAAACATTTTTTAGACACGCTAAATTTTTGGAAAATATTTCTATCTGTGTCTAACACACCTTAGATACATTAAATATTTGCAGACGATTCTCTTCTCTGCATTGCACATCACTGTAGACACATTAAATCCTCGTCAGGATTTCTGTCTGTGTTTTAATATCACCTGATACACCTTAAATCCTCTTCAGGATTTCTATCTGTGCTGCATATCACTACATACACAATAAATCCTCCTCACGATTTCAATCTGTATTTTATATCACTTTATACACACTAAATCCTCGTCAGGATTTCTATCTGTGGTTTACATTATTATGTTATTTTTGCTTATTGCACTAAATTCACATACGGATTTCTATCTGTGTTAACTGATTCAATCAGATCAGAATTTCAATCCGTGTGTTTTTAAAGATTCTACACAATTCAATCTCAGCAGGATTGATAGCTGTACTACTAAAAAAAAAGGCACTTATAGTTTTTGCTGCGGTTGCATATACAAGCTCGACACCCTTTAAAGAAACTGGAGACTTATATTAGATTGGCTGATTCTATAGTCGAGTTTGAACAAGACTTCAACTCCACCCCGGCCGAGTTCCGGAACAAGCACACCCTTGCACTACTGTAAGAGGAGCTAAGGGCACTATGGTAGAAGACCAAGTCTACATATGAAAGTCTTCTCAGCAATCCTGAGCTGTCCAAAGAGGAACTCAGCTCGCTAAGAAGAAAGAATAAAAGTTGCTTCGTATGCTACCTGCAATGCATGTCTGCTGTGGCAGCTGAAGTCGAAGCTATCACCCCACAACCAGCAAAAGATGAAGCAAAGGATGAAGACTCTTCCCGCCGGGGCATAAAATGCGGCTTCCGTCTTGCGATACGGATGTATTTAAAGGCGGCTACTTTTCCTGGCTGGCCTTTAGAGACATGTTCACGGCCATTTACATTCTCAATTCCGATCTGAAAGATGTCGAGAAATTATACTTACTTACTTACTTAATTGGCGCTTAACCCTCTAAATTATACTATCTCAAACAAAAAACGCAAGGGGAGGCAAAAGAAATAGTGGGCAGGTGCTCGTTAACAAACGAGGGGTTAGCAACCGCCTGGACAAACTTAAGCGACAGATATGAAAATAAACGTATCCTAGTAAACACCCAACTTAAACTCTTATTTAATCTTACGGCAGTCGAACAGGGGTGTGGAACCTAGCACCCAAAAGTCAAAATTGGAATTCTAGGGAAAATTCTACAAAACTTGGGGTTTACCAAGCCAGCGTACCAAAATCGGCATGTAAGATGTGCAACAGTACGGAGCACAAATTACGATATTGCCAAAAATTCCGTAGGTTGTCCACGTCAGGAAAAATCGAATTTGTAAAAAACAATAGTTACTGTCTGAATTGTCTGTCGGGTGGACACACCGTGACACGATGCACTAGCCAACTCAATTGCCGTGCAAGGCTCAACACCTTGCTCCATTTTCCGACAGCACAACCGAAGACAACTCCTCAAAGGTGGACTCAAAACGCCATCGACAACACACCTTCAACCTCACAGCAGGCTAGGATAAGGATGGAGTCTGAAAAAAGACAAGATAATGCTAATAACGTCTCTTCGTGTCATGCTAACACCACTAAAGGGGTGTTATTAGGAACAGCACGTGTTAATATACACTATAATGGAGTAAAATTTTCCGCCAGAGCGCTGATAGACTCTGGGTCCGAATGCTCTTTCATAACAGAAAGACTAAAAAAGCGAATAAACCCTTCATCCAAACGTTAGGTTCGCTTACAGACCCCTTAGTAAGCATCGATACTGTGGTCCTAGTCCTGCCTCAATTAACAGTGGACCTTCCGACTTGCAAAGTTAGCGCAACGACTCTGCAAGCGTTCCCTGATCTGATTCTGGTGGATAAGCGGTTCTTCATTAATGAACCAGTCGACCTCATACTTGGAGGCGACATTTATCCCCAGATAAAACTAAACGGTATACGGAAGAACGTTCTAGATACGCTTCTCGCTTAACCGGTCGTGCAGAAGCACCTAATCCAAGTGATACACGGGTATCCTTTTTTAACAAAATTTGCCTAGACAAGCAACTAACCGCTTTCTGGGAACTTGAAAACGTACCTAAGAAAAGGGCACTTAACGAAGAGGTCTACGTTAACCTATTAATAGCAAAAACAAGAGTAGCACCCGTGAAAACAATTTCCTTACCCCGATTAGAGCTATGCGGTGCAGTTTTGCTGCCCGAAACCATCGAATCAGTGCGCGAAAATCTGAGCTTAGAAAATTTCAATCTACACCTATGGACAGACTCCACGATTGTTTTAGCGTGTATAAGAAAACCGCCTTGCTCTTGGCCAACCTTTGTCTCTCATCGAGTAACGAAAATAGTAGAAAAGGTAGAAAACCAATCCTGGCACCACGTAGAATTCGCATCCAATCCTGCAGACCTGGCTAGCCGAGGACTACCAGCGAAGGAGTTAGTTAACAACTCTTTGTGGTGGCAGGGACCTTCTTGGTTACAAGAAGATAACACAGAATGACGAAGATTTATCCAAAGAATCAATACTATGACAAAATCTTCCTTTAAAGCGGCATCGTACCTCATTTCACCCGATGAAATTCAGGCCACCGGAAGCATTATTCGGAGGAACTTTCGAGTTTAAATTCCGGGAAACTCATCGGTTCAAAGAGTGAAATCCTGCCTCTTACTCCCCTTGTCGATGAAAAGGGCATATTTAGGGTGGGCGGTCGTCTTTCAGGGGCCAAGGATCTTCCCTACAGTGAATGGTACCCAATCATTCTGCCGTATGACTGCCGGCTCACACGACTTCTTGTCCAGTTTATCCATAAAGACACCCTGCATGGGGAGAACCAACTTATGCTTCGTCGCCTACGCACACAATATTGTATCCTTAGGGTCAAAAATATGATCCGATCGGTCGTACATAATTGCAAAACCTGCACCATATTCCGCAAACGCACCCAAACCCAACTTATGGGTGATCTACCTCCAGAATGAACCACCTTTTTCCGGGTTTTCACCAATGCGGGGGTAGATTTTGCCGGACCATTTGACATCAAATCTTATAGCGGAAGAGGATGCCGCATGTCAAAGGGTTATGTCTGCCTCTTTGTCTGCTTTGCAACCAAGGCTATTCACTTGGAAGCCACTAGTGACCTCAGTACTGCCGCATTCCTGGCAGCTTTCGATAGGTTTGTTGCTCGGCGGGGATGTCCAAAGAACATCTACTCCGACAACGGAACCAACTTTGTCGGAGCCTCCAGAGCTCTCCGCTCAGAACTCAAAGCTTTCCTGGCGGACGCTAGCAACCAAACTCTATCCAAGTACAGTCACCAAAACCTGACATGGCATTTCATACCACCAGGAGCTCCTCACATGAGCGGACTATGGGAGGCAGGGGTCAAAAGCTTCAAGAACCACTTCAAGAAGATCGCTTTGGATCACAAATTTACCCTTGAAGAGTTCAGCACTCTACTTTGTCGAATCGAGTCCTGTCTCAATTCTCGACCGTTAAGCCCCTCCTCCAACGAGCCGTCTAACTTGGAGCCACTTACTCCAGGACATTTCCTCGTTGGAGGGCACCTATTAGCTCCACCGGAGATCGACGTCAGCGAGAATCGCGCTTCACTCGTCAATCGATGGGAGAAACTTAAAGCGCTGCATCAAACCTTCTGCAAACGGTGGAAAACTGAGTATCTCACCGAATTGCAGAAGCGCGTTAAGTGGAAGCATCCACAATCAAACCTCAAACAGGGGGGCCTAGTCTTCATTAAGGAGGATAATCTGCCCCCTGACGAATGGAGACTGGGCCTGATAGCCAACCTTCACTATGGCCCCCATAACCGAGCTCGAGTCGTCGAACTGGATACGGCAAGGGGACAAACCACCAGGCCAATCACGAAATTGGTCCTACTACCACCCTCCAGTGAGGGTGAGGGAGACTCATAACTCCCAACCGTTATAACAACCCCCCCCCCCCCCCCCCCCCCTCTCAAACTCCAAGGCAGGGACTCCCACCAACGCATCGCGTCACCCTAAGAGCGCAACCTAGGAATAACCCAAAATTCCGACTCCACGTGGGAGGCTCCCACTGAGGATCCTAAACCCTCCCTAAGCACTGTGTACCACACCGCAATCCTCGGGCTCGCCAAGTGAGCGGACCTATTCCAAACCAATTTTTTAAATCATTTTTCAACTGCACAAAAGTCCTGACAGCACGTGCGAGGCTACCTCTGAGGATTCCTAACCACCCCCGGCACTCAGTGCCAACTTCGGAATCCTCGGACTCGTCACGTGATCGGACACCTAGCAATCTAAACTAACTTACAAGTATTCGCCGTGTGAGGTTTCCCTTGAGGGTTCCCACCTCCCTAAGCATTGTGTGCCACATAGGAATTCTCGGGCTCACCACGGGAATCTACACTATTATTTAAACCTCGCGCTCTTGGATGACGGAGATGAAAGGAGTACCTACCGGGAAACTGTCGAAGGAAAGGGAGAACCCAGCTCTCGTTCACCCCGAACGAGGCCAACAACCCGTATAACCCAGCTCCCGTTCACCGCATTCACCGCGAACGAAGCCAACGGAATCCTAACGCAGATCTACTATCTGCCACATAATACCATTGAATCAGCAATTACACGCCCCCCCCCCCCCCTCCCAACAAACACCGATATCAATTCTACAAAAAAGGAATGTGCTTGGAGAATTCTTATAGTAATGAAGAAAATCTCTATCAGTACACCGAAGATTGCGAAGACTGTAGACGGGATCTAAACGGTTCCGATGATGTATCATCAGCGTAATCGCCCGCTTCAGTTTCGATTTCGGTGCTAAAGGGAGTCATCATTTGAAAATAAATACTGATTTAAATATCATGTTTTCTGTATTTCTGCTGAAACTCTTCGCATCAACTAAAACCAATGAAATGGGCTATGTCAAAGCAACAAGAGCTATTGTACCACCGATGCTTGATCCCCAGCAACCAAACTCGCAGAATCCGAAAGCTGGGGCGAGGTAAATGGCTTTTTTTTTGTTTTTTTTGCGGGGAGGCTGAAAAATGCCCAATGCACCATAATTGCAGCAACCGTGTGTCCGTAGACTAAAAAACAGCCCCGTTCTGGAACCGTCGCCCACCCCGGCACCACTTTCGCACTACTTCAGGGTGGCGTTCCATATTTCTCATTTTTTAAGAGCCTACTGTTGTCCCTGCGTCCAGTTTCCCGCTATTTGCTCTGAGTGTTCATTTAATCGCCACTGCTTCGCATGCGCATTTCTCTGCGCTCCTTCTCAGCATCCATCACGCGTGTCATTACTATAAATGCCATTTTGCTCACTGCAGTCCAGCACTCTTTCCTGTTGCACATATGTGATACTAAATTTCTCGTGGTAGGTTCCTCCCCAAAGACTCCATGCAAGGTGAGTCTTTCTTCGTGGAAACGGGGGCAGTGGAACATGACGTGTTCTGTGTTTTCTAACTCCGTGGTACACATTGGGCAATGAGGATCTTCCTCTATCCTACGCTTCCATAAATACTCTTTGAAACCGCCATGTCCACTCATTATCTGCGTGAGATGGTAGTTCAGTTCGCCCTGCTTCCGCTCATTCCATTGAGCTACGTTCCAAACTAATGTGAAAGTCCAACGCCCTTTACTCGAGGCCTCTCACCGTTCTTGCCACTTAGCTATTGTTTGTGTCCTTGCTCTTTTCTTGTCTTCTTCAGATGGTCGCTCGGTATTAGTGTTATACAGATCGGCCATTTCGCTTGCCAGTAAGTCCACTGGGATTTTCCGGGTTAGAACCAGGATCGCGTCGTCGGACACCGTCCGATAAGCACTTGCTATTCTTAAAAAAGCAAGTCGGTACGCTGCTAATATATATTTTTGATGGGTCTGTTTAGATCCATACCACACTGGTGCTGCGTATAGTATTATTGAGTTGGTTACTGTGGACAATAGCTGACGTGTAGCTTCGCTCGGACGTGCTCTTTGAAAGTTAACTTAGAGTCAATGTGCACTCCTAAGTATTTTAAGGAATCCTTTGAGGTGATTTGGTGATCCCCGACAGTTAAGACTAACTCGTTCGCCGACGGTTTGGAGCTTACTAATACCACTTCCGTCTTTTGGCTAGCCAATTACAGTCCCGTATTGGTCAGCCATTCCTTTATTCTTGCTACGGCGTAGGGGGAGGTAAATGGCCTAGCCTCTACTACTAATACACCTCAATCTTAACGCGAGCACGTTAGATCCAGAAGAACTATAACTTGTATAAAAATGGTATTTTAGACAATTTGGCATGCATGTAAACCCAAACATATATGGTGACCTAGAAATTTGACTATGCAACCATATACGGATGGGCATTGTGAAGACATTCTGTTCCGTTCTCGAAGCAACAAGGACTACATTGTCAACGCAAGGTGCCAGTGATCAGTCGAGGCACTGCACCAAACCAGAATTTTCTTCTCTTTTACATCGGGAAAGCATGTGCAATTGTGTGTACACCAATTGCGAGATACTCAAAATTCCCAATATCGCCTAAAACCCTGAAACAATTATGAAACATCATTCCTTACATGGGTTAACCTAACGCGGTTATCTCGCAAGGCGGGTTTGACAATCAGGATATTTATTATATCTCTATATGCCCACCAAACAAAATAAGGGAGTTCAAAGGGTCAACAGAAATAGGTACAAAGGGCCGGTTGCTTTTGCGTACACATTGTCTGTTTTAAACAATACAACATATCGTGGGTTTTCAATCAAATTTTATACTTACAAATTACCTAAACAAACTTTACGAAAAGAAAAAACATCTACCCACCATCATCTTTCTTCCATAATCCCCTCGAGGCCCTGTGGGTGCCATCATATTGAGCAATATATTTTGTTCGACTAGCCGTTAAGCTGCAATAAAAACCAATTAATTCTTTATTAGCTTCTACTGACTGTAAAATAAAATATTTTAGCGCGCACCTATTTCTAACACGCTTTTATTAGCTTGGCCTGTATCTATGTAACGGAATCATTGAGCTTAATTTTCACCGGTTTCCAGAAGTCTGATTAATTTGAAACTTTGCATACGTATCAAGGACCGATGACAATGCATTAATGTGATGGTGTGGTGACATAAGGTCAACGGCCATAAGGTAAATTGGCCTTATTACCACTTTGAATGGCCATAAGTTTGATTGAAACTTTGCACACGTATCACGGCTCGATGACAATGCATTAATGTGATGGTGTAGTGACATAAGGTCAACGGCCATAAGGTCAACGGCCATAAGGTCAATTGACCTTATTACCACTTTGAATGGCCATAAGTTTGATTGAAACTTTGCACACGTATCAAGGCTCGATGACAATGCAATAATGTGATGGTGGGGTCACATAAGGTTAATGGACATAAGGTCAATTGAACTTATGACCACCCCAAATGGCAGTAGATTTGAAACCTTGCACATAATGCGAAAAACGCATTCCTTTATTAATGATAGAAGTGGATGCATGGCACATCTACGAAAGAGCATACTGGAGCCCTTTTTAACACGATTTTATTAGCTTGGCCTGTATCTATCTATGTATCTATGTATCCGAGCCGAGAGAGCCCCGGTAATGCAGAGCTCCGAACTCCGTTGCACCTTTTGAAGCATTTTAAGATAGGTACTTTTAGCTAGTGCAGGCCACCAGACCAAGGCACCATAAAGAAGAATCGGGCGCACAATAGCTGTGTAAATACAGTAGGTCACCTTAGGGGAGGATCCCCAGGAGGTGCCAATTGCCCTCTTGCAGGTGAACAGCTCTGCTGCTGCCTTCTTGGATCGCTCCACTATATGGTCACTCCATAATAGCTTTCTATCCAGAATGACTCCCAAATACTTGACCCCCAATTCTTGGCGGTGTAAGATTTGGTACTTTGTACCTCCTCGTGAAGAGATCAAGCTCGGTTTTATCCAAACCTGTGGCGGGTTGTACTCCTGGAGCAGCTCCAGGATGCCAGCTGGGTCCGTTGGCGTCACTGGAACCCAGTCTCTAGCCCTTGGTCGTGAGGGGATATCACGCGCCTCCACTACCTTGAGGCGCGTGCCCGGATATACCGCCCCTATCAGCGTGACGGCGGCCCTATAGAGGTTTACCGACTTGGCTTGTCACAGGCAATTAGCTTGACATTGCCCTTGAAACATCCTGCATCGGTGTAAGATGGCGGTGGACCAGGGTCGTATTTTTAACCTTAACAGACACCGTACCGAGCGCGGCCTCGATCCACTTCCACTGTTGTTTCGGGATCCTGCAATCTTCGCTGCTCTCGTCTATAATGCCAATGATCTGCCGACCCTTGGCAATTTCGGCGAAAGACCGCGTCCAGCCTCCCTGCGTCTTGGCCCTTTTCGGTGCCGTGGGGTTGGATTCATCCATGGACCGCTGGCGTTTCGAGGTTTCATCACTCTCGGCTAAAACTTAAAATTACTTGAACTAGAAAATTAAAAATAAATAATAGTTTAAAAAAACTAAGAAAACACGCTTTTATAGCAAACCGAACTAAAAAATAGAAAATATTTTTCAATAAAAAAGAGTGTATATAACAGTAGTAGAAGGTCAAACAATCGTTTATAGTTAATCACCTCAAAATAAAATTGTAATTAAATTTAACTTATTAACAGAATAATTTAATTCACAGTAAAAAGCTTGGGGTGGTTGATATTGAATGTTACAATCATTCTATTGGCAACTATCTGAGAGGAAAAATATGAAATGTAGTCAAATGCACCCCACGATTTTTACTCTGAATTAAATTATTCTGTTAATAACTTAAATTTTATTATACTTTTATTTTGAGGTGATTAACTTTAAACGATTACTTGACCTTCTACTATATTTTTTAGTTCCGTTTTCTATAAAAGCGTGTTTTTTTAGTTTTTTTAAACTATTATTTATTTCGTTACAACGCGTTAAAGCGCAAGTCGAGTTGAAACTACAACCGCCACCCCTTTGTTTGCTTGAAATAAATATTTGGTTTACGTTTATTTAATCGTATGCCTACAGATTCCAATTCACGTTCGAGCAAATCGCGATGCACATTTGGCTTAGTTGCATCTAACATCATGATAACTAAATCTGCAGTACGTGCTACAGCGATTACTTGGCGACCACGACCTGTGCCCTGAGCGGCACCTTCAATAATTCCAGGCAAATCGAGCAACTGTATGTTGGCACTTTTATATTCAATGACTCCCGGTATACAAGTAAGCGTTGTTAATCCTCCGATTCAGTTTTGGTTAATGTGGAGAGCAATGTAAATTTACCCACTGAAGGAAAACCAGTTAAGGCTACGCGCGCATCGCCACTTTTTTAGCACATCGAAACCATCACCTTTCTCTCCCTTGTTGGCAGGTTCCAGCAATTGGGAACGATATCTAGCAAGCTTTGCTTTGTTCTTTTGCGTGCGTGCGATTTCTTTTTCAATTTCCGAAGTCTTTTTGCGTTAGCACAAACATATCTCAACTTCAAAATGCTCATATTTGTGCTCATACTTTTTGTATAATTTTTCCATCAAATTATTTTCGTTTGCTGAAGCGAAGTTGTCAATTGTTTGTTATTATTTATTTATTAGACAACGTTAAGGGTTGCCATACATATACATAACCCAGTGATTATGTTGTCGTCACAGCGGAAACGTTCTGTGTCGCGCTTCTGGCCACGTTCAACCATACCAGTGACGTTGCCTCTTCACCAATCAGACATCGCAAATACTTGTGGAGTCTGTAAGATCGGCATATTTTACGCACTTGGAACTAGCTGTACGTCTTCAATTCAATATTTGATACGGCGAGTTAGCAGAAAGCTACCTGGATACTGCTGTAATAACTCTGATGGCCTTTTTTTGAAGAGTACCCACATCAAACCGCGACCCTTTGGAGTAACAGCCACAGCAACGCCTTCGAAAACTTGGTCCCGTGCACGTACGTACGTTACCCGACATTGCAAACTCAATGAAGTTACGTCATAAAGGCACATTGCCACGACAACCCGATGCGCGCGAAATACGATCCCGTTTCTCATGTAAATCTGTTGATCGATAAAGTTGCATTTCATGAAAGATTTGCAACACACTCTTGCAAAGCAGCCTTATGACAGGTAGAGCGCAAATCAACTGGAATTGGATTTTCACCGTCATCATGTGCACGGAATCGTTCTTTGCCTCGGCAACAACTTCCGTAGAACGAAATGAAGCCTGCGCATATTCGAACCGAAACGATCAGCCACTGGACGATATGGTTTCACGCCACCACGCAACAAATTATATACAAAATTCCATGCATAATCCCTTTTCAGGAATACACTTAGATAGCTAGCATCGGAAGCTTCATTGTGGGCAACAATGGTGATAGTACAATATGTTCAACCGAAAGTTTACCCGAACGAGCTTGAGTGATGCTCTCGAAATTAGCACCACTCATTGCAATTGACCAGCCCTGCGCTTGATTAGCTGCTGGTGCCTTATAGCCCTGTCGATATATCTCACTCATTATATACTCTGACAAATATCCTGCATAAAAATAGCTGCGTATCAAAGACGTGCTCCGTAATTCATTTGTGAGGTACGCAATTACCGAAATGGGGCAAAGCCATTTGACCCAATAACCCACAACTAATTTAAGGCCATTAATACATTTCACGTATCTTTTGGTTTAACTGGTATCACCAAATAACTAATCACTAACATAACTAGACTCAGTAGGGATAGTAGCCAAATTATAGTGAAATTCCAAATCCATGGATTAAGTAGTACGTTAGTGGTTCCGTACCAAATATATTCGGTACATTATTAGTGAAGACGCTCTGTTTAACTTGATGCTCCTCAACAATGTCCATAGTTGTGTTTCTCGACCTGAAACGAAAATAAATAAAACAAAAAGAATGATTAGTATAAATGTACCAGTCGAAAAAGCAGAACACGTTCCTTTTTTCGATTGTACATACATTTATAAAATCTGTGTTCTTCTATTAAGCGCACTTCTTACTAATAGCGAAACTTTTCCATATTCTAATCGTGTCGTTGGGTGTTGCACGCGCATGTGATGCTCCAGTTGTTGCTGTTGGCGGTGCGGCTGTTCTCGATGGGTCTTTGTTAGTATGCTATTGTATAGTGAAGACGCTCTGTTTAACTTGATGCTCCTCAACAATGTCCATAGTTGTGTTTCTCGACCTGAAACGAAAATAAATAAAACAAAAAGAATGATTAGTATAAATGTACCAGTCGAAAAAGCAGAACACGTTCCTTTTTTCGATTGTACATACATTTATAAAATCTGTGTTCTTCTATTAAGCGCACTTCTTACTAATAGCGAAACTTTTCCATATTCTAATCGTGTCGTTGGGTGTTGCACGCGCATGTTATGCTCCAGTTGTTGCTGTTGGCGGTGCGGCTGTTCTCGATGGGTCTTTGTTAGTATGCTATTGCATTTTTGCATTGATCCAACACTTAATTGATTTCTATGTAAATTTGATATAGGCGATAACATAAAATTTCGTCGCGTAATTTTGAAACTACATATTTGGCATTTCAGGTAGGATTATATGGCAAAGGTGTAAAAAGATGTTGTAGATCGGTAATATGTTGAGAGAATATTTCTACAGCACATTCCGAACATTTGAAATGATCACCAACATGATATTGCCGCGCTAACTCCAACTCTGCGCGCTCTCGAAAGAAGTCAATTCATACATATTTTCTTTCGTTTCATGGCTTTTATCATCGTATTTTTTGAAATAATAAATGCGTGCTCTTGAGGAGGATTAGTAATCAGCTGAAATGAAATAAAAGAACAAGAAATTAGAAAAATGTATAAAATTATCAAAAGGGAACGATACCGGCATACTTACCCAGTACACGTTTTCTTCGTAATGAAAATTCATTCAAAAATGTCTGTATACTCATTTCCATGAATTAATGATATTTTTGAATGAACGAAATAAGGTTGCCACTCGTATGACATTGCCTTTTTTGTTTCTTAAGCGGTGAACACATGGTAGGCGTTACCATGGGACCACAATTCGGATCCGCGAAACCCGACAAGCCCGACCAATCATACACAAGCTCCGTAGGTGCCCGACATACCCTACCAACAGCTATGGTTCGACAAAAAAAAAAAAAAAAAAACCACCAAATTATAAAAAAGAAAAAAAAATGGGTGGGGGAACCAATAAGGACCAGAAGAAATTAAGCGTGTTTTACAAAAACGGAGCATTTAATAAGACATATTTATAATTTATTGGTAAATATATATTTACAAAAAAATCAAAATGGGGGAAAAAAAACGTTAAAGCGAAGCATGTTTTCGCTTCCGATGTAACCACAGCGAGGAAGCCGAATGTTATCGCTTCCCGCAGCTGCATCTATAGGGTGCGAAACCCATGTGGCCGTTGAGGTGGGCCCTTAACGTAGTAAGGCAGCTGAGCGTGTGCCCACATGCTCGGCACATAAACTCTTGCCCGCCAGAAGCGTCAGCGCGCGCCCAAAGGACCCCCTCATAGAACCGATAACAACGGGTATACCACGAGGCCCCCTCGTCATAATACCGCACCGCCAAGCTTATGCGATTGTATTTCCGCGGCATATTTAAAAATGTAATTCGGAGCGTAGGACGATGGCCGAAAGAGGCCCTGAAACGAAAAGAAAGAAAGTGGTGCTGCCAGACAGACATCAGCAACTGAGTAAAACCAAAAGCGCTGATCAGATGAACAGCGGTCGACGGGAAGCTTAACTTAAAAAAAAAAAACAAAAAAACGAAAAATGAAAAAAATAAACAAAATAGTTATTTTTAGTAAATCACTTTCCATTATTATTTTCATTTGGAAAAGTAAGCCTTCTTCTAAACTCCAACTGAGCTTTAGACTGTTTCTTGAACTATAAAGAAATAACTTCAAATTATATAAGACCGTGAAATTTTCAAGCCTTTCCACGTTTCTTATTAGCGTAAACTTAACTGTGGAAAAGCTAATGGGAAATTACAATACAATTTTTAAGATTGATAAAATAATTAAAGGAAAGTTCAGAAATTTTTATGAAATAGTAATTTACTAAAATAAACTTTATGAAAAAAAAAACCAAAAAAAAAAAAAATGAAAATTTCCAGAAGTAATTATCAGAGTTCAGCTCGCGTCAGAACTGAAACGTGAAATTTCTCAAACACTTTCGCGACATGACCATTAGGTATCGTTACGCTGCCCAAATGGGCAGCGCCGCACAGCTGTCTCATTCCAATACGTGGAAGAGACAACAGCTGACAGTTTCACAAATCAACAAACACACCACAATTTGTGATTCTCACCCCAAAATTGCAAAATCAACACAAATAGTGTTCCAGGTCAGCGAATGAGGAACACTTTACACCTGTAGCACATATTTTTTTAACAACGTCGCTCAAACGACAATCTGATTCACCAACTCTGAATTACCGGCGTTGAAAATACACGGGTTTACCGTGATACCCTATTCTACACAATTAATAGCAACTAGTATATAAACGCGTACTGCCTGCATCAGGAAAACAACAAAAACTACAGTTTTTATTTCGTTAATGCTCAATAGTTTTATTTAAGGTTGGAAATATTTACCCAAATAAAATTTACATTTAGGCGTATCTATATAAAGGGTTTTATAAAGTATAATTATCTCTGCCGCATAACATAATAAGATTATGCATTCCACATGAACCCCTTATCCCGAGTACGCCAACCAATATGTCAGCCAGAATCGACCCTTGGTCTCCGTCCATTAGCCACCCAACGGACCTATGCAGAGATATTACTAAACGCTACCACTTCCAGACATGCCTGGATTTACACTCAAACGTTCCAAAACAGAGGCACCCCCAATACGTTCACCATCGCCTGCCGTCTGTGCACCAAACCGCAAGGAGTGAGATTGTGCCCAATTTACCGGGGTATGTCGACTGAGGAGCGACTACGCGCAATACTAATTCACCGCTATTGTCTTAACTGCCTATCCCCGTTCCACCGCCTGGAAATATGCCCCAGTCAAGACCGATTCCGACGTTGCAGTGAATATGGACGAGGATCAGCCGTCGCCAACTCAAAGCAAGCACCTCGACGACGATGCGAGCTCGGATGGGGTACTCTCCATCCACGTCACAGAGCAAACAAAATCGTGGGCCCAGCAAGTCGAGGAAGAAGAGAGGCTGGCCAATGCAGCAGAGGTAGCCCAATCGGTTAGCTTAGAGACGGCGCGATTCCGGCTACCACTACGTCACGAGAGACCCGAGAACCGCTCGCCTATGCACAGCGCTTTCGCGCGCTTACAAGTCGGGGATGGCGCGGATACACGTCCTTTCCGCCCATCGCACCGCCCTACTGGTAAACAGCGTGACGACGCGGAACGCTTCAGGAGCGGCGAGTCCGGGACAATTTAGTGGCACCTACTATAACTCGAGCACTGATCGCCATCGCGCCGAAAGCAATAGTCCGAATTGAGGCAGGAGGCCGTTTACACCTGTTCCGCACACTGTTAGATGCCTGCGCTCCCACCAGCATTATCGATGACAACCTAAGCATCGCAACAATACCGCATGTTTTTCGAGGTGCACCGTCGTTCTTAGAGGGAAGTATGGGGTAGCGGGAAAGATCACGACACAAGCCACCGTAATGGCAAACTATGCCAGGTTAAACCCAACGGCAAATAAGGACCCGTTGGTAGCGGCCCCATTCCAGTTCATGAAGCTGGCCGATCCGATGTTTTACCGATCGTCGCCAGTGTTGCTTACTTTGGGCGCCGACGTCTACGCCAGTATTATGGTCGGCGGCACACCCGCGTCGACTGTCGGCGGGCTCCTCACCCAAGCCACAATTTTCGGCCTCGTTGTATCTGGAGCCCACCCACTATAAAAATTTTTAAGTATACCACAAGGTGCATTTTAAACCAAGCAACCCCACGTACTTAAATACTAACTTTTTCTTTTCATTTACAGCACCATTCGGAGAGGTTGCATCAAGGGAAACCGGACTGTCCGCCGGAGATTATTGTATATTTTTAATTTATAGTATGAGGCCTGAGGACGGTTGCTGGCGCATTCGGCGGGATCTCTGTTGCTCGCCGCAAGGAGGGCCGGCATGTTTAGGCCACCAGCCTAAATATTACGGACCACTCTAACGCGCGCACCAATTTTATCTTTTTTATTACCGGTAACGGTCAGCACTTCCCGATCGCTAACTTTGAAGGGGAAAAACTCGACGAAAGTTGGCTATCGGAAGGTGAAGTGGGATTTACCTTTTCACACTTTCACTTCTGTTTAGAACGTTCGAGCGCCAGCAGCTATCTCACAGGTGAGTAATCTAAGCCAACCATTTTCACTATTTAATAATTTGCATTGTGAATCAATATTGCAAGTATCAAATCTTATTATCTGTGCATTTAATCAATTCTTTTTTCCGTGAATTAATATTGCAAATAACTATTTATATGAATTCGAATTGCCAAGTGCATAGTAAAGTGTGCATGTAATTAATTCTCTGCTTTGTGAGTTTATATATTTTTTACAATTTAACACTTGCAATTGCCATTTGATTTAGATTTGCAATTAATCACTTGCCTAAATTTAAATGTGCAAATGCCCTTTGTATTTGAATTAATTAAACCCTTTCAATAAACAAAGCGAATAGTTGTTCTCCTTTAATATAGTGAATAAAAATTGTTATTGTGTGATACTAACTCGGTCTTCTCTTTTCTTTTTATTTGCGTGCGATCGCGCCCCACGACCCGGGTGCCAAACTCCTCCCGCAACAACGTTAACACCATATTCTATAAGTTAATCGTGGCACTTTTGCCTCCACCTTTCTTCCTTTTTGTCTCACCGTTTTCTTCTTTTTTTTATTTTCTTCGTCAGTATATCATTTAAATTTTCTCGATATTTTGATATCTCCATCTTCTACCATATACACATTTTTTTTGCACATTTTTTTCGCTACCTATGGTAGTACAAACTCAAAGTTTTCCAATTTTGAATTTTTTGTTTTTTTTTTTTTTTAATTTTTTGTACTTACTTTCCTTTTCTGATTATAGGCAAAATCAATTCTAACATATGTTTTTTTTTTTTTTTGTTGGCCTTACTCCCCGAGATTATGCATGTTAGTGTGTCCTCCGCACCAAAGACATTTTTTGGTAGAATACACTATTTTTGTTATCTTCGCATTTTATAAGCACGCTGGTAGGTTTGATACTACCAAAGCACTCACTACCAAGATCAGTGGCGAGTGATCTTGAATGCGTAATTGAGGGTGGCTAACGTGAGCGTGGCCGAGGGTTCAAATGTATGTATGTTTTTGACTCTTACTATTTCAGCAAATTCAGCACATCCACTCAACTGCACCGGCGCCGTTGGAGTACGAGTATATGGGTGAGTGAAATTTGAGCACAATATTTTTGCTAATACACATATTTGAATGTATGTACATATATAAGTATACCTGATCTGAGAAAATAGAAGAAGGAAACCTAAACGTAACGAATATATGTACATACATAACTAAAACATACACACATTTTGTTTATAATAGCCGTGTTTTTTAACACGCGCGTATACGTTTCGTTTGCGCGTGTTAAAAAACGCCTATCTTCGCTTAGATAATGCTTAGGAGACCCATCTAGCGGCTGTGGTAAAACAACTAGCTACAGCAACAGGGTGTACCGAAAAGCGGAGACGCAACGCTCTGATGGCCATAGGGTATAACATATAGCTGAATCAGTTGCGATGAATTGTGGACACACATATAATACATAGAATTAGTGTACAGGGTGAAACAAAGACACATATTTCAGTTACATCTGAGTATAATGCGTATTGAAATTTAGTAGGACAAAATTTATGCGCAGCAATTTCAGAGGTGTATTTATAGTTTGTCTCTTAGCAGTCAATATAAAGTTTAAGCGTAAACGGATATACGCGTGTTAAAAAACACGGCTAATATGCCAAACTGGTTTTTGCTTTACTTCGATGACCTAATTTTGCTTTGTACAAAATTGATTTTATACTTACTTGAGAGGTTGCGATAGGTCAGGATTAGGGTTCTTGAATTTTTTTGTTCGCCCTCTTAGTTTATTTTGTTTGAATTGCATATCTTTAAGATTGGTAGGATAAGACATTAGGGTGGTTCATACATCTTAATATCACTAGTATAAGAAAACTCACCTCTCGTTTTTTTTACTTAATATGTTTTTCGGTAAAAACAATTGTATTGAATTGAGTTGAATTTAAATCATATATCATTATTTTGCCTTGCTTTCCTTTTCTATTTATATTTTTTTTTCGACAATTTTGTTAAATTGAAATGAAGTTAAATCGTATATTATTATTTTGTTTCGTTTCTTTTGAAATTTAATTTTAAGCGGTTTCCTTTTTTTATTTTATAGGTTTTGTTTACATTCGACAGAATATATCGATTTAGGCGTAAGAAATATCGTATTTTTAATAAAATTTAGAAATGTTTGGATGAAAATATAGTTGTGAAAAGTGGCACATCAAATTCGATGGGACGAGTAAAGGTATAAGCGTCGGAAGCTTCATTTTTTGGGTGGAGAGGATGCGCGAGCAGCATAATATTTCCTACTTCCAGCTTTTCACGGACTTTCATAGTCTGGTTTCCGGCGGTGCTTTGAAGTGGTATTGGCAGGTCCTTGAGGACCACGCAGACGAACCCGATTTCGGCTACTTCGAGCTGAATGCCGAAACGCTAAGCCCTTTCAATTCCGCTAAGTACGCCTATGAAATCATCCGTTAAATCATGGAGAGGAAACAGCAGCCCGCGGAAGCTTTCGACGACTTTTATGCCGAAGTCCACAATATGACATTCCGTTTGCGGAAGAGGACCCCTGAAAAGGAGTCGCTTGCAATCATCAGGGTCAACCTTAAACCGTACCTGGCCAACTTGATCTTCGCCATAAAAATGGACTCATTGGCGGAGCTCAAGTCGGAATGCAAGAGAGCCGAAAAACTTATTAAAGAAAATAAAAGTAGGCCGAGGGTCATTAATGAAGTTGATTTTGAGCAGCGAAGGGTAGAAGAGGCAACAAAAGTCGAAGCTTTTGTTGGGAAACCCCAATACTAACCACAACCTCAACCCCTACACCAAACCCCAGCCAATCCCAATAGTGTTGGTCCTTCTGTCAGTCCTGCGTCTAAGTCGACTGTGAATTCCTTTTGTGCTTCTCCCTTCCACTTAATATTGTGTTTTTCGTGCGGTATGCCGGTGGATCACTTTGTGAAAAACCCGGCAGAAGCACAAAAACCAAATAAATGTTCGCCCTCGTTCCACAATATGGTCTGTTTGCTTGTGGTAGTGATTCGTCCTTTTGTGTTTTTAAGCACAAGCAGGGAAACCTGAGATTGGCGGAGGTGACCGGGGACTCCAGCCAGAAGATAGGCAACCCGGCAGCACAACTGTAAAGATTTTGAGTAGGGAAGAGGTAGATAGGAGAGTTGAAAAGGTAGAGGAAAAGTTGAAAAAGCGCCAGGTAAAAAGCTTACACCAGAGAAAGGTTGAGTATGAAGAAGCTAGAAGACGGCTTTTTTGTGAAACAATAAATAGTAATAGGAAGAAAAGAAATTTTAAGAAAATAGAGAAAATGAGTGAGAAGAGGAAATATTTTAAGCGGCCGACAAATTAAATAATTGCCACCATAGTCACCGTGAATAGATTTTTTGCGAAAACTACTATAGGAGGTTTTGAGGTCCTGGCTCTCTTTGACTCAGGGGCGAGCGCCAGCTGCTGAGGAAAGGACTCAGCTGCAGTCCTTCGGGGAAAGGAAGCCTTAATTATGCCAATCAAGGGCCAAAATATCCGGACCGCGAACGGGGAGGAAACCGCCGTGGTAGGGGTAATAAAGTTACCTGTGGTTTGGGATAATGCCACAAAAGATTGTTGATAGTACGAGGCTTGCAGCAACAGGTTTATCTCGGCATAGATTTTTGGCAGGAATTTGGTATGAGTGTTGTGAGTAAAGGTATGAATGGGAATGTGTGTCTAAATGTTGCCAGTGTGGCGGAGCTTGTACCCGCCGAGGGTGACTTGTCTTTCGACGCTATGCAGCACGTTTGAACGCCGGAGCAAGATGCGATGTTGGAGCGTGTAAAAGCCCAATTCCCGTCCTTCGCGGTACTGGGGATATGCCGGACAGACAAAGAGGAACACGTCATCGAGGTGGTGGAAGAAAATCTGCCAGTCAAGCAACGCCATTACCCAATTTCGCCGGCTATCCTAAAACTTATCTACGCAGAATTAGACCGAATGTTGGACATGGGCGTAATAGAGGAGTCGAATAGTAGTTGGAGTTCGCCCGTATCGCTAGTCATTAAAGGCACTAAAACCGTTTATGCCTGGACGTTAGGAAGGTCAACGAAAGGACGATAAAGGACGCATACCCTTTACCCCACACTGATGGAATCCTCAGCCGGCTACAAAATACAAGATTTATCTCCGCCATCGATTTAAAGGACGTGTTCTGGAGAAGAAGTCAAGGGAAAAGACTGCCTTTACTGTCCCTGGCCGACCCCTATACCAATTCACGGTCATGCCTTTCGGGTTGTGCAGTGCAGCACAACGAATGTGTCGTCTCATGGACAAGGTCATTCCGGCCGCTCTACGTGAATGTGTATTTGTTTACTTAGATGATTTATTAGTGTATTCGGAAGATTTCTCGCTTCATATGTGTTTATTGGAAAAGGTCGCTCGGTGTCTTCGCGAGGCTAAGTTAACCATTAACGTAGAAAAAGCAAGTTTTGTTTTAAAGAGGTTCGCTATTTAGGATACGTAGATCGGGGATGGTTGCAGGACTGTCTCAAGAAAGACAAAATAAAGAAATTTACTATGATAGACAAAGCAATCAAATCATTTGAAATTTTAAAGCAGAGTTTGGTTTCTGCACCGGTGCTCACACATCCTGACTTTAGTCGTCGTTTTTATCTTCAAAGTGATGCATCAACTGACGGAGTGGGAGGGGTTTTGTTTCAGTTGGACGATGACCAGAACGAAAGACATATTGCCTACGTTTCGGCAAAATTAAGTAAGGCGCAGAAAAATTACAGCATTACGGAACTTGAATGCCACGCCGCCATCGCGAGTGTCAAGAGATTCCGACCTTACGTGGAGGGAACCCCGTTCACCATCATAACTGATCATGCCAGCCTCAAATGGCTCATGAAGCAGAAAGATCTTTATCGGAGGTTGGCAAAGTGAAGTTTGAAACTCCAGGGTTGTGATTTCGATATCCAGTATCGAAAAGGTGCACAAAACGTGGTTCCTGACACACTCTCACGAATGCACATGGACGAAATACAGACGAATGACAGAGCCATAGACGTGTGTCTCGAGTCACCGTGCTTCGAGTCGGAGGAGTATACGGAGTTGAAAAAGACGGTGAACGAGAACAAAGACAAGTTACCGGATTTGTGTTTATCGGACGGTTACGTTTACAAACGGATGCAATTCGATAGGGGGGGTGATCTTCTAGCGGACCAGGCCTGGAAGCTCTCGGTTCTGTCGGAATTGCGACCGGGGCTGATAGATTCGTCTTACAGCTCACCGTCCGCTGCTCATATGGTGGCATCCACGAAACATTATCCCGACTACGTCAGAAATATTACTGGCCAGGAATTGTCACAGATGTATGCGCTCATATAAAAGATTGCGAAACTTGCAAAATGATATGTAAATGGGTAAACAAAAGCTCACAGAGCGACATTTCCAACGTTTGTTTATTAATTTTATGGGTCCCTATCCACGTTCTAGTGATGGTAACGTGTATGTTTTTGTATGTTTAGATCATTTTTCAAAGTTCTTGTTCTTAAAACCAATGAAAAGAGCAACTTCAGCTGAGGTAGTAAAGTTTTTAAAAAAAGATGTTTTTCATGTTTTTGGCGTGCCCGAATATGTGCATTCGGACAATGGAAAACAGTTTGTTTCTGAAATGTTCGTTAACTTTTTAGAGAAATATGTCACAAAACATGTAAAAACAGCCTTCTACTCACCTCAGGGTGACGCTGCAGAGAGGGTAAACCGATCTGTCCTACAGATAATTAGATCATTTATAAAAGAGCATCAGAAAAATTGGGACAAATGTGGCATCGACGCAGCATTTGCACTCCGCAGCAGTACACATGCAGCCATCACCATGTCGCCGTACTACGCCACTTTCGGTATGCCTATGGTACAGCATGCTGCATCGTATGAGCTATACCGAAAGCTGGCAGCGGTAAAGGATGTTGATTGCGAGGTAGAGGCTCCAAGTGAAAAACTGCAACTGATTAGGAACAAAATTATGAAAGAGCTGAAGTTGGCCCATGAAAGAAGCCAAAAGGTATACGGCACTAGAAGTAGAGATGTCAAGTTTTAAATTGGACAAGTGGTATATCGCCGAAACTTCAAACAAAGTTCCCAACCCGAAAATTACAACGCTAAATAGCTCTAAAACAAGTCAAATGTATTTTTTTTAAACGTTATAGGAAATTCAATGTATGAACTTGGCGATAGCAGTGGGAAAAATATCGGCGTATACCACGCTAAAGCCGTTTTTGCAAAATAGTTTAATGTTTTTTGTAGTGCCAGACCTTTTGTTCTATGTTATTTGAATATCAATTGACGTAGCCTATTTGTTTATTTAATGACGTATTTTATTCATTAACTCGTTGACGTATGTAATTATTTTATTAAATTATTTTATTTTTCTTGACTTTTTATTTATTTGATTTTTTTTGCATTTATTTAATTTATTTATTTGATTTATTTATTAATTTTACATTTTTTACCTACTTGACTATATGATCTGTAATATTTTATTTTATAAAATTTTTTTTTTTAATTTTTCTGCTAACTGTGATATTTTATTTTATTATTTTTTTGTTTAGTTTTTCTATCTGTGTTATTTTATTTACTATTAGATATGTGATATAGGTTTAAGTAGTAGCATTAGCCCAGTGATTTAGTTTTTAGGTAAGCAGTACAAAAATTTAAAGGCGTGAAGAAAAATAGGCCCGGCATAGAGTCGTGGGTCGAGGCCACACGTTTGACGCGGGAAATGATACTTGCCAGGCTACGTTTAAACTTTTCGACGCACACGCTCCATAGTACAGGCACCATCGGCGGTTGCGAGCCTGTAACGACAGCCTATCTTGATACTGGCTGGAATGAGTGCCAGCGTGTATATGTGTTTATGTGTTTTGTGTCCAGGTCCGTGCCTTAGCCGAAATGTTGCCACTAACCTAATAACATCGCGTATTGACAATATTGTAGCTATAGTGAACACAATGTTGCAGCGCAAATAAGATGTTGCGCGTTGGCATCAGGTTGTTAGCAGCAGACACTATGTTGCTAACAGTCTAGCAGCATTGACGAATGCCATGTACCTATGTGTTTGTTTTGTTCTGGTGTGTATGTGGATGTGTATTTTTGCAAGGCTATGAGCGTGTGAATGCATCAGTGTGAGCGGTCAAGGCACGAACCAAATGTATCTGTGTAGGTGTTCGTTTTGTGGAGCGTTAAGCGTGTGAATGTATGATTGCATGATGGTATAGATGGAAAATACGGGAAAACCGAAAAGAAAGTTTGGCATGTAATGGTAAAAATTTTTCGTTTCGTTTCGTTTATTTTCAGTATTTCCTGAATTTTCTTTTCCTATTTCATAACCAGCTATGGCTATCATAATGCCATTTGCTAGTTTTCTCCACAGAGACAATGAAAAATTTCCTTTAATAACTTTCTTGTTTGAATAAGATGTTGCGTGCTGGCATCAGGTTGTTAGCAACAGTCACTATGTTGCTAACAGTCTAGCAGCATTGACGAATGCCAGGTACCTATGTGTTTGTTTTGTTCTGGTGTGTAGATATGTATTTGTGCAAGGCTATGAGCGTGTGAATGCATCAGTGTGAGCGGTCAAGGCACGAGCGGTAAGCGTGTGAATGTATTAGTGCATGATGGTATAGATGGAAAATACGGGAAAGCCGAAAAGAAAGTTTGGCATGTAATGGTAAACATTTTTCGTTTCTGGGTAACGTTCCTTACCACAGCGGTGGCTATAAGAAGGGTAGAAATTAGTCAACGGGCCAAAGTCTTGTGTTAATAGTGCCCAGTGCAAGTCAAGTAATTCAAAGTGAAGTGCGCGCTTTGAAATGCTTTTAAAGTGAAAGAAAAAAAGTCCACAAATTTTGTAGTGCGTCGTTAAGTGTCCGCGATACGGTCAGAAAGCTGCAAGCAATTTCCAGCCAACATATTTTACAAGGGGTAAGGCCATGTCCAGTTTTGTGTTTTTTGTTGTTCTGGCATGCTTGACGGGAGCTGGCGCTTCAACCTTGCCTATCTTCCAAGCAAGCCAAAAGAAAACTTGCATCGACATATACACCCCTACATAGAAATATATGTATGGAGATGAGTAAATAGCTATGCAGACATGAAATTCATGGGTAACTATGTATATGTATGTATGTATGCACATAGATACACTTTTCTCTGTGGTATCAAAAAGTTTCCTAAATTTTTTTTTTTTTTTTTATAAAAGCGGTATTCATGTATACATTTCGAAGCATCGTGAAATGCCAAAAATTTTGTGCCTACTGCTATTTTCATGCTCAAGAAAAATGCAAAATTTTCCTTGAATGTTTTTTGATCTGCGTACAGCGTTTAATAATACCAAAATGTAAGCATTCGATTTCAAAGTATTTTCGAAAGTATGTATGTATTCTGTTTTTGAATACTTCCAGGTCCGCGGAGAGGGATGATTTTAAGTTAGATAAACGTTTTTGACACAATTTTATAAGCGCTATCTGTCAAAAATGCTTAAACTAACTTAAAATCACATTTTATTTCGACTTCCGAACGACTTAAGTGGTCGCCATTTCCTTCAAATCACACTCCATACTACTCTAAAAAAACGGAGAAAAAGTAAAGCGTGATTGGCTCGTTTCGAGTGCAACAAAAGAAGCACTTTTTTGTTTTCCATGCCGGCTTTTCAGCAAAATTTCTAAAAACACCAGATCAGTTTTGACAAAATCTTCAGGTTATTCTAATGAAAAAGGTTGGAAGAGGTCACACGACAAAATTCCTGAACATGAAAATAGTCAAAATCATAAAACTTGCTATATAGAGTGGCGCCATTATGAAATGAGAATTCGAAATGCAAGTTCAGTGGATTTTCTCTTAGCGGACACCCTTAAAAATGAAGCAGCTCGCTGGAGTATTTTGGAACTGATCAGCAATTATGACCCCCTATTGCATGAACATTTGGAGAAGGTGAGGGAATCTCAAACGAAAAAGAATCGTCTCCAAGTACATTATTTGTCTCATGGAATACAAAATGAGTTCATAGAAATCTGTGTAAGTCAAGTAATTAGAAAGATAGAAGGCGAGAGAAAGTCCGTCAAGTATTACACAGTAATAGTGGACACAACCCCTGATTCGGAGCATACTGAGCAGACTGTTTTTATATTGCGTAATGTTTTATTAGACAGGGACTCCGGAAAATGGAAAATCCAAGAACGCTTCTTAGAGTTTGTCGATTGTAACGCAAAAACAGGAGAAGCTATCGCTGAGCTGATTCGCAGTACTCTAAAAAAGCACAATATTCCACTGGATGACTGCCGTTGGCAAGGGTATGATAATGGCAGTAATATGAGCGGTCATTACAAAGGAGCGCAAAGTCATATCCTGAGAGATAACTCCCTGGCAATATTTGCACCTTGTGCTTGTCATAGTTTATATTTATGTGGAGTGCAAGCTGCTGAATGTTGTGCACAAGTCATCACATTTTCCGGTATTACGCAGAAAATGTATAATATTGTTACGAATATTAGCAACACTAAGTGGTACTGCCATCTCTAGGACGATGCTAAGCAGTGACGTGAATTCACATCAATAATTCAATCATTATGTATCTACATAAACGAGTCAATAATTTCGTCTACACATATGTACGTATACGAGCAGCGGAGAAGCAATGCACAAACACATGCATATATCTTATCTGAGTTGTCATAAGAGAGGGCAATAATTTGTGCAAGTATTACTTAAATGAGAAGTTATAAACGTAGTTGTGGCTGGCGATTTTGTAGCTGATAACTAACTAGTAAGTTCTGGAATGGAAAAGCCTAGAAGTATGCAATGAGAAATCAAAAAGTATAAAAGGCGCGACAGTAGAGGCGAGAAATCAGTTTCATTTGAACTATCAATCAGTTTGGTTATTAAGCAAGCTATTCGTTGCAAAGTATAAGTGTTATTGTGAAGTACTTTAATAAAGGCCATTTTTCCATTATTCAATATTGGAGTTATTTATTCAACAGTTTAGCGATACGAACGTTGGCAGAAGATTGCAAATAAGGGGAATTGCAGTAAATTCGTTACAATTGGTGTCAGAAGAGGAATTGTTGAATAAATTCCGAAGGTTGGGAAAACAACTTGGACATGGCAAAGTTGAGTGAATTGAGGATCCAGCAATTGAAAAAGGAGTTGGAGAACCGTGGTTTGAATACAACCGGCAATAAGATCGAACTTCAAGCACGGCTACGAGAGGTAATGGAGTCGCAAGGAATTGATGTGGACGAGTGTGTCTTTTATCCTGATGGCGATGAGACAACAACAAAAATTGAGGAGAAAAACGAAACACCGCAGACAATGGCGAGCACAGACTTGAACATGATTTTGGCTGCAATATCTGCACAAACATCGCAAATGTCATCTCGACTGGCAGAACAAAACAATATAACATCACAATTGGAAGAACAGAAGACATATTTGGCATCTCAACTGGAAGCACAAGAAACGCGTATGTCAGAAATGTCGACACAGATTACATCCAAGATGGAAACTCAGCTGGAATCGCAGGAGAACCGTATAACAGCGAAGATTGAAGCACAAGAGGCACGAATATCCGAAATGTCGGCGCAAATTTCAGCACAGATATCATCGCAGATCTCTGCTCAACTGGAAGAGCAAGAAGGACGTATTTCCTTGAAGTTGGAGGCGCAAGACACAAAAATTTTACAGTTTGAGGAAAAAATCGAGGCCGAGGTGGATGCTCTGAGAGGACGTATCGAGCAGTTGCAACTGAATCGCCCAGCAGTTTTAACGAGTAATCCAAAGGTAATAACACCATCCTTTGACGGTTCTGTTCCTTTCCAGGTCTTCAAGCTACAGTTTGAGAAGTCCGCAGCAGTGAGCAACTGGAATGCGGAAGATAAAGTTGCTGCACTGTTCGTGGCATTGAAGTGGCCAGCAGCCGAAATCCTACAGACGACGATTCCCGAAGGAGAGCGGAACAACTATGAAGCATTGATGGCTCCTGTAGAACGACGTTATGGAAGCGAGCATAGAAAACAAATATTCCAAATTGTGTTGCAAAACCGCTACCAAAAAGCAAATGAGACGTTGCAGGAGTTTGCTTCAGATATTGAAAGATTGGCTCATCTTGCAAATGCGGACGCACCCGTGGAATACACTGAAAGTGTAAAAATCCAGAGCTTCATAAATGGCACACGAGATGTGGAAACGAAGCGGGCCACATATGCGAATCCAAAACTAATATTTGCTGTAACGGTATCGCATGCACTGACTCAGGAAACAGCCTCACTTTTGAGTAAGCCAGTTTTCAAAGCACGCCGTGTGGAAGTAGAAAGGCCAGATTGGGTAGACGCAATATTAGAGGCGCTGAAAGGATCGCAAAAGCGGAGTGAAAGAGTTATCAAATGCTTCAAATGCGGGAGGCCCGGTGACATTGCACGTAATTGCGATCTTGGTCCTGGTAGTTCCAACTTGGGTGGCCGTAAACGCAAAGCTGGAGGAGATGAGCAAGAGCGTGCCAGATGTAAAAATCGAGAGCTAGCTCCACCTATTGAATGTCCTGTGATATCTGTGTCGCAAATTGGAAGGAAATCAAGCAGTCTTACCGTCAGAGGGAATGTGGAGGGCGAGGAGCGTGTACTGACTATAGATACGGGCGCATCTCATTCCTTGATTCGATCTGACTTAGTAAACAGGAGAGTAAAACCGTTACCTGGAGCAAGGTTGCGTACGGTCACAGGCGAGTATAACCAAGTCCAGGGAGAAGTGATATGTGAAGTCTTAATTGGGAAGGTCATGGTTCTACACAAATTCGTTTTGGCGGAGATCGTTGATGAAGTCATATTTGGAGTGGACTACTTAGTTGACCATGACATCAGGATCGATATGCCAAGAAAGATTATGCGCTATGAGAACCAGGATGTGCCACTTAACTTCAGCTTGGAAGAAGGGTTCACCAGTAATCGAGTGCTGGTGAAAGAGATCCGACAAAAACCGCAGAAGTCAAAGGCAGAAGATCGGGCAAGGGTTGATGGAACGAATGGGCCAAACAAATCAAAACCGAAGGTACCTGTGAGAGAAACACTGGCATTGAAAAGCCCTAACGGACGTACTAAAAGGAAGGAAAGAATTTCGCAGAAAGAATGCAAGGGTGGTTTCAAGCCAGGGCACACTACTCTTGTGAAGCGTCGGAACGATACTGATTATGCAAAGCAAATCCGTCCAGCGCAAGCTCACGAAGTAGTTCATTGGCCAGGCAACAGAGTGTGAAGGAACGAACCAGGGTATTGAGTAGTACGATGTAACACAAGTAGGATGAGAACAATAGTTCGAAAGGTTTCTTGGCGGGAGATTTGGTACTGTTATACAACCCTCACCGGCGGAAGGCGTTCCATCCAAATTTCGGTGCAGTTGGGAAGGCCCGTACAAAGTTGTGAAGAAGATCAGTGATACCATCTACCGCATACAAACAATTGGGAAACCACGAAGTAGAAGGGTGGTTCATTTGGAGAGGCTAGCATCGTTTAGATCGAGAGATTTGTCTGATCGGGACGATAAGACTTAGGTGGAGGGCAGTGTTACGAATATTAGCAGCACTAAGGGGTACTGCCATCTCTAGGCCGATGCTAAGCAGTGACGTGAATTCACATCAATAATTCAATCGTTATGTATCTACATAAACGAGTCAATAATTTCGTCTACACATATGTACGTATACGAGCAGCGGAGAAGCAATGCACAAACACATGCATATATCTTATCTGAGTTGTCATAAGAGAGGGCAATAATTTGTGCAAGTATTACTCAAATGAGAAGTTATAAACGTAGTTGTGGCTGACGATTTTGTAGCTGATAACTAACTAGTAAGTTCTGGAATGGAAAAGCCTAGAAGTATGCAATGAGAAATCAAAAAGTATAAAAGGCGCGACAGTAGAGGCGAGAAATCAGTTTCATTTGAGCTATCAATCAGTTTGGTTATTAAGCAAGCTATACGTTGCAAAGTATAAGTGTTATTGTGAAGTACTTTAATAAAGGCCATTTTGCCATTATTCAATATTGGAGTTATTTATTCAACAGTTTAGCGATAGGAACGTTGGCAGAAGATTGCAGATAAGGGGAATTGCAGTAAATTCGTTACAATATCTTTAGCGCAAGCCCTCAGAGATGGGAATTTCTCAAGGAAAAAACTAATTGCTCCTTGCTCAGCATGTCGCAAACACGCTGGTCTGCTCGTGTGGATAGTGTGAAACCTTTCGCAACTCACATTCCGCAAGAAAGCTATTGATGAAATCAAGCTTTTAAATCTGAGTTCAGAAACAGTAACGGATTTGGAAGGTATTGAAGCATATATGCGGAAATTTGACTGTATCCTCTTAGCCTCCATTTGGCTCAAAGTGTTGACGGTAATCAACCATCGAAATCTGGTACTGCAAGCTAGAAATGCCACACTGGACGTGGAAACAGAAAATATACGTAGCCTCATTGATGAGTTGAAGAAGTTCAGGGATCAATGGTCGATCATACTTCAAGAATGTAAAATTCTGGCAGGGAGTATAGGAGTTGTGAATACCTTCACAGAGAAAAGAAGGAAGATAAGAAAGCGCCAGTTCGATGAATTACCTGGCGAATCACCTGATTGTGATTCCAAAACTCAATTCAAACAGCAAGTTTTTTCGTTCTTTTGGACTGCTTGATTTGTAATATGACAAGGCGTTTCGAAGCCGTAAATGACATTGCGATTAAATTTAGTTTTTTGTGGAAGTATCAGGATCTGACGGAAGAAGAGCTCAGAGAAAAGGCAGCGACACTCTGCACGATTTATGGTATCGATATTTCTACGGATCTAATAGATGAAATCATTCATCTCAAAGTCATCCACTTAGCAAATTTGGGATGTGATTCACTGCCACCATTTCAACTTCTGAACAAATTTCATGACTTGAAGATGGAAGTATTATCTCCGAACATCTGCATAGCATTAAGAATATCTTGGACACTTCCAGTCAGTGTGGCTGATGGGGAGCGTTCTTTTAGTTTATTGTCTCTATTGTCGAGAAACATTTTTTACGTTCTACTATGAGCCACAATCGCTTGACAAGCCTTGGAACATTGGCGTTGGAGTCCAGCCTTGCTCGCAGCATTAGTCTTGAATCGGAAATTTCCATATTCGCTGACCAAAAAGCACGGAAGATTTTCCTTGGCTGATTCAAGCTCTTAAAATGTACATATTTAGAAAAAGTTAATGTAAGCAAATCAAACAATGAAATCTAACATTTCATTTATGTAAGTGCTCCAGGAAATCTTATTTTATATGAAATAAAACTGACAATGTGAATTGAAAAATTTATGTATGTTATGTTATTTTTTTACTGAATTGAGTTTATTTTTCACATTATTATTGTCGAGGTCAATACGCGTCTTTTGACACATCTCTCGATATTTTTGGTAGCGTATTAGCAGTCGACCCCTCAACTAGACTTTTACCGACAATTCAAACACCATTTTGCTTGTAATTAAAAACTCTCTAAGAGCACATTTTTTGTTTCTGTGAAATAAATTTCTATTTTTAAAATTGTTACAAAAACCGAACAAAAAAAATTGTTCTTGAGCACATTTTTGCACGCAAGGAAAAGCACATACGCAAAATTTTACTCTCTATGATATTCCGGGGATTTTTGCCTTTTTTAAATTTTTTGTACTTACTTTCTTTTTCTGATTATAGGCAAAATCAATTCTAACATATTTTTTTTCTTGGCCTCACTCCCCGAGATTATGCATGTTAGTGTGCCTTCCGCACCAAAGATTTTTTTTGGTAGAATACACAATTTTTGTTATCTTCGCACTTTATCAGCACGCTGGTAGATTTGATACCACCAAAGCACTCATTACCAAGATCACTGGCGAGTGATCTGTTTTGTGTTTCAGTTTATAAAACATCGCTCTTATCATAACGCGCCTACAGAGTATAACTTCAAAAACCTTAAAGCTCAATCTGGCTTGAAAAAAGCTACGCATTCGTGTATACTAACACATTGTCAGTTTGATAACCATGTATATATAGTGGTTCCCACCGCTGATCAATAGCCACAATCAACATATTTTCTTTCCTTTCATTTTAACCGTTTCGAACTTGCGGTTCTTAGTGATTACTGCATAGCGGCGTTTTCTGATGGTCATTAAATTAATTGCATATATACAGACGTCAAAATCTTTCGAAAAATTCGCGCACTAAATTCTTTTCTACACTCTAAAGCGAAAATCGTAAATTTACTACCAAAATGGTAGGCAACACTTCAACCACTATAAATCTGTAATATCTCACATCTTTATTTTTACAAATTTCTTGTCGAATTTTAAGCAAAAATGTGTAATACTTTAGACACTAAATGCCTAAAATAGTAGGCACCAGTTGCTTATACTTACACCCTAAGAGCGCGACTTTAAACACTAAGGGCCCAATTTTTTCATGTACATATGCTTGTAACGAAAAAGTCGCAAGAAGCTATCGAACAACTGAATTTGTGGTACACAGTGGTGACACCTTCAACCACGGCGTCTTTACACGCAAACATTTCCAAAATATTTGTAAAGCTTATCAAGTATTTATATTTATATATATTTTATAGCTTATTCACCTATTTATAATTATATATTAAAGTTTATTCTCTTTTTTCCACCACGAGACGACAAACGCAACGAAGCAAAATACCCTAATAAGTGACCGAAATTTACACATTGTTGTGTGAAATTGCAAAGCATGTATACTTTTGCACTCTTCTTGAGTAAAACTACGTGTTTTTCGGATACAAATCAAAATATTAGACGTTTTTTTATAGTAATATATCCATTTTTTTATTTTCAACACGAATACGTACAAAAAATGGGCATTTTTACACCAAAAAATTATTTCAACAGGAATTTTGCCCTCATTTCAATCTTAATTTCATACAAAAGTTTTAGAGTGTAGGTTTCCATTCTTGCTTTTTGGAAAGATTAAATCTTATTTATCTAGTATACGCTGCTTTGTTAGTATTGACGACGTGTGTACCGAATTCTTTGTAGCCACCTCAGGGATTCCACAAGGATAAGTTCTGGACCCTTTCCCAACAAACATTTATGCTAGAGAACGATCAGAAAATGAATCGATTCTAGTGTATTTCTCTAAGAGAGAAGGTTAGAAGACGTTTTGCGAAACTGGACTTTGTTCTTGATATAGGGAAAAGGGTTAGAAATCTTACTTACTTACTTACTTAATTGGCGCTTAACCGTCTAAACGGTTATGTCCGTCCAACAAGACGCGCCAGTCGCTCCTTCGCTCCGCCAACCGGCGCCAATTGGTCACACCAAGGGAGTTTAAATCGTTTTCCACCTGGTCCTTCCAACGGAGTGGGGGCCGCCCTCTGCCTCTGCTTCCATAGGCGGGCTCCGATAGAAACACTTTCTTGGCCGGAGCATCATCTTTCATTCGCATAACATGGCCTAGCCAGCGCAGACGCTACGTTTTAATTCGCTGGACTTTGTTGATGTCTGCGTATAGCTCGTACAGCTCATCATTAAATCTTCTTCGGTACTCGCCATCGCCAACGCGTGGAGGTCCATAAATCTTTCGAAGAACTTTTCTCTCGAACACTCCCAAAGCCGCTTCATCTGCTGTTGTCATGGTCCATGCTTCTGCCCCATATAGCAGGACGGGTAAGATAAGTGACTTGTAGAGTATGATTTTCGTTCGCCGAGAGAGGACTTTACTTTTCAATTGCCTCCCTAGTCCAAAGTAGCATTTATTGGCAAGATTGATTCTTCGCTGGATTTCAGTGCTGATGTTGCTAGTGTTGATGCTGGTTCCCAAATAAACGAAGTCTTTTACTATTTCGAAATTATGGCTGCCAACAGTAGCGTAGTTGCCAAGGCGCATATGCTCTGACTCTTTGCTCGATGACAGCAGGTACTTCATTTTGTCCTCATTCACCATCAAACCCATCTTTACCGCTTCTTTTCCCAGTTTGGAGTAAGCAGAACTAACAGCGCGGGTGTTTAGGCCGATGATATCAATGTCATCAGCATATGCCGGTAATTGCACGCTTTTATAGTATACTAGCCTTTACCCGCGACCTCGTCCGCAAGGAGAAATTTAAATATATGGGCTATTCGCGTAAGCCTGCTTATCAAGTTATCTGTTTAAAATTTTGTTTTCTAATGCATTTTATTTTTGTAATTGAGTAAAAAAAAAGAACTAAAGGAGCTGATAACCTGATAGGATCCCAAATGATCCCGAAATTATCCAGAAAAAGCTACGAAATTACCCCCACGCTATCGCGGACGGATCCCGAAAACCATCCAGAGATGTCCCGAAAGGGTCTCCAAAAGTTCCCGGAATAGTCCCAAAAAACCCGAAATGACAACGACACGATTCTAGACGTATCCAGAGAACCACACAGAAATGATCCCTGAAGGTGTTCCAAAATGATCCCGAAAATGTTCCGAAATGACCCTGACGGGCTCCCGGGCGGATCTCAAAAACCATCCAGAAAATATCTAGGAAGGGTCCCTAAATTATCCCGACATACTCCAGAAAAAGTTCCGAAATGGCTCCGAGGGGATCCATGACGGATCGCGAAAACCATACAGAAATGATTCCGGAAGGGTCCCAAAATGATCCCGAAATAGTCCGGAAATGACCCAGATGGGATCCCGCACAGATCCAGATATGATCCCGGAATGGTCCAAAAACTATCCCGGAAAAGTAACAAAAAATTCCGAAATGGCTCCTACGGCATCTCGGACGGATCTAGAAATGATCTCGGAAATGGTCCCGAAATGACCCTGATGGATCCGGCAAACCATCAAGAAATTATGCCGAAAGGGTCCCCAAATGATCCCGAAATAGTCTCGGAAAAGTCCAGAAATTACCCTGACGGGATCCCGGACGAATCCTGAAAACCAATCTTAAATGTTACCGAAAAAGTCCCGAAATGACCCTGATGGGGCCCGAAAGGATCCCGAAAACTATCCAGAAATGATGCCGCAAAGGTCCTCAAATGATCTCCTAATTGTTCCGAAAAGACCCTGACGGGATCCCGAACGGATCCCGACAACTGTCCAGAAATGATACCGAAAGGGCCCGCAAATTATCCCGTATTAGTCGAGAAAAAGTCCCGAAATGACCCCGACGGGATGCCGGACGAATCCCAAAAACCATCCAGAAATGATGCCGGAAGGGACCTCAAATGATCCCGAAAAAGTCCCGCAATTATTCGGACGGGATCCTGAACGGATACCGAAAACCATCCAGAAGTGATGCCGGAAAGGTCCTCAAATGATCCCCTAATAGTCCCGAAATGCCGTGACGGGATCCCGAACGGATGCCGACGACTATCCAGAAATGATGCCGAAAGGGTCCGCAAATGATCCCGTATTAGTCGAGAAAAAGTTCCCAAATGACCTCGACGGGATCCCGGACGGATCCCGAAAACCATACAGAAATGATGCCGAAAGGGTTTCCAAATGATCCCGTATTAGTCGCGAAAAAATCCCGAAATGAACCCGAAGGGATCCCGGACGGATCCCGAAAACCATCCAGAAATGATTCCGGAAGAGCCCCCAAATGATCCCGAAAAAGTCGCCAAATGACCCCGACGTGATCCGGGACGGATCCCGAAAACCATCCGGAAACGTTGCCGAAAGGGTTCCCAAATGATCCTGTATTAGTCGCGAAAAAGTCCCGAAATGACTCCGACGGGATCCCGGACGGATCCCGAAAACCATCTAGAAATGATGCCGGAAGAGCCCCCAAACGATCCCAAAAAAGTCCCCAAATGACCCGGACGAGATCCCGGACTGATCCCGAAAACCATCCAGAAATGATGCCGGAAGGTACCCCAAATGATCCCGAAAAAGTCCTAAAATGACCCCGACGGGTCCCGGACGAATCCCGAAAACCATCCAGAAATGATGCCGGAAGGGACCCCAAATGATCCCGAAAAAGTCCCGAAATGACCCCGACGGGATCCCGGACGGATACCGAAAACCATCTAGAAATTATGCCGGAAGGTACCCCAAATGATCCCGAAAAAGTCCTAAAATGGCCCCGACGGGATTCCTCACGGATCCCGCAGACTATGCCGAAATGATGCCGAAAGGGTCCCCATTTGAGCCCGTATCAGTCGATAAAAAGTCCCGAAGTGACCACGACGGGATCCAGAAAACTATCTAGAGATAATGCCGGAAGGTACCCCAAAATGATCCCGAAATAGTCCCGAAATGACCCCTACGGGCTCCCGAACGGATCGCGAAAACTATCCAAAAACGATGCCGGAAAGGTCCCAAAATGATTCCCTAATAGTCCCGAAATTACCCTGGTGGGATCCCGAACGCATCCCGAAAACCATGTAGAAATAATGCCGAAAAATACCCCAAATGATCCCAAAAAAGTCCCAAAATGACCACGACGGGATCCCGAAAACTATCCAGAAATGATGCCGGAAATGTCCTCAAATGATCTCCTAATAGTTCCGAAAAGATCCTGACGGCATCCCGAACGGATCCCGACAACTATCCAGAAATCATACAGAAAGGGCCCGCAAATTATCCCGTATTAGTCGAGAAAAGGTCCCAAAATGGCCCCGACGGGATGCCGGACGAATCCCAAAAACCATCCAGAAATGATGCCGGAAGGGACCCCAAAGGATCCCGAAAAAGTCCCGCAATTATTCCGACGGGATCCCGCACGGATCCCGAAAACCATCCAGAAATGATGCCGGAAGGGTCCCCAAATGATCGCGAAATAGTCCCGAAATGATTCCATAATAGTCCCGAAAATGTTCCAAAATAACCCCGACGGGATCCCGGACGGATCCCGTAAACTATACAGAAATGATCCCGGAAGGGTCCCAAAATGATCCCGTAATAGTCCCGAAAAAGTCCCGAAATTACCCCGGCGTAATCCCGGACCGATCCCGAAAACCATCCAGAAATGATCCCGGAAGGGTCTCGATATGACCCTTACTGGATTACAAATAAGGTGAAGCTAATTATAAAACCATGTTAATAAGGCAGCAGGCGCATTGGAGCGAATAAAAAGTTAGATAGAAACATACAGGTAAATCTAATAAAAGCGTGCTAATAAAAACAATTGATGGAGGGCGGATGGCGGGAGTAGAGGAGAGGACCACTGATCGTTCCTCCAAAATTGTCTAGATCTCGATCTGTATGTACCAGATACCAAAAACTATTGATTTAGGAGAAAATTTATATTGAGTTATAACAATTTATAGATTTTACACCAGAGGGGGTGATAAAGGGGGGGGGGGCGGTCGGAGGGTGTCACTGCTTACTTTGTAAGCCCTCGACTTATTTGACCCCTTGAGTCTGTGATATTGGTGAAGGCCAGTATACGTAAAGTTATAATGTGTAAAACTTATTAAAAAATAATCGCTCGAAGGGGTCGTGGGATCCCTACCCCTCTTTCCATGTTAGAAAAAAATTTCGCTAGTAGACTACTGTCTGTGTCACAAATTTCATCAAAATCCGTGTAGCCATCCTGGCGTGATTCAGTCGCAAAGACGAAAAAATATAATAATTAAATTATAACTGTTCCTAGGGGGCGGAGACCACGCCCCTTTTGAAAAATATATAGTTAGTAGATCCTTCTAGACTATTGGCTATATGTGTGCAAAATTTCATCCAAATTGGTCCAGCCGTTCTTGCGTGATTGAGTCACAAAGACAAACGTCTGGACAAACATCCAAACATCTTCACATCCAAACTTTGCCATTTATAATATACTAGCCTTTACCCGCGGCCCCGTCCGCAAGGAAAATTTTAAATATATGGGCTATTCGCGTTAGCCTGCTTATTATCTGTTTAGAATTTTGTTTTCTGTCTAATGCATTTTATTTTTGTAATTGAGTAAAAAAAAGAACTAAATGAGCTGATAACCTGATAGGATCCCAAATGATCCCGAAATTATCCAGAAAAAGCTACGAAATGACCCCAACGCTATCGCGGACGGATCCCGAAAACCATCCAGAAATGCCCCGAAAGGGTCTCCAAAAGTTCCCCGAATAGTCCCAAAAAAACCCGAAATGAGAGCGACACGATTCTAGACGTATCCAGAGAACCACATAGAAATGATCCCTGAAGGTGTTCCAAAATGATCCCGAAAAGGTTCCGAAATGACCCTGACGGGCTCCCGGGCGGATCTCAAAAACCATCCAGAAAATATCCAGGAAGGGTCCCTAAATTATCCCGACTAACTCCAGAAAAAGTTCCGAAATGGCTCCGAGGGGATCCACGATGGATCGCGAAAACCATACAGAAATGATTCCGGAAGGATTCCAAAATGATCCCGAAATAGTCCGGAATTGACCCAGATGGGATCCCGCACAGATCCAGAAATGATCCCGGAAGGGTGCAAAAACTACCCCGGAAAAGTAACAAAAAATCCCGAAATGGCTCCTACGGCATCCCGGACGGATCCAGAAATGATCTCGGAAGGGTCCCCAAATGATCCCAAAATGGTCCCGAAATGACCCTGATGGACCCGGCAAACCATCAAGAAATTATGCCGAAAGGGTCCCAAAATGATCCCGAAATAATACAGAAAAGTCACGAAACTACCCCTAGAGGATCCCCAAATGATCCCGTATTAGCCCCGAAAAGGTCCCGAAATAACCCCGACGGGATCCCGGACAAATCCCGAAAACCATCCATAAATGATGCCGGAAGGAATCCCAAATGATTCCGTAAAAGTCCCGCATTGATTCCGACGGGATCCCGAACGGATACCGAAAATCATCCAGAAGTGATGCCGGAAAGGTCCTCAAATGATCACCTAATAGTCCCGAAATGACCCTTAAGGGGTCATGGACGGATCCCATAAACCATCCAGAAATGATCCCGATATAGTCCCGAAGAAGTCCCGAAATGACCCTGACGGGATCTCGAACGCACCCCTAAATGACCCTGACGGGATTCCGGACAGATCCCGAAATCCATCCAGAAATGATCTTGGGAGGGACCCCAAATGATCCCGAAAAAGTCCCGCAATGATTCCGAGGGGATCCTGATCGGATACCGAAAACCATCCAGAAGTGATGCCGGAAAGGTCCTCAAATGATCACCTAATACCAAAATGACCCTGACGGCATCCCCGACTGATCCCAAAATCCATCCAGAAATCATCTTGGGAAGGTCCCAAAATTATCCCGAAATAGTCTGGGAAAAGTTCAGAAATTACCCTGACGGGTTCCCGGACGAATCCTGAAAGCCATCTCTAAATGATCCCGAAAAAGTCCCGAAATGACCCTGACTGGACCCCGAAAGGATCCCGAAAACTATCCAGAAATGATGCCGGAAATGTCCTCAAATGATCACCTAATAGTTCCGAAAAGACCCTGACGGGATCCCGAACGGATCCCGACAACTATCTAGAAATGATGCCGAAAGGGCCCGCGAATGATCCCGTATTAGTCGAGAAAAAGTCCGGAAAAGAACCCGACGGGATGCCGGACGAATCCCAAAAACCACCCAGAAATGATCTTGGGAGGGTCCCAAAATTATCCCGAAATAGTCTGGGAAAAGTCCAAAAATTACCCTGACGGATCCCGGACGAATCCTGAAAACCAATCTTAAATGATGCCGAAAAAGTCCCGAAATGACCCTGATGGGACCCGGAAAGGATCCCGAAAACTAACCAGAAATGATGCCGGAAAGGTCCTCAAATGATCTCCCAATAGTTCCGAAAAGACCCTGACGGGATCCCGAACGGATCCCGACAACTATCCAGAAATGATACCGAATGGGCCCGCAAATGATCCCGTATTAGTCGAGAAAAAGTCCCGAAATGACCCCGACGGTATGCCGGACGAATCCCAAAAACCATCCAGAAATGATATCGGAAGGGACCCCAATGATCCCGAAAAAGTCCCGCAATTATTCCGACGGGAATCTGAACGGATACCGAAAACCATCCAGAAGTGATGCCGGAACGGTCCTCAAATGCTCACCTAATAGTCCCAAAATGACCCTGAGGGCATCCCGGACAAATCCCGAAATCCATCCAGAAATGATCTTGGGAAGGTCCCAAAATGATCCCGAAATAGTCTCGGAAAAGTCCAGAAATTGCCCTGACGGGTTCCCGGACGAATCCTGAAAGCCATCCTTAAATGATCGCGAAAAAGCCCCGAAATGACCCTGACGGGATCCCGAAAGGATTCCAAAGACTATCCAGAAATGATGCCGGAAAGGTCCTCAAATGATCCCCTAATAGTTCCGAAATTACCGTGACGGGATCCCGAACGGATCCCGACAACTATCGAGAAATTATGCCGAAAGGGTCCGCAAATGATCCCGTATTAGTCGAGAAAAATTCCCGAAATGACCCCGACGGGATCCCGGACGAATCCCAAAAACCATCCAGAAATGATGCCGGTAGGTATCCCAAATGATCCCGAAATAATCCCGAAATGACCTCGTCGGCATCCCGGACGGATACCGAAAATTATCCAGAAATGATGCCGGAAAGGTCCACAAATAATCCCCTAATAGTCCCGAAATTACCCTGATGGGATCCCGGACGGATCCCGAAAACCATCCAGAAATGATGCCGGAAGAGCCCCCAAATGATCCCGAAAAAGTCCCCAAATGACCCCGACGATATCCCGGACGGATCCCGAAAACCATCCAGAAATGATGCCGGAAGAGCCCCCAAATGATCCCGAAAAAGTCCCCAAATGACCCCGACGAGATCCCGCACGGATCCTGAAAACCATCCAGAAATGATGCCGGAAGAGCCCCAAATGATCCCGAAAAAGTCCCCAAATGACCCCGACATACTCCAGAAAAGGTTCCGAAATGGCTCCGAGGGAATCAACGACGGATCGCGAAAACCATACAGAAATGGTTCCGGAAGGATCCCAAAATGATCCCGAAATAGTCCGGAAATGACCCAGATGGGATCCCGCACAGATCCAGAAATGATCCCGGAAGGGTCCAAAAACTATCCCGGAAAAGTAACAAAAAATCCCGAAATGGCTCCTACGGCATCCCGGACGGATCCAGAAATGATCTCGCAAGGGTCCCCAAATGATCCCAAAATGGTCCCGAAATGACCCTGATGGATCCGGCAAACCATCAAGAAATTATGCCGGAAGGGTCCCCAAATGATCCCGAAATAAAACAGAAAAAGTCACGAAACGACCCCTAGAGGATCCCCAAATGATCCCGTATTAGCCCCGAAAAAGTCCCAAAATGACCCTGACGGGATCCCGAAAGGATTCCGAAAACAATACAGAAATGATGCCGGAAAGGTCCTCAAATGATCCCCTTATAGTCCCGAAATGACCGTGACGGGATCCCGACAACTATCCAGAAATGATGCCGAAAGGGTCCGCAAATGATCCCGTATTAGTCGAAAAAAAGTCCCGAAAGGACCAAGACGGGATCCCGGACGAATTCCAAAAACCATCCAGAAATGATGCCGGTAGGTATCCCAAATGATCCCGAAATAGTCCCGAAATGACCTCGTCGGCATCCCGGACGGATCCTGAAAATTATCCAGAAATGATGCCGGAAAGGTTCCCAAATGATCCCCTAATAGTCCCGAAATTACCCTAATGGGATCCCGGACGGATCCCGAAAACCATCCAGAAATGATGCCGAAAGGGTTCCCAAATGATCCGGTATTAGTCGCGAAAAAGTCCCGAAATGACCCCGACGGGATCCCGGACGGATCCCGAAAACCATCCAGAAATGATGCCGAAAGGGTTATCAAATGATCCCGTATTAGTCGCGAAAAAGTCCCGAAATGACCCCGACGGGATCCCGGACGGATCCCGAAAACCATCCAGAAATGATGCCGGATGAGCCCCAAAATGATCCCGAAAAATCCCCAAATTACCCCGACGAGATCCCGGACGGATCCCGAAAACCATCCAGTAATGATGCCGGAAGAGCCCCCAAATGATCCCGAAAAAGGCCCCAAATGACCCCGACGATATCCCGGACGGATCCCGAAAACCATCCAGAAATGATGCCGGAAGAGCCCCCAAATGATCCCGAAAAATTCCCCATATGACCCCGACGAGATCCCGCACGGATCCCGAAACCATCCAGAAATGATGCCGGAAGGGTCCCCAAATGATCGCGAAATAGTCCCGAAATGATTCCGGAATAGTCCCGAAAATGTTCCAAAATAACCCCGACGGGATCCCGGACGGATCCCGTAAACTATACAGAAATGATCCCGGAAGGGTCCCAAAATGATCCCGAAATAGTCCCGAAAAAGTCCCGAAATTACCCCGGCGTAGTCCCGGACCGATCCCGAAAACCATCCAGAAATGATATCGATATGACCCTTACGGGATTACAAATAAGGTGAAGCTAATTATAAAACCATGTTAATAAGGCAGCAGGCGCATTGGAGCGAATAAAAAGTTAGATAGAAACATACAGGTAAAGCTAATAAAAGCGTGCTAATAAAAACAATTGATGGAGGGCGGATGGCGGGAGTAGAGGAGAGGACCACTGATCGTTCCTCCAAAATTGTCTAGATCTCGTTCTGTATGTACCAGATACCAAAAACTATTGATTTAGGAGAAAATTTAGATTGAGTTATAACAATTTATGGATTTTACACCAGAGGGGGAGATAAAGGGGGCGGGCGGAGGGTGTCACTGCTTACTTTGTAAGCCCTCGACTTATTTGACCCCTTGAGTCTGTGATATTGGTGAAGGCCAGTATACGTAAAGTTATAATGTCTAAAAATTATGAAAAATAATTTCTCGAAGGGGTCGTGGGACCCCCACCCCTGTTTCCATGTTCGAAAAAAATTTCGCTAGTAGACTACTGTCTGTGTCCCAAATTTCATCAAAATCCGTGTAGCCATTCTGGCGTGATTCAGTCGCAAAGACGAAAAAATATAATAATTAAATTATAACTGTTCCTAAGGGGCGGGGACCACGCCCCTTTTGAAAAATATATAGCTAGTAGATCCTTCTAGACTATTGGCTATATGTGTGCAAAATTTCATCCAAATCGGTCCAGCCGTTCTTGCGTTATTGAGTCACAAAGACAAACGTCTGGACAAACATCCAAACATCCAAACATCCAAACATCCAAACATCTAAACATCCAAACATCCAAACATCTTAACATCCAAACTTTCCCATTTATAATATATATTAGATATATTAGATTGTTCCAGTGCGGTTAAGTTCTGCAGCTAGTATAATTTTCTCCAGCATCAAATTAAAGAAATCGCACGATAGGGGGTCACACTGTCTGAAACCTCGTTTAGTTTGGAACAGCTCGGAGAGGTCCTTCCCAATTCTGACTGAGCTGATGGTGTTGCTCAACGTCATTTTGCACAGCCGTATAAGTTTTGCGGGGAAACCAAATTTCTAGTCGAATTATATAACGCCAATTTCTAATTGGTTTCTAATGAGAATTTTCAATTGAAGGGCAATTAAATGCAATTATTCAAAATAAGTTAAATTTTTATTGTTTTACTATATCAAAAACTTTCCAGTATATACTTGATAAGAATATATTTCAAAGGCTTTTTATAATAATTCAAAGACTCCCCTTAACGAAATTTTCGCTGTCACTTATTCCTTCAGTATTTAGTGTTGATTTGAAATATGGATGAGCACATATTCCTCATAATGCCAATCAAGTAGCATGGCAACATTTTGCTCACTTTCCCTCTTTAACTTTTTTTATTCATATTCACTTACTGCTTTTAGCTATTAAAAATGAAAACTGATTTCGCAACTACCAATATTTTGGCACAACTTTTCTCGATTTCTAAATCTTTAAATAATTAACAAGTAAAGGTGTCTAAGTTCCGGTGTAACCGAACATTATTTACTCAGCGTGAGCTTCAATTTTACATTTCATTTCAGATAAATTACTTTTCTACATAACACGTGGCACCACCCGTTTAAAAAAAATATATCTCCCCATTTCCTCTTATAATAAAACTTGATAAGTGAAATATCATTGATTCAAACTATTTTTTGCTAAGTTATAGCTTATTATTCTAGTCTACGACCCTTTTAAACTTGTTTTATATCTAAGTTACCATGGTCTTTAACCACTCCCGTCCATTTTGACTAGACATATTTTCTGCTATAAGGAAAATATGTGTACACAATTTCATTGCGATATGTTTTTTTCTTCGAGTTATGGCTCCCGAAACAGAAAATTGATTAGTCATAAAAGGGGCGGTGCCACACCCATTTTCAAAAATTTTAGTGTTTTCCAATTTAAGGTAATATTACAATTTAGGCAGTAAAATTCTATTGATACAAAGCTCTTTTTCGCTAACATATAGCTTATTATTTTCGTCTTAAACCCTTTTAAAAATCTTTTATATAAAAGTGGGCGTGGTCTTTAATTGATCTCGTCCAATTTTCCCAGAAATATTTCCTGCTATAGGGAAAATCTGTGTACCCAATTTTATTAAGATCCGTTAATTTTTTTTTCGAGTTATGGCTCCCGAAACTTAGAAAATTGCTTAGTCATATACGGGGCGGTGCCACGCCCGTTTTTTAAAATTTGAAGTTTTTCCTATTTATTGTTATAAATCCACTTGGGAAATGAAATACCATTTATATAAAGCTCTTTTTTGCAAATATATAGCTTATTTTATTCGTCTACGACCCTTTTAAAAATATTTTATATAAAAGTGGGCGTGGTACTTAACCGATTTCGTTAATTTCTCTTCAAAACTTTCCTTATAGTAAAGGCGGTTGCCGAATTTTGTTACGATAGGTTTAACGATTTTTGATTTATGATTAATAATATTTGTAAAATTGATTTTATCAAAAGTGGGCGGTACCACGCCCATTTTAAAAATGTTTTCCAAATTTTTATCAAGAGACCCAATATCAGTCCACACGTCAAATTTCAACATTCTAGGTGTATTATTTACTAAATAATCAGGTTTTCTGTGTTTTCAAAAATGTTATATATATAAAAAGTGGGCGTGGTTATCATCCGATTTCGCTAATTTTCAATACCAATCTATTCTGGGTCCAGATAAGCTCGTGCACCAAATATGGTGAAGATATCTGAATATTTATTCAAGTTATCGTGTTAACGGACGGACGGACGGACGGACATGGCTCCATCAAATTTTTTTTCGATACTGATGATTTTGATATGTGGATGTCTATATCTATATCGATTCCGTTATACCTGTAAAACCAACCGTTATCCAATCAAAGTTAATATACTCTGTGTGCAAAGCACGCTGAGTATAAAAAATGCTTCAACAAAAACTGTCAAACGTGAATCTGAAACACGGTGGAGCGCCAGAATACAACCGGTTAGCGTTATCATCGATGGGCTAGATAATGTAGTAGAACACTTAGAACAATTATCAGATGACACTAACACCACAAGTGACACCAGAAGCGAAGCTACAATTCTGCTACAAAATAACAAAATTTTAATTTTATAACATTAGTTCATTTCTGGCATATATGTAATACTCCTATATTGCTGGTACAGGTTAGGTAAACTCACAATCATCAGAGTGCCGATATATTGCTGTTTATATATTTTTTTTTGTACTCAATATTCGAATGTACCTAAATTTATATTTTTTCTTGTCACACATGCTGCTAAAATCACAAAAATCTTGTAGGCTGTCTTATTTTGATTTCGAATTAAAAACTCACTCCGAGCTTTATTAGCAATATAGGAGTATTACATATATGATTTCGGGTATGAAATCTAAAGAAGGATTGATCGTGTGCAGCTCAGATTACAAGATCCGGGGATGAATGACGAGAATTTTCTCACGTTATTAAAAGTGTTCTCGATCGTCTCCAACAAGAAATACGTACAAGATTTACACGACTAAATGACTTTAATTTTAAATTTGAATTTCTCTTAGACGTTGGAAATTTGTTAAACAAGGTTAATAACGACTTAGAAAGAAATTGTAAGAACTTGGGTGAATTTTATAATACAGATGGAACAGAATTTTTATCGAAATATGTGACTGCAAAATATTACTTCGCAGTAGAAATGAAATTGAACCTAAAACTCCGTTAGAATTAGTTACTTTTATAATATCGTATGGAGAAGATGTTTTTCCAAACTTGCGAGTGACTATCTCAGTATCAATTGCTAGCTGCGAACATTCATTCATCAAATTAAAACTGATTTTGACATATTTACGATCAAAGATGAGCAAGGTCGCCTAACCTAACATTATTAAGTGTGGAAAAAGAAAAATTTGAAATGATACATTTTGAGGATATCATTGATATATTTGTTTCCTCAAAGGCAACCAAAATTTGCAAATAGATATTTTACTAATGGATTATAATCATATTATTATTAAATATGTATTTGAGTCTACTTATAGATGATATCTTCAGCCCATGATAAAAATATAGGAGGGTAAAACCATTATCTCTTCTTTGCGGCCAGGCTGGGGCCATACATAGAGATCGAAGTTTGGGAAGAGTGACGCGCATATCATTCGGAAGTGTGAATTCTTCTTCGGCGATGTCTGCAAGGAAATCACAGACTCTGCGTTCATGTTGCTCTGGATCATACTACACCAGATCTCGTCATAGGCTTATTCAGATGTCTTCTTATCTGCCTTGGAAGCGCAACTACATCAATCAATTGTCTTTTGGGATGCCTCGGAGTTCAGACGTCGTAAGAAGATATTCCACAGTTCCAAGTGCGAAATTTGCCAGCCCCTGCAACTTTTTTCGTTTCAGCGATTTGAGAATTTTGATGCATCTTGGCATGCATTGTAGGCAATTTCAGATGCATTTTTATTGAAGCAGAGACTGTGTTCGAAAGTGCCAACCAAAAGTTGTTGGGGTTCCACAGTAGTATTGTTATGCCATCTAAGTTGCTGTCCAGTTGTTGTGTTATGTGCAAGGTCCACGTCGTGAACAATATGGCCGTATGTACATTAAATTAATGCCAAGTGCTGTGATGTGAAAAATTAAAAGACAAAGGGGATATAAATGTTTATTTTGCAGCATAGTTTTCTTTTGTTGATTCCAGTCTGCATTCGCAGAGCCAGGAAACTGCCAGACAAAACTAAGTTCCTCCTCTAAGTCTTTCAACCCGCCGGGGAATGAAGCTCCCTCCGTTGTTGCCCTTCAGGTACGAGGGCAATGTTTCCTGTATTTCAGAAGGAGGTGGCAGAGGTATGATGACTTTCCCACCGTTATGATGACCAAAATGATTACACTCCAACGGTTAAGAATTCGGGGGTTCACTTAAAAAATTTTGAGCTTAACGTAAAAATATTTAATATAATAAAATAAAAATGTAATGTTTGTTTATGTAAATTTTTTTGTAATAAAAACAAAACCAAAATAAAATAACAAAATATGAGAGCCGTGAGAATTTTACAATTTTTATAACGTCATTTGACCCTCACCGATTTTACCTTGTAATATTTGTATCATGCTTCAGCTTACAACTTTATTGGTTTACAAATTTTTGAATATATAAAATTATATTGTTTTGATAATATAGGGGCGCCAAAAAATATTCTTCCCCGGCGCAAGAAAACCTCACTACGCCTAGTTTTCGATAAGAGATGCACTAGAGAGTTACATTTGAATTCTAATGTAAAATCACAATATTTCTCTAACGTTAGAGACTAGGCTTGCTGGTTACTGTTTGTCTTATTTATAGCTGACATAATCAAAGAGGATAAATATAATAAGAGATGTCGCTCGTTACTTGTAGCCATTTGCTAAATGTTTTCTTCGAGGTAGTCGCTGGTTTTTTTTCTTCTATACATTTTCGTGGGGTATTTGTGTTTATTTTTCCGACTGCAATTAATTAATTAATTAATTCTCTTTCCAAAAATCACAGCTGCACAATAGGGTTACGATTTTTGGCACCTTTTTCTGAATTTCCAAAGTGCTGTGGTGGAATGCGATGAACTTTTGTCTACTTATTACATTATTGGTAAAATTTTTGTTAGATTGTGAAAAAACGTTACGCGCAAACTATTTTTTCTTTTACAAGGCGGCTGCATGGCAATACCGAGTACCTAGTATAACAATCTACCGAAAAAGCTCCTTGTCTAGAATTTTTATACTAAAAACGATGCGAATCAGCTTAAAGGCACAAATATGTTTTACTGTAATAACATAGAAAAAAAGTTCTTAGTAAAAACGTTCTGAAATAATAGATTTCTGCACCTAAAGTAGTGCCTTTTTAGGAAAATTTCTTAAAAATTCCTTTTTTACAAAATAAATAAATAAATAAATATAAATATAAAATACATTTATCATCATATTTTTTATATTTTTATATTTAAAACATGTTCAAAAATAAACAGCCAAACTCGTTAGTGGAATCAGGAGCAGAAATATGGAAAAACAATTTAAAATTAACTACAAAGTGCCGTCCCATGATACCTGAAGTCAAAAAAGAATTGGAATGGGTTATGTGTAAAATGCCTTTAAGAAGTCATATCGTATGTAGATTTTTAGGCTTGCTCGATGAAGAAAAGGGTCGAGAAAATCGAGTAAGAAAAATAGCAAAAGAATTGTTGAAGCTCTGGCAGAAGCTCAATTTCCCTTCTCTCTCAAGGCCACAGATTTATACTAAGGTTGGCAAGTTAATAAAATCGTTTGAAGCTCATAGAAAGCGAAAGAAAAATTTGAGAAAAACTTGAAAACTCTTTTTGATATTACGAAAGTGACCGAAAATTGGCTGTGCAGGGAAGACAAAGAGCTTTATCAAAAACAAATCGAATCATTCGGCCGAGTAAGTTACATAACTGAGAAAGAGGCTTCAAAGAAACCAATTCATCAATCTAAACGAATTAGGAAATCCGGTAAGTCAACAAACCAAGTACTGTATTTTACAGCCGACCATGATAGTTCTGAAGAAGATATTAACAGTACCGATTGGAACGATGTGGAAGAGTGCGTCCCCATGAAACGGAAGTATGAACCAACAAAATCTGTAGCGAAGTTAGTATCAGAATTGCACGTGTCAACAAGAAAAGTGGCAACAGTTCTTCAAAAATTAGCTAAAGACGAAATAAAAGATCCAAAACCGTCGCAATCGGGTATTTGGCGTGGAGTGATCAAGGATGCAGAAAATGTAAAAGTCCGGATTAAAGAGCTTCTCTCTGAAGAGAAACTTTGTCTGCACTTTGATGGTAAAAGAATACAAAATAAGGAATATCAGGCGGTTTGTCTCAAAAATTCTAAAAGAACTATACAGTTTGGAGTTTTGCCTTGCAACAGCGGATCAGCTAAGGACATCTTTATTCCTCTGCGTTCCTTGTTGGATGAGTATAATGCATGGAGAAATATCAAAATGATTATATCTGACATAACTGCAGTAAATAACGGAAGCAAGAATGGGGTAGTTTTCAAACTCCAAACTGAGTTCCGAAAAATCGGGCTAGAGGCACCTCAGTTCATAGGCTGTCAACATCACATTCTCGACCTTGTTCTGGGTCACCTAATGGATTTTGTGTTTCCAATCACATCGGTGTCACCCAGCATCAATTATCAATTCGTTGAAGACGTGTTGGCAGAATACGATAACATTCAAAATAACTATGTGGGTATAAAAGTTACATTATCAGTTAAAAACCAGGGATGGAGAGATGATTTCAAGTTTCTTTTCGACCTCTGTGAGGGGTATAATTACTACCAGAAGGAAAAAAATGGCCTTTACTCAAATGGCGAACGCTACCGTCCCTTCATAGTGCTAGGTGGAATTCACGAGCAATATTTGCGTTGATTGCTTATTTTCTCATTCCCAAGTGGACAGATCAGCTCAAATTTATCTGTGACTTTATAGCAAATGCATCGGCAAAGGCATGGTTTTAGAATCAGCATTATTCAGAGGAAATATACGACGAGTTACATGCTGATGTCGCTAAACTGAAATGTGCTAAGGCTTTGAAGTCTTTTACTACTCATTGGAAAGCGGAACCTTCTGTGCTCGATGTTCCTCGTTCAAATATGGTGGCTGAACGAGCTGTAAAACTGATGGAAGAGATTCACAGCACTTGCAAAACGGATAAATATCTCAATTACAAGTTCATAAACAGTAATTTAGAAATTTAAAGTAACGAAAAGTTGAATATTGTAAACCATATGCAGTACAGAATAAATTATATGCAAAATGTCCTCATACTGATACAAATTTCGATGTGCGCGTAACGTTTTTTTAGAATTTATTGAAATTATTGTTATTTTCGTGATTTTTATATAAACGTTCATAGTTTGCCACAGCGTTTTAAATCTAAAAAAAATCATAACCCTATTGCACAAGGTGCCTATACGGCATGGATAAATGCGAGTATATTAAAAATGTCCCTCTTAGAAAACATTAGGCATCAATTTTTTTAATTTCCAGCGAGTTACCCGCCACTCGTAGCAGACTGGTGGCTTTTATTATATTTATCCTCTTTGACATAACTAGATGTTTTCCTTCGCGAGTTATTCGCTGTAGTCAAGGATTTTTTTGAAAAATGTATACAGTGTACAGAAAAATGGGGCTCCCCGAATAAACCCTATTTCGCACTATATAAATATGTAGTGTAAGAAGTGTCATAGATGCATATATGTAGAACGAAATTTTCATTAGATAAACTTTCATGTTTAAAAAGCTCACTACTTAGTATCACTTTATGTAAATGAAAAGTAACGCTTCCGGATTGCCCGAAGTTACCCTGGATTGAACTGGCCGGTTGGTAATAACATCACATAAATTGCAAGAAGTTTATTAGACGACCAAACTGAAAACCAATGACCTATGGTCCCAACGACTATTGGTTCTTCCGACATTTCCGCGTCCCTGCCCACCCTTCCACTTTAGGTTCTTAGCAAAGGCTTCCATACATTTTAGACCAATAACTTCGCCGAGTCGTTTCAAGCGACTACTACTCCAGCATTGTAGAACATTGCCTATCAGATAACATCATTGAAGGTGAATAGGGTTAGATTGGAGACTAGGTCTCTTCAACTCCCATGTAATTTGGTGTTTAGCCCTGAACAATAACCCTTTTCTTAGTGCTGTAGGTTGGAGAATAGATCTCTCAAACTGCATAAAAAATTAGGTATCTTGCCAATAATAATAAAACACCGGTGTTCAATAGTGTAGATTGGAGACTAGGACTCTTAAACTGCACAAATTGCAGCCATCTAGATAAAATAAAGCATCACTGAGCAAATTTATAGATGGGAAACTAAGTCTTTCCAACTTCCGAAACGAACATCATCTGTTTGCAGAACAAATCGAAGTGCAGTCCAGCCGGGTTTTGAATTAAAATGCGAATTGGAATCTTAGTCATACGTGGCTATAACCAATAAAATTCTGTATTTAAATTGTGTATTGTAATAACTTTTATTGTAATTTGTAAATCTACAGACTGTAGTAAATAAATAAAAACATTTGCTCTATAGCGTTCGCTGCTTCAGGTTGTCACATGAAAAACCGCCTTGAATGCTAGCAGAGGAGACTGCCATGTTGGGGATCTCATGGGTAAAGGTTTGGAAAGAACTTGCCAGCTGCGAAAGTGTACCCTTCATTACGTAATTTTCAACAGCTTAGATACACAGTTTCACTGTTCGCTCTTAGAACGCCTTGCTGAGGACAATACAAATATGTTTCTTGAAATGGATCGGAAGCCTCTTACCCGCGATCAGCACCCGCTCTTAGCGCCGAGCCCTAATATCCAACGAAGTTGGCAATTATTTTATTTAACACTTGGCGCGACTCATAACATACTCCGATACTGCCGCAAAAAACTTATATTCAAACGTGTAGTTTGAAAATTCCGTTTCTCGTGAACTTTGAAATATAGATTTAGTGGTTTCTTCGACATCTAAGGTGGTGTTCAAAGAAAAAAGATATAAAGGTATCTTCGACAGCTAAGATGGTATTATAAGAAAAAGTAATATGGTTTCTTTAAAATCAAGCTATGATAACATTGGAATAGTTATTATTCAAGATAAAAGATCGCGGGTTCGAATCGAGCTCAAGGCCTAACAATAATTTTTTATCATTATTATTGTTATGATAAATTTTTCCTTAGTTGAAAAAATTTTTAAATTAGAATAGAAGAAAGAAAAAATTTAGACAACTGCCAAAGCTCGTTGTATAGATCCATTTCGGGAACTGCCAAATTCCTTCATCGACAACGTTTAGGCGCCGCCGCTATAACCATTCAGCCATCACAGCGGTTTTTTGTTTGTCTTCATTAATCCTACTTATATTCTGGTTCGTGCCAATTGATATTTACAACACTGCGACATCTTAAAATCAGTAGGCCGATATAACAACAAAAATTGTTAATACATCCCAGAGCACGGGGAAAAAAGTGTCAATAAAATATGACACTATGGCAGCATTGCCATCAAACAAGTCCAATTTTCACATCCATTCTGCAACAGATGTCGCAGTGTTGTGAATATCAATTGGCACGAACCAGAATAGAAGTAGGATTAATGAAGACAAACAAAAAACCGCTGTGATGGCTGAATGGTTATAGCAGCGGCGCCTAAACGTTGCCGATGAAGGAATTTAGCAGTTCCCGAAATGGATCTATACAACGAGCTTTGGCTGTTGTCTAAATTTTTTCTTTCTTCTATTCTAATTTAAACATTTTTTCAATTAAGAAAAAATTTATCATAACAATAATAATGATAAAAAATTATTGTTAGGCCTTGAGCTTGATTCGAACCCGCGATCTTAAAATCAGTAGGCCGATATAACAACAAAAATTCAAGATAAAAGCAATTATGTTTCCTTATCAAAATCAAGCTAAGAAAACAATGAAAAAGTTAGTTTTCCTTTAAAATGTGCTATGGTGTAGCAATATCAAATCTTGTAAGTTCGAAAAACTAACATCCTTATTTCGCAACCCACGAATAAAGGTCTGCAAAAAATTAAAAAAAAAAAAACATGAAAGAAGATATTTTCAGTGGTCAGTGATCAGTGATGCAGACCCCTAAAAAATAGTTCGGCGTTCGCTTTTGTGCTTTCTATTCGCGTTTACGTTTTTCAATTTGTCGAAAGGAAGAGAAAGCAAGCAAAAATTGAAATGACTTACAGGTTCGGAGGCAGTTGTGCTACTTCCCTCTCTTCTCACTACCTTCGCCTATGCCACGGCATACTTGAAATTAAGAATTGTTTAATCTGCCCCATTTAGGCAAGCGTTAGCATTATCGTTATATTTTTAACGATGTGCCAATTATTTTTTTGCAAAAACTGATATCTTAAGATCAATGCCACTTATAGGAGGGCGCAATAGGCGCTTCCAGTTTCTTAACTCAAATTTCAGACTGAGCAATAAAACGACTGGGCAAGTTAGTAAATTAAGATAATTATCATAGGTGTTAAACAAATCACCCGGATTTCTATCTATCAACTAATTCAACGAAAAATTTTCAGTACATTACCAATATTGAATCCAAAGTGTATTTCAGAACAAATAGACATGCTCCCAACTATAAAGTTGTTGTCATTGACTTTGAAAACCCGCTCGAAAACAATTGGGAAACAATAATTTCTGTAAGTAATGTATTCATACTATGTTAAAAATACAATCATTAATATATTGATCATCTAGTTAACGGGGTAACTTGTAATAATCTGAAATAATTAGTTATTCAGCATACATATATTATGTAGTAGCATTTAGCCTAAAACTCATCAATTTTATTTTAAAACTCTCTGGAAGCATGCATGGTGTTTTGTTGTAATAGTTCGCCCAGAAGATGACTGCTGTAGCTACTGAGTCGACTAATTTCAGCTGAAAATGTATATAATCGATGGAAGGAACTAAAAATAAGCTAACAGTTTTCTCAATTTTATTAGATAAATGTTGTAACATCAATCTTTTCAGCCTAAATCTTATTTGAGTTACAACAAAAAGTACCTCACTATAGCAGGCACTTTATTTATCTGCATAAATTCCGGCTGAGCGCTTTCGGGTACTCAGTGAGCTCGGTAAAGTAGAGATCAGCCAGCCTGCACAAAGATCTAGTTAGGACGGGAACAGAGAGGAGAATTACCTCAAAACCTACCGCTAAAGCCAATGCTTGCTTCGAGAAATCTTTGATTCTGTCACCATATTGAGGAGAAAGAAGAATGACAGGCCCACCATCCCTAGCTCTGCTAAGCAAAGCGAAGAAAGAAACTTTAGAGTCGAAAAATTATGTACTTCGAAAGCTGTTAGGCATATAGAGCAAGGGAATAATGGTAGCATACGAGGAAAGACGAAGTGGCTAATAAGCTAAAGAAGGGGAGTGAAAAAACTCCAGCTTATTCAAGGTTCTAAAGGAAGCTAAGTTGTGGCCGAGGAAAGGCGACCGATGACATGAATCAGTTCCTGGTTGTGGCAGTAACACATTTCAGTAACACAAATGGGCAAATACCTACCGATAGGTTGAGATCTGCAGAAGAAGACATGATTGGAATCATAAGTAAAATGATACATGATGAACCGAATAAACTGCTACCATCTTCTGAACCACAGGGATCTTACAATGGGATTATTTTGACGACTTGCACCCATTACGCGACCATAGATAGAAAGGGTGCAGGTAGTTTGCCCAGACAATCGAAGGATAGAAGGCGCACTGTTTCGACTCTTGTCATAGCCGCGATGCGAACGCCCGTGTGGTGAGTCCCTATTTTATTATTGTTAAGAAGCAACATTGTTTAATGGCACCACTTGTCTTTAAAGATCTGTCACTCCTTTGATACGTGGCAAACTCTTACTCGGATTTGTATTCAGCTACTTATACTTATACAAATATAATCTGTACATATATTATATTACTTTACTTCTCATCAAACCGCGTGAATAAACGTAGCATATATTTTGTACGTGCTAAGTTTGCACTTGATAGCATTTTATTTCATCAGGTTATGGGCCCAGATTGGCTTAAGATGACCGAAGAAACAATCCATATTTTCCACCGACTAAACAACAGCAACTACAGGTTGTGGAAGTTCAATGTCGATGCGGTATTAAAAGGCCATGGTTTACTAGGAATAGTACAAGGGATAACCAAATTCAACGATTCGGCATCCCAAGATCAGAAGGACTTATGGATGAAGCGTGACGGTAAAGCAATGGGAATTCTTATATCTTCCATTGAAAAGGATCAAGCAAACCACGTACTAACATGCACTAGCTTAAGCGAAGGCTACCTCAAATTTGCCAATATTCACGACAAACAAAGTGAGGTAAAAGTTATGTGCCTTTATGAAGAATATTTTTCGCTACGAATGCAGGAAGACGAGTCAGTCGCAGATCATGTGTCAAAGGTGTCAGCATTGGCAGCGGAAATAGAGGCACAAGGAGAAAAGTTATCCGAAAATATCAAGATGGTACGAATCATAAGCAGTTTGCCACCAAGGTTCCAAAACTTCAAAACTGTTTGGTATAACGTAAAAGAAGGCAGAACTATAGACAATTTGATGGCAAAGTTACAGCTCGAAGAAGATCAACTCAAGAAGAGTAGTGACGGAGCTGTAAGCGAAGCAGCTTTCTACAGGCTCAGCAACAACAAAAGGGTTTTCAATGCTGATGGAAACTAAACGATGTGTGCTGATAGACAAAAATAAAACATGTTGGCCGCCGGTATTCGTGACTCTCAAAATCAATTTAGAATGTTATTTAAGCAAAGAACTGATTATAAAGCAAATTCGGCAAAGATCAATACAATGCAGCAATGGCACTGCAGACTTGGTCACATAAATACAGCAACAATCAAAAACATGTGTGACAGAGGTTTAGCTGATGGTATAAATGTGACGGAACACAACAATTTCCTGTGTGAAGATTGCAAGCGAGGAAAAATGCATCGATCTTCACATGGAGCTGCAATACGACGCGAAGCACGCAAGTGCGAATATTTTCATATGGATTTATGCGGCCCTATGTCTGAATCTGGTATCGGTGGAGTTCGCTATTTCATGTTGCTTAAGGATGAATGCACATGCTTCAGGTACGTTTATTTTTTATCCAACAAATCTGAAGTTCTTCAAAAACTTAGATGTTTTATTTCTATGTTACGCAACATGACTGGCGAATCGGTAAAATACGTACGGTGCGACAATGGTACCGAGTTTATAAATAAAGAAGTAGCTGAGCTGATGTCAAATAATGGTATTGTTCTGGAGAAAATCTCACCATACACCCCGGAGCAAAATGGCTTTATTGAAAGAGACAATAGGACTGTTCAAGAATCAGCCCGGACGATGTTGTTGGCCACAAATTTTTGTGGTCTGAAGCAGTGAGAACGGCCGTATACATTCTTAATCGATCAGCACCGGCTAGTCGGGCAAAAACGCCATTTGAATACTGGTTTGGCAAGAAGCCCGATTTGAGTCACTTAAAGGTTTTTGGCACTGAATGCATGGTTTATCTGCCCAAACAACTAGGGAGGAAAAAGTGGGATGCTAAAGCAAAGAAAATGTATCTAGTTGGCTATGAACCTTCAGCAAAAAATTTTCGTTTGTACGATCAGGAGTCAGCAAAAATAATTGTTAGTTGCGATGTTGTTTTTAATGAAAAGGCAATTAGAATTGGGTCATTTAGCAAAGATGACGAGGGTGATACGAGTAATGAAAACACTGAACAAGATGAAAACGTTTCATCGTCTTTCCAGCCGCATATGTCCAGCACTCCGAAGAATTCTATGAAAAAAGAGACTTCAGCAACCGATATGCCAAATTCATCAAATGGTTCTACGGTACAAAGTTCTGTTCCTGATACAAGAGAGCATAATAGGTATGGCTTGCGTAAGGAAGTTTTACCACCAGAGTGATTTGGATACGATTACATTGGCTGTTTAGAAACTATTTCAGAACCAGATTCATATGAAGATGCCATAAATTCGGAACACGCCGTGAATTGGAGAGCGGCAATAAATGATGAAATCAATTCCCTTGAGCTTAACCAAACTTGGGAGTTGGTAGAAAAACCCCGTGATAAAAATATTGTGGGATGCAAATGGGTGTTTAAAATTAAATCAAACCCAAATCAAAAACCAGTGTTTAAGGCGCGATTAGTGGCTAAAGGCCATTCACAAGAACCTGGTATCGACTATAAAGAAACATATTCGCCAGTAGTGCGATATGATTCAGTGAGAGTGGCTATGGCGGTAGCAGCCTTTGAAGGCATGGAGATGATGCAATTCGATGTCAAAACTGCCTTTTTATACGGAGAACTCCATGAGGAGATTTATATGGACATCCCACAAGGCATCAATGTCTCTCAAGCTCAAAATCAAGTTTTTCGCCTTAGAAAGGGTCTGTATGGGCTTAAGCAGGCATCTCGTAATTGGAATTCAAAGTTTGTGGAATTTCTGCAAACATTTAAAATGCAGCAGTCTAATGCTGACCATTGTGTGTTTCACGGCAATATTGAAAATAGTAAGATTATTTTGCTTCTATACGTTGATGATGGGTTGATATTATCCCAAAACAAATCCGCTTTAAATTTATTCATTGGAAAACTATCGAACGAATTTCGTATCACTTATGGTGAAAACAACTATTATGTTGGGCTTGAAATTTATCGCGATATACCAAACCAATCTATAAAAATTAGCCAACGTTCTTACATAAAGAAAATTCTTCAACGCTTTAACACGGATGATTCAAAAGGTATTTCAACGCCTAGTGACGGTAACACATATCTATCAAAACGTAGTGAGGAAGCTACTGTAAAGTACCCATTCAGAGAAGCTGTTGGCTGTTTGACGTTTGCTGCTACAGTATCCAGACCAGATATATCATATGCCGTTGGTGAAGTGAGCAAATTTACAGAAAATCCCAAAAACTCCCACGTACAAGCTGTTAAGAGGATTTTTCGCTACCTAAAAGCAACCATGGACTACTGTATAGAATATAGGTCAGGTAATTCTCTTAAATTTGAAGGTTATACTGACGCAGATTTTGCTCGTGATGTTGATACAAGAAGATCTACAACCGGCTATGCATTTCTATTAAACGACAGCGTTGTGACATGGAGAAGCCACCGTCAAAAGACTGTTGCGTTGTCAACAACAGAGGCCGAGTGCATGGCCGCCTGTGAGGGAGCTAAATAGCTAGTTTGGCTTAAACAACTTTTGGCTGATTTTAGTTATAACCTGGATTCCCCTACGGCTCTTAAATCCATAATCAGGGCACAATTCGACTAATTGGAAATCCGGGATTACACCATAGTACAAAGCATATCGACATAAGGTTACATTTCATCAGAGATCTGCAAAAGGCCAAAAATAGTTGAGTTCAAATACGTCAACACAGAACTACAACGTGCTGATATATTTACAAAGCCACTGACAAATCAACGCTTTAGGAATAATTTGCAGCTCTTAGGAATGTCGCCAGTCAAACAATGAGTGAGAGTGTTAAGAAGCAACATTGTTTAATGGCACCACTTGTCTTTAAAGATCTGTCACTCCTTTGATACGTGGCAAACTCTTACTCGGCTTTGTATTCAGCTACTTAATTTCATTACTAACTGTTATTTTTCTTTGTATATACATATACATATATTATATTACTTTACTTCTCATCAAACCGCGTGAATAAACGTAGCATATATTTTGTACGTGCTAAGTTTGCACTTGATAGCATTTTATTTCATCAATTATATACCAAGTAATTAAGTAGTATAGAAGTATATAACAGGGGTATCAGACACCCAAAATAGTAATTATTTGTTTTTCGAGTTTCCAAAAAATGCAAATTTCATTAAGTATGAAAGAAGCTTTCAGAATAATTTTTCCCGATAAATACTTTTTTATAGGCCTGTGGTCACTAGCACACACATTGAAGTGTACGCACGTACGTATGCACACATTTATACTTTTTATTGCTATGAACCCACGGTGTAGCAACTTTATTGTAGGTTAACCCGACCCGACCTGGCTCATAGCTTTTTGCTGTAAGAGGCTCGCCCTTTTTTGATCAAGCCGTCAACAAGGAAGTATCTCATCCTACGTCCACGTAAGTAAGTTCTAATTTGCGAATAATTTCATTAATATTCTGCAACATTTGTTAATAATTTATCTTTAAAACACTTGTTGTTTTAAATTTTTTAATAAAAAGCCATTTTATTGTATTGTACAATACGAATCTTTTCGTGTTTTAATTTTCCGATTTTCTCGCTTACATATTTTCTCAACAATTACGTGGCGCCAACGGCTCATGTTCATGGTTGTACTGCGCCGTTGTGAGAGAACCACACAAAATTTACAGTCCACTCCTTAACCAGATAATCGGAGCTGAACAAAGTACTCAATCAAGGATAATCCAGCAACCAACTAAATCGGAGCTGACACATTATTCCATGACATTATACCAAGGATATAATCCAAAAAAAACAACACAAACATTTACAGAAGTAACACATTTTCACTCCAACTCAAACATAGTTTCAAGCAAAAAGGTACGTGATTTTTCCAATATTCCGTCCTTAGGTAGAGTTCTTTTTAATAAAAATTTTCAAAAACATTATAAATCTTTATAAATAGTTGCTTTTTTTTATTAAACAGTGCAAGTGATTTTGTTAAGTAGTACATTTTATTTTGTGCATTAGAAGTAGGTAAAAATTTAAAATATTTGCACCCCTTCCCATACACACATTTATTGTCCCACAAAAGCTTAGGCTTAGGTTACCTAAAGTGTGTACATCGCGCCTTGAATCCCCCACCCGAGGACACAATTGATGCCGAAATTGAAACATTGAGAGGTCGTATACAGGAGATGCAACCTAATCGGTCAGCAGTTTCAGCGAGTAATCCAAATGTAAAAACACCATGCTATGATGGTTCTGCTCCTTTCCAGATCTTTGAACAACAGTTTGAGAAGACCGCAGCACTGAACAACTGCAATGCTGAAGATAATGTTGCTGCAATATTCGTGGCATTGAAAGGACCTGCTGCTGTAATCGACGATTCTCGAGGAAGAGCCGAACAACTACGAAATATTGATTGCTGCTCTAGCGAGGCGATATGACGGAGCCCGTCTGATAGGTTCCTAACCAACCCTGTACAAGCTCATTGTACAGAAGCCGTCAATAATGCTGTTATCACAAGCAGTATTAAAGTTTACCGCCAAAATGTACCTGTCCTTCGAATTAAGATCGAGACAGTTCGATGGTTTAGGTCACGTCTGGAGTTTGATTTGTTTATTTAAATTGAAACACTAATGATTTTTATTATAGTGAATACTTTGACTTAAACATATCTATTGTATATCGGAAGTATAGATATCCCATAAAACTAGATGTAAGAGAAGTGGTAGCGTTCTTATAGCCGTTCCCCGTAGGCTTTACTCAAACTTAGCTTCTGAACCAAATGTGTGTATGCATTAAATGAGCGTCATATATTCCGCCAAATAGTGCTGACTGAGTCTTCTCTTGTTTTAAGTAAATTGGGAGACAATAACGTAAGTGTATTAGGTGATATTAATTTACGTTATGTGGGATGGTCTTCCTCGTACTCTTATTTTGGCCTTATGTGCATTAATATAAGTATACCTGATGAGTGCTACTTTATTAATAACATATTGAGTCTTATCTTGGTACAGTTTAATAAATCTGTCAACAAACTAGACTGAATTCTCGAACTTGGTTTTGTGAGCGACAACATAAACACTTCTTAAGAAGAGTCCCAATTTCACCATTTGCTATGCATCATTTACCTCTCGTCTCTAACTTTGAATTCTATAACTTTTCTTCAACTGCATATGTTGATAAAGCGTCGTTTAACTTCAAAGCTTGTCATTTATCCTAAATTGAAGAGTAATTGGGATTAGCTGTTATCTTTGTCAGAAGCTTCAGATTGCTTCCTTTTTTTCAAAAAATTGTATATGAAATGTGTTTAAGTTTGTTCCTGTTTTCAGTCGTCGGTTGAAAAAGATAAAAAAAAAAACAAAAACAGAGAAATAGGCATTTTAAAAAATATAAGGATACTGGAAGTGGGATCTACTCGAAAGAGTTTAGCTGTTTAGATAAATTCCTTTATGGAAACTACATACTCAATGTTGACTCAATGCAACAATTTACAAAAGCAAACTTCAATTTTTTTAATACTTCATTTATTTATTATTTGCCTTTGTTCTTTCATTTTAAACTATTGGTTTTTGTATTTGTCGTGTATTTGTTGTTTCATTTAACGAAAATTAAAAAAACCTACAAGAATGTCAATAAGAAGGACTCAGCGAAAGTGATCGACAATATTTTGTTTTTGTTCTTAAACTTTCGTTAAATTAAACAACAAATACACAACAAATACAAAAACAAATAGTTTAAAATGAAAATGAAATTGAAGTTTGCGTCTTTCGTTTTTGTACTTTTCAATTACTGTTCGTTCGTATTGGCTTTGACTAAGAGTATTTATTGTGTTTTATTATAAAATATCCAAATTTTTTCATGACTTTTATTTTAAAATTAATACAACTAATTCTCATTGTAACAATGGCCACAAAATGACGGCGTTGTTTGAATGATGCAGATAGTTTCTGTGTTGTTTGTGGTGAATATACCTTCAAAAAGTTTCGTAAAGTCATCACGGACTTTGTTAAAACAGGATATTTTAATTACTTTGGAGTGAAAATTTGCGATGAAGAGAAGCCATGGGTGCCAAATACTGCGTGCCAAAATTGTGTTGTGTGTCTGCGACAATGGTCGAATGGAAAAAGATCAGCTCTCAAATTTAAGACACCAATGATTTGGCAGGAACCTACGAATCATCATGATGATTGCTATTTTTGTGTGGTAAACATTACTGGAATAAACTTGGCAAACAAAAATGAATGGTCCTATCCGTCATTGCCTTCTGCTCAGCGACAACTTCTGCACTCAAACGAATCATCAGTACCGCACACGTCATCAGCTTTTGAAGGAAGATGGGATACGCATATAATGGCCGATTACTGCTGGTAGGTACAGGTAAGAAAGTCTTGTAAAAGACAATTTTGTGCTGATGCACGGTAAATCATTAAAATTAAATATGTAAAAATTCTCATTTTTGTAAGAATTTAACACCTATATGAAAATTAAAAACTAGAGCTGTTACAAAGAAACAAATCATTTTTTCGTAACCAGCACCTTAAGTTGACTTAAAATTACTAAAAAAAACGCTGGAAAATGTTTCACTGTTGAGCAGTGTAATCAGTCTGCGAGTAACTGCACTGATGTTGCAAATTTATTTGTTGAGTTTTTTAGCTCAAATTTTACACCTGATAACAGAAATATATATACCGCTGATGCTGCGTAGGTTAATTATCTCTTAATTTCAGTTCTCTCTAGCTTTCATCTGATGATGTCATGAACGGTATTATTAGACTTAAACCATCTGATATAACTGATTATGATGGATTATCGCGAGTTTGTTTAAAAACGTCTCAGCACTAGCATCCCCTTTAAAACTGTTTTTTAATAAATCTCTGGCTTCAGCCATTTTCGCTGATGACTGGAAAATCACTTGCATCAATCCTACTTTCAAAAGTGGCAATAAAAATAACGTCCGTAATTACCATCCTATATAAAAGTTGACTACAAACTCTAAGCTTTTAGAGGTAATTATAAAAGACAAAATATTGTAACCAAGAGCCTAATACTACCTTCCTAGCATGGTTTCGTTCCGAATCGTTCTACAATCACCAACCAGGCCGAATTTAGTGAATATTGTTTAGAATATTTCGTAGTTGCTCCTTAAGGAAGCATATCAGGACCGCTGCTCTTTGTATTGTTTACAAATGAAAGCGATTGTTTCTCTTTTGCAAAATATCTGCTTTACGCAGGCGATTCAAAAATTTAATCTACCATTAAAAATCAAGATGAAATAATTAAAATCCAGACTGAAATTGATAAACTCCAAATCTGGGGTGTATTTTTACGCTTTTCATTGAAAATAAAAAGTGTTTTAAGGTTATTTAACCGAAAATTCAAAATATCTTACCTACATCCTATGTGATTGGAACTCTTCACTGGATACTGTTGATGACACCAAATATCTTGATATTATTTATACATCTAATTTCTCTTTTATAAATCACAAAGCGTATTCAGTTCTGGTTTATCAGACGACACTGTTATAAATTTTCTGCCCCTATACGTTTAAATTACTTTTGACAGCTTTTGTTTGGTCGAATTTGGAGTATGGTGCTATAATTTGAAGACCATATCAGTTAACTGCCATTCATCGAATTGAACGTGTTAAGAAAGTTTTCCTTAGATTACGTACATTAAATTTTCAACAAACAATGCCTTCATATAATCCAGTTAACTTTCAATCAATTTATAGTCATTGGTAACTAAGAGAGTTGTTCTTTCTCTATCTTCCTTCTTTAAAATTGTCAGTGGCGAGGGTTACTCTACTTCTCCTCCTACGCGAATTAATTTTAACATACCACTGTCCCGCCGTTCCATGAACAAATTGTTAAAACTGAGTATGCTCGTACTGCTCCCGTTGCATGGGCTTTTAATGAGCTTAATAAAATCTCCAACTCTGTCTTTTTTGATTTATCAATGTCTACTTATGATTTTTATGCACTATGCACGTACATACCTATGCTAACTCAAGAACAAGTAAGCGAGATAGATCCCTGAAAAAAAAAAAATGCGATTAGTATAGGATAACCCCTGATGAGTCGCAAAGGAGTATGCGACCAATGCCAGTTTTCATATCTTTTTATGAATTAACCTATTCCATTTTGTTTGAGAATGTCCTATGAAGAGACTGATTGTACACATTTATACCCAAAAGGGATCGATAGGACCAATTCCCTCTGGTCCCATATGGGAACCTATGAAGACTAGTCTCTTTTCGGTTCAATAGGGAATCTAATAGGGCCAGTCGCATTTTTAATCACAATGGTCGTAGAATGGTACTCACTGATGTAATCATTTTCGGTTTATATTGAAATAAGCAAGTTAAAAAATACGTTGTTTTATAATTTGTTTTAATAATATGTATTTTAAAACAGTTCACAAGCATTTCGTTAAATAATCCAATTAATAACTTATGTTTTAAATTCGTTTCCGACATTAATATATATTTTTTAATAATAGATGGCTTTATTTATTTTGAAGTTATATAAATATATTATCACATCACATTTTTAATTAGTTTATTTCATTCATTCATTTGTATAAATAATAATAAACTCTTATCAACGCTGAAACCTGGCCAAGTCTCTTTTTGCGTGGCTTGACAAAACTTTTTGATTTAATTTGGCCATTTATTGAAAGTTTTTATTGTGTGCTTATCATTTGATGTGATAGGATTTGTATGTGTATGAGATGAGGTCAAAGCGCGCATGAGGTCGAATCGCGTCTTTTAATACTACTCGCAACATTCGACAGAAAAAAATCGATGGTTTTCCTAAAATGAAACTATCGATAGTTTTGCAGCTCTATGGATAACAAAAAACAGCTGTTATTTCTCCAAGTACAAGCAATTCCCGTACATGAAGAACATTGGAGAACAATTTATAAAATTTAAAGTGATTTGAATAGATACAAATCGCCGGTATATCTAATAATCCTGTTTTGTCACAGCACAATGATATAGCAAAGGCGGAACACAAATATAATGCTCTTCGAAAACGCTGGAGTCCTAAGCCTTTCGTTAGTGTTTCTGTCATAAATAACCGCGGGACAGCGAGACCAGATATTATTGTGAGACTAATTTCTAAAGTTGGCAAGTTAAAGGGATTGTCCTGAGATGTGTTTATACGGTTTGGAAAACCAACAAACGAAAAGTGCATTGATGTATCTATATAACAACCAGTTTCGAGGTTATCACCCAACATGTGAGCCAGTTATAAACCTGAAATTGTTTAACATAAATTTCCTGTACATAACAATGTAGGTCATGGACTAGATGAAGGCAAAATTCATCTCCCTCCCATTGGGGTGGTACCGACTGGTGGATCAAGACTTGATCTCCCGTGGTTGTTGTTGTGTTACCAGTGCTTCGGGCCATTCAATGGGCACCACTCACAAATTGTCCCGTGGTGATACCAGTTGCGTCAGTTATCGCGGAACAGGATGCGTGACGTAAGGCCAAAATACCCAAGGTGGTTAAGAGCTCAATTAAAAATTAGGCGGACGCCGTGGTGTGATGATAGCGTGCTCCGTCTACCACACAGAAGATGCTGGGTTCACGCCCTGTTCAAAGCAACATCAAAATTTTAGTAAACAGTTTTTTCAATTAGAAGAAAATTTTTCTAACGGGTCGTTTCTCGGCAGTGCTTGGCAAGCACTCCGAGTGTATTCTACCATGAAAAGCTTTCAGTGGAAACTCAACTGCCTGGCAGATGCCGTTCGGAGTCGGCAAAAACAAGTAGGTCCCGTCCCGCCAATTTGTAAGAAATATTAAAAAAAGAAATTGGAAGAGAAGCTCGGCCTAAAATCTATTCGGATGTTATCTCCCCTTACATTTATACATTTTTTATAACTTTCATGAAAATGAAATGGTATATTAATTTCGTCACGAAACCGAAAATTGTAAGTCCTTAAAGGAAAATAGATAGACCCACCATTAAGTATACCGAAATAATCAGGTTGAAGAGCTGAGTTGATTTAGCCTGTCCGTCTGTCCGTCTGTCTGTTTGTATGCAAACTAGTCCCTCAATTTTTGAGATATCTTGATAAAATTTGGTGAGCGGGTGTATTTGGGTGTCCGATTAGACATTTGTCGGAACCGACCGGATCGGACTACTATAGCATATATCCTCCATACAACCGATTTTTCAGAAAAAGAGGATTTTTGTAATATCTTACCCAATTTAACAGATTGAAGCTTCAAACTTCACCATATACTTTCGTATATTGCACATATTGTTGCCTGAAAAAATTTATGAGATCGGTCGTATATATAGTATATATCCCCCACAACCGATTGTTCAGATAAGGAACTTTTCGTAATTACTGCCCTATTTTAAGAGCTAGAGGCTTCAAATTTCAGCGAATGCTTACGTATATAGCATATATTGTTGTCTGAAAAAATCATAAAGATCGGTGGTATATATAGTATATATATGGTGGTATATATAGTATATATATATAGTATATATATATATATTTTCGCAAATTTTAGCCCCATTTTAACAGCTAGAAGCTTCAAATTTCACCGAATATTTACTTATATAGCATATATTGTTGTCTGAAAAAATTATAGAGATCGGTTGTATATATAGTATATATCACATACAACCGATTGTTCAGATAAGAAACTTTTCGCAATTTCTGCCCCATTTTAACAGCTATAAGCTTCGAATTTCACTGATTGCTTACGTATATAGCATATATTGATGTCTGAAAAAATCATTGAGATCGGTGGTATAAATAGTATATATCTCATACAACCGATTGTTCAGATAAGAAACTTTGCGCACTTTCTGCCCCGTTTTAACAGTTAGAAGCTTCAAATTTCACAAAATGCTTTCGTATATAGCATATATTGTTGTCTGAAAAAATCATAGAGATCGGTGGTATATATATTATATACTTCATATAAACTGTCATATTGACCCCTTTTTTACGGCTAGAAGCTTCAAGATTCATCAAATTTCATCAAATAGTTACGTTTACGTCATATATTTTTGAAATACGTGATTCGTAGCCATAGTTTTTACATGCAGACCACAAAAAACGTGAAGCATTGTATCCTCACACAGATTACCTACCTATTTTTTATTTTATATTTATCTTAAAAATCGTTTAGATATGTTCAAATTTCACCAAATGCTTACGTGTATAGCATATATTGTTGTCTGAGAAAATCATAGATACCGGTGGTATATATAGTATATATCCCATACAACCGATTGTTCAGATAAGAAACTTTGCGCAATTTCTTCCCCATTTTAACAGTTATAAGCTTCAAATTTCACCGATTGCTTACGTATATAGTATGTATTGTTGTGTCAAAAAATCATAGAGATCGGTGATATATATAATATATATTTGATGGTATATATAGTATATATATAGTATATATATATTTTTTTTACGATTTAGGCCCCATTTTAACAGCTAGAAGCTTCAAATTTCACCAACTGCTTACGTGTATAGCATATATTGATGTCTGAAAAAATCATTGAGATCGGTGGTACACATAGTATATATCTCATACAACCGATTGTTCAGATAAGAAACTTTGGGCAATTTCTGCCCCGTTTTAACAGTTAGAAGCTTCAAATTTCACAAAATGCTTACGTATATAGCATATATTGTTGTCTGAAAAAATCATAGAGATCGGTCGTATATATATTATATACTTCATATAAACTGTCATTTTGACCCCTTTTTTACGGCTAGAATCTGCAAAATTCATCAAATTTCATCAAATAGTTACGTTTTCGTCATATATTTTTGAAATACGTGATTCGTAGTCATAGTTTTTACACGCAGACCACAAAAAACCTGAAACTTTGCATCCTCACACAAAGTACCTACCTGTTTTTTATTTTATATTTATCTTAAAAATCATTAAGGTATGTAGATCTGTTCACTATATATTTCTTATCTTATACATCCGATTATTCGGAGATTACGAACGGGATAAGATTATTGTTCAGCCCCATTCATGAAAGGTATGAAGTCTTCGGCACAGCCGAAGACAGTCCCGTTTTTACTTGTTTTTTAATAACAACTACTCAATTTCTCCTGTTGCAATACATTTTCATTAGCCAAAGCTCCTTTACAATTCTAGGCCTAGTAAATACATGAACCAATGAGCGGATCACGCATTAAAAAATACGTATGAAAAGCTAGTTGTTTAGATGAAATTTTGTTTAACGTTAATTCTTTGTTCGTGACGTAGGACGTGTTTGCTCACATATTACGCACAGTACATATGTTAAATCGCAAGCTGCCAAATTGACTATTGAGTATGATCCTGTATATAGCTCAAAAATTATAATAATAATGTTTTTTCGCGGTATACATCAGCCCGCTTATCTTCCAATATGTGGTGTGCTGTTTTTTATTTGTTCCCATTGGTTGGTTATTCCTAACGTTTTTGGCCGACTCCGAAGGCATCTGCTTTTTTGCTGAGAAACTTTTCATGGCAGAAACACAATCAAAGGGTTTGTCTAACCACCAAATATATTTGATGTAAGTTGTTAGCCCGCTTTTCAAAAAAGAATATAAAATTTCTCCGAAAATTTTACCCTAAATCCGATAGTAGTCTTTAAGTCCTAGTACTTTAGGTTCGGTATAGGGCTCCGCATTTTTCTTAACTAATTCGATTCGATCACCTGTAATCTTTTTTATTTTACTCGTTTCGGTGCCGTTTTTTTTAATATTTCTTAAAATGGGCTACATAGATTTCAAACTGACTAATCCCAATTGTACCCGAATGGGATAAAGGCCCAAATGTAGACAAAATAGATTAATCGGGGACCAATCTCTTTAGGAATTAATCGCACGATTTTTGCAGGGATATGAATTCTTACATTCATTGTCATATGTAAGTTAGCACCAACTAAGTCAACATTCGAGCTGACGCTAATGTAAGGAGCCTAGTCAGCAATACGCAAGTCGATGGCCGAAAATACTTAATAATAATTTTGAAGCAAACAGGAAAAGGCCCAGACGCTGCATCAGCAAAAACACAAATATTGTGAACGACATCCGAAATTGAATTGGGAACAACATCTGTCACGCGCCGATCAAAATAATGCTGGCACAGACAGGTAGAATTAAGTTATATTAAGAACTAATTTACCATTTTTGGTTCAGTCACTTGTAAGCAGTCAGTTGTAAATAGTCCGATGTAAATAGTGAGTAAGCAAGCAAGGTCTTACGACCAATAGTTAAATTAGTAATAAAACAATAAAGGTCCTAAGACCCTAAAAATATATTTTTTTAGTAACTTTAATTAAGGCTACAATAATTGGCGCCTGAGCTAAATAAAAAGCTTGGCCGGTAAATTTATAGTGTAAAAAGTTAAATAAAGTGCCACTAGACTCACAAAGGAAAAACTTCCTAAAAAAGTGCCTACCAAAATAAAATGGTTCCAAAGACAGGAAAAAAGCCGATAATAAAAGTTCCACTGAACTTATAAAATAAAAACTTACCAAAAAGTACCAACTAACGTTAAATAGTGCCAAAGACGGGAAGAAATAACCAAAAAAAGTGCCGCAAAAGATATAGAAAACCTATAAAGGCGTGAAAAAGACAGTAAAACCTCCTGGACGCCCAGAATTGCCCGCCAGCAACCCAGCACAGGAGCAAGACAGTGTACCCCAGTATCTATTGAAAACAGGAGCAATACACACTCGCCAGCATGCGGAAATATTTAATATAGGACTACATAGTTTTAAGTGAATTGCATTTTAAAATATTTTTGGAAAATTCTGAATCATTTAACAAGAAACTCAGACATACAGGAAAGTTCTGTAAATTAAATCTAAAATTAACAACAGAAAACCCTTGAAAAAATTTTTCGTAACGTGAAAGTGAGGAATTTATATTACTTAGAGGAAAAGAAAAAATTAAATATTTGCGAAATCAAAAAAAATTGTTTAAAAAGGAAATAATTACAATGTCAAATCCAAACAATTTGATTAGACCCTCAATGCTTGGGACTAACCCTGCTGCACAAGCAGCACCGCCAAGCCCCAAAAAGCAAATTTCACCAGACTTGGCAAATATGATAAGAAGCATGATATCTCTAGCCAGAGAGGCAAGCGTGCCTAATATAGTACGGAGTGTCCTTAACAACAAAACAAATCCGATCATAACTGATCAAACTATAGACGTCCAATTCCAAAATAATATGAGTTAAATGGATAAGATTCCAGATGTTGTACGGTCAATGAGAGAATTCTCAGGAAATTCCTCGGAGTTTAGCTCCTGGAAAAAGAGTGTTGAAAGAATTTTGAGAATTTATGAACGCTCAAAGGGCACACCTAGATATTTCCGCATTTTGAATGTCATTAATTCAGCATGTCAGCGTTCAGAATGTCATCAATTTCCCGCTGCCTAACTACCCACTACGCCGACAAACGAGACATAGGCCCTTTAGAGTACCAAATGACATGTCTCATACAAGGACGAATGTCCATTAATGAGTTCTACCAGAAAGTATACGGACACCTATCACTACTTTTAAATAAAATAGGTTGTATGGAAATAGGTGAAGAAGCAGTTCACCTGTCAACTGAGAATAACCTAGCTAAGGCCCTCGACACCTTCGTCAGAGGACTTTCAGGTAATCTCCCCAGGTTACTTGGCATAAAGGAACCAAAGAGTTTGCCAGAAGCCTTACACCTTTGCCTGAAGCTCGAAAACCAAATCTTCAGGGCATACCACGCGAACAACCAGATGTCTAACTCCCATCAACAAAGCTTTAATTCTCCGAATCCACGACAGCAACCCTTCACGGCAAAATACCCCCAACCGCAATCTGACCAACAATTCCAACCACAGTCAAGGTTTTGTCCCGAACTAGCACACCTACATCAACCCATTCAAATCCCATTCCACAAAACTAACATGAAAAAAATTTTAATCTTCGCAACTATCAGCTATACGCCAACCAAAACTCAAACCAGGTAAATAAATACCAACCACAAAACCCCTTTAACCAACGACACCATGCTCCTCCACGACCACCTTAACCACCTCAACCCATGAACGTAGACGAAAGCGTCAGGACAAGAGCGGTGAATTATATTGTTACGAATATTAGCAACACTAAGGGGACTGTCATCTCTAAGCCGATGCTAAACAGTGATATCATGCACATCCATAAATCAATTATTATGTATCTACATAAACGAATCAATAATTATATCTACACATATGTATGTACACGCAGCGGAAAAGCAACGCACAAACACATGCATATATCTTATCTGAGGTGCTCACAATTCAATCAGGGCAATAATTTGTGCAAGTATTACTCACGCGCATATAAGAAGCTCCAAACGTAGTTGTGGCTGTGATTTTGTAGCTGATAACTAACTAGTAAGTTCTGGAATGGAAAAGTCTAGAAGTATGCAACGAGAAATCAAAAAGTATAAAAGGTCGCGACAGTAGAGGTGCGAGAGTTAGTTTCATTTAAGCTATCAATCAGTTGAGTTAAGCAAGCTATCAGTAAGCGAAGTATAAGTGTTATTGTGAAGTACTTTAATAAAGGCCAGTTTTGCATTATTGAAGATTGGCGTTATTTATTCAACAGTTTAGTTATTCGAACTTAGCAGAAGGTTGCAAATAAGAGGATTTGCAGTAAATTCGTTACAATATGAAACGCCCTAAAGCTCAAGAAATGGGCAAACGGCCACCTAATACATCGATGATAAATCATCCCCCTATCAAAGTTCAAAGGTACTTTCACATCAACACCGATGGAGCGAGGGATAGCCAACACTATCATAACCAACACTACCAGGACCAATACTACCAAGACCAATACTACGAAGACCCAAACGACTACAATCAGAACACAATCTTTAACAACGAAAAGGAAGAACCGCAGGATCTAAGTGATGTACATTTCTTAGATTGAACAACTCTTCGTTACCCTACTTTAGATGCAGGACGAAGAGTGGCGAAATTTTAAACATTTTAGTGTACACTGGATCTAACAAAAATTATATCCACTCCAGCTTAGTAACAAAATAAATAGAAAACGATAACCCCTTTTTTTGCAAATTTTGTCGGGGGAAAATCAAAATTACCCACCACACATATCTCAACCTCTTCAACTTAGAAAACTACAAGCTTAAATTCTTCTTGCTACACACTCTCAATACCTTTCATGCAATACTAAGCAATGACAGCCTAAAGGAACTCTCAGCGGTCATACATACAAAGGAGAATTTTATGGTTGTAGCAAACAAAAAAAAAATTTTTTAAGACAATACAGTGTACAAAATGTTAACACAATAAAAATTCGGGACCAAAACATGACCACGGAAGAAAAGAAAAAACGAAACTAGACAATTAGCACAGAAACACCGTAATTTATTTTCAAAGCCAATCGAAAAACTAACTTATACAACAAAGGTAGTTGCCGAAATTCGCACAAATTCTGACACACCAACATACTCAAAATCATACCCATATCCTATGAGCCCTAAGCAGGAAGTTGAAGCTCAGGTAAACAAACTGCTAAAGGACGGAATAATATTCAAATCAAGATCCCCATACAACTCACTCGTCTGGGTCGTGCCTAAAAATGACGACGCCTCAGGGGGAAAAAAATGGTCATTGATTACAGGAAACCTAATCAAGTAAAAATCGCAGATAGGTATCCAATACCCGAGATAAACGAGGTACTTTCCCAATTAGGAAAGAATCGAATTTTCTCAGTGATTGACTTAAAAAGCGATTTCCATCAAATTCCTCTTAAGAAATCTGGCGTGGAAAAAACAGCTTTTTCAGTGAAAAACGGAAAATACGAGTTCATGAGACTTCCTTTTGGCTTAAAGAACGCCCCTGCCATCTTTCAACGGACACTGGACGACATACTTAGGGAACACATAAGAAGAATTTGCTATTTATACATAGACGATATAATTATATTTAGTGAGGATGAAAAAACGCACGCTGAACATATCGACACAATTTTCGAAACTCTGAACAAGGCAAACATGAAAGTCCAAATTGACAAATGCGACTTTTCCAAAAGAAAGTCGAATTCCTGGGATTTGCGTCTCTTCTGACGGAATATCTACAAACCCAGCCAAAGTATAATCAATAACAGACTTCCCCTACCCCAAAACAATTAAAGACTTACGCTCATTCTTGGGTTTATCCGGATATTATAGAAGATCCATCCAAGATTATGCTAAACTAGCAAAACCACTGACATCCCTACTTCGAGGAGAGTAAGGAAGAATGTCTAAAAGCAGTTCAAGGAAAATTCTAATAAATTTGAATGAAAAAGCAAAAGAAGCATTCAATAAAATTAAAGCCACCCTCACATCCAAAGATGTTATCCTACAATATCCCGATTACAGTGAAGGTTTCGACTTAACTACAGATGCCTTACAATTAGCCATAGGCGCAGTTTTGGAACAAAATGGCAAACCGATCACATTTATTTCAAGAACGTTAAACAAAGCCGAAGAAAATTATGCAGCAAATGAAAAGGAAATTGTTCCAATAATTTGGGCTTTAAATTCCTTCAGAAATTACCTATACGGCACAGCAAAAGTTATTATACACACTGACCATCAGCAATAAGAACACTAACTCTAAATTGAAACGGTGGGAAGCAATACTAGAAGAATATAACTATGAAATACAATATAAATCAGGAAAGGCCAATGTAGTTGCAGATACATTATCAAGGCCATTTGAGTTAAATTCTTTATCAGTCGCGACGTACTCAGACGAGAGTTCATCGCACAACCTAATCCCAGCAGTAGAACGACCCATAAATGCCTTCAAAAACCAAATTTGGATCTCGCTAGGAGATGAAGGCAGCTATCAGTTTAAAATACCATTCCCGACCTATCATAGACACTTAGATGGTAAACCCCACCTTTCAACCGACGATTTAACTGCACTACTAAAACGTTACCTAAATCCTTCAGTGATAAACGGCTTATTTACCTCTGAAGAAATAATGGGAAAATTTCAAGAAATATGTTTTCAAGAAATACGACCGTCACCCTAATAAACCACAACTACTTAAAACCTCAATTCCCCAGTACCCTGGTGAAATAGTTTACATAGATATCTATAATGCAGAGAAACGCCTGGTACTAACAGCAGTAGATAAGTTTTCTAAATATGCCCAGGTAAGAATAATGCAGTCAAAGGCAGTAGAAGATATCAGAGAACCTTTGCGACAAATACTCTTCGCATTTGGTGTACCTAAGACAATAGTTATCGACAATGAAAAATCCTTAAACTCATTATCCATACAATTCATGGTAGAAGATCAACTTGGAATTAAAATCTTTAAAACACCTCCTTCCGCAAGCACAGTTAATGGTCAAGTGGAAAGGTTTCATTCCACATTATCGGAAATTATCGTTGCCTCCAAACAGAACGCACCCATCGCTCACTTCAAGAACTATTAGACAGATGCACATATGAACATAATTACTCCATACACTCAGCAACCGGAAAACGACCTATAGAAACATTTTTCGGTAGACGGGTCTCGATAGACCCAGAATAATACGAGAATTCACGGCGAGAAAACATAGAAACCCTTCGGAGAAGGCAAGTAAAAGATATAGAAATCCATAATAAAACACAAAAACCCACTAAGACATACACCCCGGGTGACATATTTTTTGTGTTAGGATTAATAAAAGAATAGGATCAAAACTCATTGCTAGATATAGGAAAGAAATCGTGAAAGAAGATAAATCTGGTGTAGTAATTACTGAAAGGGACGAACAGTACATACGAGTAACATTAAGACTTAATCAGCCCAATTCTAAACGAAAATTCCGTGCGAGTTTTTTCCCTTCTCCCATTCCTCGTATTCTAAATAAAAATTCCTTGTGAGTTTTTTCACTTCTCCCTTTCCTCCTATTCTGAACAATGTTCGAAAAAGCGGAAACCGGTTATGGGAGAAAAGTAGGTATTATGAATGTGAGGGAGAGGGAGATTTCTCTGCCATTTCATAGGAGTTTTTTCACTAGTTAAATTAAAGGGAATGCATCAAAATAGTTAAAGGAAATTGGTTATTTTAAGAAAGAACACTTATTTGTTAAAATTTGTGCTAAAATATGTATTTACATTTTACCACAATATTCTCACTGTTAATACAACAACAACTACAACCACAATATTCTTTATTTTAAGTCGAAAAGTATATCATAAGCAACGGTAGAGCTCTTGGTATACATATTTGATACAGCCATCCAGAAATTGCGCAAGGATTTTTTAATAAGGCCTAAATAGATTTTGGCATATGACGAAGGACGATTTCAACTCAACTTGGCCGCCAGAAAATTGCTTTGCTGAAAGAAAGCAGGCAACTCCGGCAGATTTTTGTTATGCGGCCTTCTTCTTCTTATGCTCTGCTGTTGATGTTACTGTGGCACCAATTCGTTACTCATTTTAGTGAATACCACATGAAATGCTATAAATACTGTGCATTGTTTATATTTTATTTCTTAATTTCCAACAAATTTGCAACAATAATTAAACTTTTCAATTTTTTAAACAAAAGAAGAAATGTGCAATCAATATACGAAAAAAACAATTATACCCTAAGTAGTATAGAAGAATCACTAGAAATCGCAGCGTTAAAATTGCAACAAACGATAAAATGTTATTTTACATAACAGGATTACCAATAACAAATGAAGATATTTGCGATTCAACTTTGATAAAACTTATAAAGATAGGAAAATCAGAACCCCCCACCCTCTCGGCGGGCCTGGTGATCTGATATACTTGATATCATTCGCTATAATAATTTTTATTGATAAGCAGGTTGTTTAATTAAACACCAAGCAATTACACGGAAGTATATCCGCACCACCTGAAAATATGAGTGCCACTGCGTATACGTAACATTTTATTATTACGTATAAACAAATAAAAAAATTTGCAATAAAATAATATTGCGACTATAAACTGAGATATAACCTATCCTATGCCTCAAGTTAGGTCAAACTACACACGGGGTGCAAAACTAATTCAAAATCGGTTCAGTAGTTTAGGAGTCCATCGCGGCCGAAAATGTTGTGACTCGTGTTTTTTATATATTAAGATTAGCAACACTACCTGTGTCCCACCTCTACTGAGAAGCAAGCAAGCTGAATGCGTTTTTGTTAATAATCAGCACATCCCAACCGTAGAAAGCATCACACCTGGTATCCTACTACTTAACCAATACAACGGCACCATAGATATCGACAACCAAAAAGTAAACTTGACAGGGTCATACGCAATACAGACAGTACCATAATTCCACAGTTCGCATCAATATACAGATATATTCTTTTAACGAACTACTAACCAGCAAACCACTACCTGCAATTCTTCAGTCAAAGGTCCCATTAAAGCAAGAAGAGGAACTCCTAAGTTTGGAAATGATGAAAGAACTCCATATAAATAACACAAGTCGCATAAATTTATTGCACACAAAACACAAAGTAGCCAAAATCACAAATTTTTCTCTAACAATCATGATAATAATCTGCCTAGGAGGACTAATATTCGCACCAGTAACAAAAAGATATTTTACAAAAGAACCAGTAGAGTTATCAAGCTACAAAGTAAGCATCCAAGTAAACGATAACAAGGAACTTGTAGCATCCGAAATCCCTACCTTAACAAACGAGGACGTTCGTTTTTGGGGTGGAAGAGTTAGCACCAACTAAGTCAACATTCGAGCTGAGGCTAATGTAAGGAACCTAGTCAGCAATACGCAAGTCGATAGTCCAAAGTACTTAATAATAATTTTGAAGCAAACAGGAAAGACCCAGCCGCAACAGCAAAAACACATATATTGAGAACGACATCCGGAATTGAATTGGCAACAACATCCGCCACGCGCCGATCGAAATAATGCTGGCACAGGTAGAATTAAGTTATATTAAGAACTAATTTACATTTAGGTTCAGTCAGTTGTAAATAGTGAGTAAGCAAGTAAGGTCTTACGACCAATAATTAAAGTAGTAATAAAACAATAAAGGTCCTAAGACCCTAAAAATATATTTTTTTAGTAACTTTAATTAAGGCTACGGTAGTAGTGCAGTTTATGGTACCCACCGAAATTTGGGCCTTTTATTCGAGTGAGGTATCAAATGACGCGTATTCGCGTCTACATTAAGAATCCGAAAGCGGAAGGTAACCTTTTTTACCCGTTTAAAAGTTATCCGCGAAAAACAGGTTTGTGTGATACATATTGTTTGCGCACGTTTACAATCTTTTAAGCGCACACATCACTTTACTTTTTATATTTAGTATATTAACATAATCTAACTTGCACGAATTAACGAAAAAATTATGTTAAATTTCACTAATTTACTTATAAAATATCAAAACAAATATTGCAACAAATTTCTGTCGAAATGAAAACACAAGAAAGTGAGCAGTGTTGCCAGCTTAGCAACGCTGGTGATTTCTTTTGTTGTTCTCTGTTAGCATTAATAAAAGGCGGTGGCAGCTCAACATAAATTTAAATAAACATACAATTACATTGTTTTTGTAACTTACTGAATATATTTAATATACTAAATTTAAAAAGTGAAGTTATGTGTGCGCTTAAAAGATTGTAAACGTGCGGGAACAATATGTATCACACAAACCTGTTTTTCGCGGATAATTTTTAAACGGGTAAAAAAAGTTAACTTCCACGTGAATACGCGTCTTTTGATACCTCACTCGAAAAATGGCCCAAATTTCGGTGGGTACCATAAACTGCACAATTACCAGGGCTACAATAATTTGTACATAAATTTTTATACATACATACCCCACTTGTATGATGACAATTCGATAGGCGTACACACATATATGTGATACTCCTATATTGCTACTACAGCCTAGGTACAAAGATGTTATCCTACAATATCCCGATTACAGTAAAGGTTTCGACTTAACTACAGATGCCTCACAATTAGCCATAGGCGCAATATTGGAACAAAATGGCAAACCGATCACATTTATTTCAAGAACGTTAAACAAAGCTGACGAAAATTATGCAGCAAATGAAAAGGATATGCTTCCAATAATTTCGGCTTTAAATTCCTTCAGAAATTACCTATACGGCACAGCAAAAGTTATTATACACACTGACTATCAGCCACTCACCTATGCCTTAAACAATAAGAACACTAACTCTAAATTGAAACGGTGGAAAGCAATACTAGAAGATATAACTATGAAATACAATATAAATCAGGAAAGGCCAATGTAGTTGCAGATACATTATCAAGGCCATTTGAGTTAAGTTTTTTATCAGTTGCGACGCACTCAGACGAGAGTTCATCGCACAACCTAATCCCAGCAGTAGAACGACCCATAAGTGCCTTCAAAACCCAAATTTGGATTTCGCTAGGAGATGAAGACAGCTATCAGTTTAAAATACCATTCCCGACCTATCATAGATACTTAGTTTGTAAACCCCACCTTTCAGCCGACGATTTAACTGCACTACTAAAATATTACCTAAATCCTTCAGTGATAAACGGCTTATTTACCTCTGAAGAAATAATGGGAAAAATTCAAGAAATATATCCCCTTCACTTTTCCAATTACAAAATTCGTTATACCCAAAAAAAGTACAAGATTTAGTAAACGAGGATGTTCAAAATGAGGAAATATTAAAAGAACTTAGACGAGCATATAGAAATTAGGATGAAAACAAGAAACAATTAATACAAAAATATTACTTCCCAAAAATGACAGCAAGAATGGAAAATATAATTAAACAATGCAAAGTTTGTAAAGAAAATAAATACGACCGTCACCCTAATAAACCACAACTACTTAAAACCTCAATTCCCCAGTACCCTGGTGAAATAGTTCACATAGATATCTATAATACAGAGAAACGCCTGGTACTAACAGCAGTAAATAAGTTTTCTAAATATGCCCAGGTAAGAATAATGCAGTCAAAGGCAGTAGAAGATATCAGAGAACCTTTGCGACAAATACTCTTCGCATTTGGTGTACCTAAGACAATAGTTATCGACAATGAAAAATCCTTAAACTCATTATCCATACAATTCATGGTAGAAGATCAACTTGGAATTAAAATCTTTCAAACACCTCCATACGCATGCACAGTTAATGGTCAAGTGGAAAGGTTTCATTCCACCTTATCGGAAATTATCGTTGCCTCCAAACAGAACGCACCCATCGCTCACTTCAAGAACTATTAGACAGATGCACATATGAACATAATTACTCCATACACTCAGCAACCGGAAAACGACCTATAGAAACATTTTTCGGTAGACGGGTCTCGATAGACCCAGAACAATACGAGAATTCACGGCGAGAAAACATTGAAGCCCTTCGGAGAAGGCAAGCAAAAGATTTAGAAATCCATAATAAAACACAAAAACCCACTAAGACATACACCCCTGGTGACATATTTTTTGTGTTAGGATTAATAAAAGAATAGGATCAAAACTCACTGCTAGATATAGGAAAGAAATCGTGAAAGAAGATAAATCTGGTGTAGTAATTACTGAAAAGGATGAACAGTACATACGAGTAACATTAAGACTTAATCAGCCCAATTCTAAACGAAAATTCCGTGCGAGTTTTTTCCCTTCTCCCATTCCTCGTATTCTAAATAAAAATTCCTTGTGAGTTTTTTCACTTCTCCCTTTCCTCCTATTCTGAACAATGTTCGAAAAAGCGGAAACCGGTTATGGGAGAAAAGTAGGTATTATGAATGTGAGGGAGAGGGAGATTTCTCTGCCATTTCATAGGACTTTTTTCCACTAGTTAAATTAAAGGGAATGCATCAAAATAGTTAAAGGAAATTGGTTATTTTAAGAAAGAACACTTATTTGTACAAATTTGTGCTAAAATATGTATTTACATTCTACCACAATATTGTTACTGTTAATAGAACAACAACTACAACCACAATATTCTTTATTTTAAGTCGAAAAGTATATCATAAGCAACGGTAGAGCTCTTGGTATACATATTTGATACAGCCATCCAGAAATTGCGCAAGGATTTTTTAATAAGGCCTAAATAGATTTTGGCATATGACGAAGGACGAATTCAACTCAACTTGGCCGCCAGAAAATTGCTTTGCTGAAAGAAAGCAGGCAACTCCGGCAGATTTTTGTTATGCGGCCGTCTTCTTCTTATGCTCCGCTGCTGATGTTACTGTGGCACCAATTCGTTACTCATTTCAGTGAATACCACATGAAATGCTATAAATACTGTGCATTGTTTATATTTTATTTCTTAATTTCCAACAAATTTGCAACAATAATTAAACTTTTCAATTTTTTAAACAAAAGAAGAAATGTGCAATCAATATACGAAAAAAACAATTATACCCTAAGTAGTATAGGAGTATCACTAGAAATCGCAAGCGTTAAAATTGCAACAAACGATAAAATGTTATTTTACATAACAGGATTACCAATAACAAATGAAGATATTTGCGATTCAACTTTGATAAAACTTATAAAGATAGGAAAATCAGAACCCCCCACCCTCTCGGCGGGCCTGTTGATCTGATATACTTGATATCATTCGCTATAATATTTTTTATTGATAAGCAGGTTGTTTAATTAAACACCAAGCAATTACACGGAAGTATATCCGCACCACCTGAAAATATGAGTGCCACTGCGTATACGTAACATTTTATTATTACGTATAAACAAATAAAAAAATTTGCAATAAAATAATATTGCGACTATAAACTGAGATATAACCTATCCTATGCCTCAAGTTAGGTCAAACTACACTCGGGGTGCAAAACTAATTCAAAATCGGTTTATTAGTTTAGGAGTCCATCGCGGCCGAAAATGTTGTGACTCGTGTTTTTTATATATTAAGATTAGCAACACTACCTGTGTCCCACCTCTACTGAGAAGCAAGCCAGCTGAATGCGTTTTTGTTAATAATCAGCACATCCCAACCGTAGAAAGCATCACACCTGGTATCCTACTACTTAACCAATACAACGGCACCATAGATATCGACAACCAAAGAGTAAACTTGACAGGGTCATACGCAATACAGACAGTACCATAATTCCACAGTTCGCATCAATATACAGATATATTCTTTTAACGAACTACTAACCAGCAAACCACTACCTACAATTCTCCAATCAAAGGTCCCATTAAAGCAAGAAGAGGAACTCCTAAGTTTGGAAATGATGAAAGAACTCCATATAAATAGCACAAGTCGCATAAATTTATTGCACACAAAACACAAAGCAGCCAAAATCACAAATTTTTCTCTAACAATCATGATAATAATCTGCCTAGGAGGACTAATATTCGCACCAGTAACAAAAAGATATTTTACAAAAGAACCAGTAGAGTTATCAAGCTACAAAGTAAGCATCCAAGTAAACGATAACAAGGAACCTGTAGCATCCGAAACCCCTACCTTAACAAACGAGGACGTTCGTTTTTGGGGTGGAAGAGTTAGCACCAACTAAGTCAACATTCGAGCTGAGGCTAATGTAAGGAACCTAGTCAGCAATACACAAGTCGATGGTCCAAAGTACTTAATAATAATTTTGAAGCAAACAGGAAAAGGCCCAGCCGCATCAGCAAAAACACATATATTGAGAACGACATCCGGAATTGAATTGGCAACAACACCCGCCACGCGCCGATCGAAATAATGCTGGCACAGGTAGAATTAAGTTATATTAAGAACTAATTTACATTTAGGTTCAGTCAGTTGTAAATAGTGAGTAAGCAAGTAAGGTCTTACGACCAATAATTAAATTAGTAATAAAACAATAAAGGTCCTAAGACCCTAAAAATATATTTTTTTAGTAACTTTAATTAAGGCTACGATAGTAGTGCAGTTTATGGTACCCACCGAAATTTGGGCCTTTTATTCGAGTTAGGTATCAAAAGACGCGTATTCACGTCTAGATTAAGAATCCGAAAGCGGAAGGTAACTTCTTCACACGTTTAAAAGTTATCCGCGAAAAACAGGTTTGTGTGATACATATTGTTCGCGCACGTTTACAATCTTTTAAGCGCACACATCACTTTACTTTTTATATTTAGTATATTAACATAATCTAACTTGCACGAATTAACGAAAAAAGTATGTTAAATTTCACTAATTTACTTATAAAATATCAAAACAAATATTGCAACAAATTTCTGTCGAAATGAAAACACAAGAAAGTGAGCAGTGTTGCCAGCTTAGCAACGCTGGTGATTTCTTTTGTTGTTCTCTGTTAGCATTAATAAAAGGCGGTGGCGGCTCAACATAAATTTAAATAAACATACAATTACATTGTTTTTGTAACTTACTGAATATATTTAATATACTAAATTTAAAAAGTGAAGTTATGTGTGCGCTTAAAAGATTGTAAACGTGCGGGAACAATATGTATCACACAAACCTGTTTTTCGCGGATAATTTTTAAACGGGTAAAAAAAGTTAACTTCCACGTGAATACGCGTCTTTTGATACCTCACTCGAAAAATGACCCAAATTTCGATGGGTACCATAAACTGCACAATTACCAAGGCTACAATAATTTGTACATAAATTTTTATACATACATACCCCACTTGTATGACGACAATTCGATAGGCGTACACACATATATGTGATACTCCTATATTGCTACTACAGCCTAGGTACAAAGATGTTATCCTACAATATCCCGATTACAGTAAAGGTTTCGACTTAACTACAGATGCCTCACAGTTAGCCATAGGCGCAGTATTGGAACAAAATGGCAAACCGATCACATTTATTTCAAGAACGTTAAACAAAGCCGACGAAAATTATGCAGCAAATGAAAAGGATATGCTTCCAATAATTTGGGCTTTAAATTCCTTCAGAAATTACCTATACGACACAGCAAAAGTTATTATACACACTGACCATCAGCCACTCACCTATGCCTTAAACAATAAGAACACTAACTCTAAATTGAAACGGTGGAAAGCAATACTAGAAGAATATAACTATGAAATACAATATAAATCAGGAAAGGCCAATGTAGTTGCAGATACATTATCAAGGCCATTTGAGTTAAGTTCTTTATCAGTCGCGACGCACTCAGACGAGAGTTCATCGCACAACCTAATCCCAGCAGTAGAACGACCCATAAGTGCCTTCAAAAACCAAATTTGGATCTCGCTAGGAGATGAAGACAGCTATCAGTTTAAAATACCATTCCCGACCTATCTTAGATACTTAGTTTGTAAACCCCACCTTTCAGCCGACGATTTAACTGCACTACTAAAACATTACCTAAATCCTTCAGTGATAAACGGCTTATTTACCTCTGAAGAAATAATGGGAAAAATTCAAGAAATATATCCCCTTCACTTTTCCAATTACAAAATTCGTTATACCCAAAAAAAGTACAAGATTTAGTAAACGAGGATGTTCAAAATGAGGAAATATTAAAAGAACTTAGACGAGCATATAGAAATAAGGATGAAAACAAGAAACAATTAATACAAAAATATTGCTTCCCAAAAATGACAGCAAGAATGGAAAATATAATTAAACAGTGCAAAGTTTGTAAAGAAAATAAATACGACCGTCACCCTAATAAACCACAACTACTTAAAACCTCAATTCCCCAGTACCCTGGTGAAATAGTTCACATAGATATCTATAATACAGAGAAACGCCTGGCACTAACAGCAGTAAATAAGTTTTCTAGATATGCCCAGGTAAGCATAATGCAGTCAAAGGCAGTAGAAGATATCAGAGAACCTTTGCGACAAATACTCTTCGCATTTGGTGTACCTAAGACAATAGTTATCGACAATGAAAAATCCTTAAACTCATTATCCATACAATTCATGGTAGAAGATCAACTTGGAATTAAAATCTTTAAAACACCTCCTTACGCAAGCACAGTTAATGGTCAAGTGGAAAGGTTTCATTCCACATTATCGGAAATTATCGTTGCCTCCAAACAGAACGCACCCATCGCTCACTTCAAGAACTATTAGACAGATGCACATATGAACATAATTACTCCATACACTCAGCAACCGGAAAACGACCTATAGAAACATTTTTCGGTAGACGGGTCTCGATAGACCCAGAACAATACGAGAATTCACGGCGAGAAAACATAGAAACCCTTGGGAGAAGGCAAGCAAAAGATTTAGAAATCCATAATAAAACACAAAAACCCACTAAGACATACACCCCTGGTGACATATTTTTTGTGTTAGGATTAATAAAAGAATAGGATCAAAACTCACTGCTAGATATAGGAAAGAAATGGTGAAAGAAGATAAATCTGGTGTAGTAATTACTGAAAAGGACGAACAGTACATACGAGTAACATTAAGACTTAATCAGCCCAATTCTAAACGAAAATTCCGTGCGAGTTTTTTCCCTTCTCCCATTCTTCGTATTCTAAATAAAAACTCCTTGTAAGTTTTTTCACTTCTCCCGTTCCTCTTATTCTGAACAATGTTCGAAAAAGCGGAAACCGGTTATGGGAGATTTCTCTGCCATTTCATAGGAGTTTTTTCACTAGTTAAATTAAAGGTAATGCATCAAAATAGTTAAAGCAAATTGGTTATTTTAAGAAAGAACACTTATTTGTACAAATTTGTGCTAAAATATGTATTTACATTCTACCACAATATTCTCACTGTTAATACAACAACAACTACAACCACAATATTCTTTATTTTAAGTCGCAAAGTATATCATAAGCAACGGTAGAGCTCTTGGAATACATATTTGATACAGCCATCCAGAAATTGCGCAAGGATTTTTTAATAAGGCCTAAATAGATTTTGGCATATGACGAAGGACGAATTCAATTCAACTTGGCCGCCAGAAAATTGCTTAGCTGAATGAAAGCAGGCAACTCCGGCAGATTTTTGTTATGCGGCCGTCTTCTTCTTATGTTTCGCTGTTGATGTTGCTGTGGCACCAATTCATTACTCATTTCAGTGAATACCACATGAAATGCTATAAATACTGTGCATTGTTTATATTTTATTTCTTAATTTCCAACAAATTTGCAACAATAATTAAACTATTCAATTTTTTAAACAAAAGGAGAAATGTGCAACGAAGTTTCAATTGACAAAAGAGCTGACTTCGAAAATTCGAAATTCCTATTCCACAATTATTGTTCTCCCTAGGAGAACAGAATTGGAGGAATTTTTCCGCGGGAATAAAAAAATCCGCGAGAACAAAATTCCGCGAGAATATTTAGAATTGGTCTGAATATGATTTTAGTAAAATAAGAAATTCCCCCTTCAAAATTCTCTCGTACAGACTTTTCGTGCACCTAGTGTACGCGGACTTTAAAATAATAGATTACTCCAATTGTCAACTTGCAACATTTAATACGGGACAAACCAAAATTCAAACAGGAACTTACAAAATTATACATAAAATAGATCTGGACCTATGCCAAAAGACACAAAATGAACTTAGCCATACCATTAGGACACGAATCAACGAAGAAAATCCCCTCTTCCCCATTCTCAATAATGAATTAAGATCAATACAAGATTATTTGAATAGACTTAAACCAAAGAAATTTAAAAGAGCAATTAATGAACTAGGAACCATCTGGAAATGGATCGCAGGAAATCCCGACCACGACGACCCAGTCATCTTAGAAAATGAAATAAATAATATAGTTGAAAATAATAACCAGCAAGTGGTAATTAATAAAGTAATTTTTGATAAAATAAATGAAATTACAGCAATTTCTAATAAAATCGCGAAATCCATACTAACGGATGAACGAACTCAACATAATTTTGCTATTGAAATGAAATATAAGCTAAAAATTATCAAAGAAGAAATAATTAATATAGACTATGCGATACATTGAGCTAAGTCCGGCATAGTCAACTCCTATATATTTTCAAATGAAGAAATTATGATTAAATCAATATACGAAAAAAACAATTATACCCTAAGTAGTATAGAAGAATCACTAGAAATCGCAAGCGTTAAAATTGCAACAAACAATAAAATGTTATTTTACATAATAGGATTACCAATAGCAAATGAAGATATTTGCGATTCAACTTTGATAAAACTTATAAAGATAGGAAAATCAGAACCCCCCACCCCTCGGCGGGCCTGGTGATCTGATATACTTGATATCATTCGCTATAATATTTTTTATTGATAAGCAGGTTGTTTAATTAAACACCAAGCAATTACACGGAAGTATATCCGCACCACCTGAAAATATGAGTGCCACTGCGTATACGTAACATTTTATTATTACGTATAAACAAATAAAAAAATTTGCAATAAAATAATATTGCGACTATAAACTGAGATATAACCTATCCTATGCCTCAAGTTAGGTCAAACTACACACTGGGTGCAAAACAAATTCAAAATCGGTTCAGTAGTTTAGGAGTCCATCGCGGCCGAAAATGTTGTGACACGTGTTTTTTATATTAAGATTAGCAACACTACCTGATAAGCAAGCCAGCTGAATGCGTTTTTGTTAATAATCAGCACATCCCAACCGTAGAAAGAAGCATCACACCTGGTATCCTACTATTTAACCAATACAACGGCACCATAGATATCGACAACCAAAAAGTAAACTTGACAGGGTCATATGCAATACAGACAGTACCATAATTCCACAGTTCGCATCAATAGACAGATATATTCTTTTAACGAACTACTAACCAGCAAACCACTACCTGCAATTCTCCAGTCAAAGGTCCCATTAAAGCAAGAAGAGGAACTCCTAAGTTTGGAAATGATGAAAGAACTCCATATAAATAACACAAGTCGCATAAATTTATTGCACACAAAACACAAAGCAGCCAAATTCACAAATTTTTCTCTTACAATCGTGATAATAATCTGCCTAGGAGGACTAATATTCGCACCAGTAACAAAAACGAGGACGTTCATTTTTGGGGTGGAAGAGTTAGCACCAATTAAGTCAACATTCGAGCTGAGGCTAATGTAAGGAACCTAGTCAGCAATACGCAAGTCGATGGTCCAAAGTACTTAATAATAATTTTGAAGCAAACAGGAAAAGGCGCCGCATCAGCAAAAACACATATATTGAGAACGACATCCGGAATTGAATTGTTGAAAATGAAGTTTATGAAGTTATGTGTGCGCTTAAAAGATTGTAAACGTGCGGGAACAATATGTGTCACACAAACCTGTTTTTCGCTCGTAACTTTTAAACGGGTAACAAAAGTTAACTTCCACGTGAATACGCGTCTTTTGATACCTCACTTGAAAAATGGCTCAAATTTCGGTGGGTACCATAAACTGTACAATTACCAAGGCTACAATAATTTGTACATAAATTTTTATACATACACACCCCACTTGTATGATGACAATTCGATAGGCGTACACACATGTATGTGATACTCCTATATTGCTACTACAGCCTAGGTACAAAAATGTTATTCTACAATATCCCGATTACAGTAAAGGTTTCGACTTAACTACAGATGCCGCACAATTAGCCATAAGCGCAGTTTTGGAACAAAATGGCAAACCGATCACATTTATTTCAAGAACGTTAAACAAAGCCGACGAAAATTATGCAGCAAATGAAAAGGATATGCTTCCAATAATTTGGGCTTTAAATTCCTTCAGAAATTACCTATATGGCACAGCAAAAGTTATTATACACACTGACCATCAGCCACTCACCTATGCCTTAAACAATAAGAACACTAACTCTAAATTGAAACGGTGGAAAGCAATACTAGAAGAATATAACTATGAAATACAATATAAATCAGGAAAGGCCGATGTAGTTGCAGATACATTATCAAGGCCATTTGAGTTAAGTTCTTTATCAGTCGCGACGCACTCAGACGAGAGTTCATCGCACAACCTAATCCCAGCAGTAGAACGACCCATAAGTGCCTTCAAAAACCAAATTTGGATCTCGCTAGGAGATGAAGACAGCTATCAGTTTAAAATACCATTCCCGACCTATCATAGATACTTAGTTTGTAAACCCCACCTTTCAGCCGACGATTTAACTGCACTACTAAAACATTACCTAAATCCTTCAGTGATAAACGGCTTATTTACCTCTGAAGAAATAATGGGAAAAATTCAAGAAATATATCCCCTTCACTTTTCCAATTACAAAATTCGTTATACCCAAAAAAAGTACAAGTAAACGAGGATGTTCAAAATGAGGAAATGTTAAAAGAACTTAGACGAGCATATAGAAATAAGGATGAAAACAAGAAACAACTAATACAAAAATATTACTTCCCAAAAATGACAGCAAGAATGGAAAATATAATTAAACAGTGCAAAGTTTGTAAAGAAAATAAATACGACCGTCACCCTAATAAACCACAACTACTTAAAACCTCAATTCCCCAGTACCCTGGTGAAATAGTTCACATAGATATCTATAATACAAAGAAACGCCTGGTACTAACAGCAGTAGCTAAGTTCTCTAAATATGCCCAGGTAAGAATAATGCAGTCAAAGGCAGTAGAAGATATCAGAGAACCTTTGCGACAAATACTCTTCGCATTTGGTGTATCTAAGACAATAGTTATCGACAATGAAAAATCCTTAAACTCAGTATCCATACAATTCATGGTAGAAGATCAACTTGGAATTAAAATCTTTAAAACACCTCCATACGCATGCACAGTTAATGGTCAAGTGGAAAGGTTTCATTCCACATTATCGGAAATTATCGTTGCCTCCAAACAGAACGCACCCATCGCTCACCTCAAGAACTATTAGACAGATGCACATATGAACATAATTACTCCATACACTCAGCAACCGGAAAACGACCTATAGAAACATTTTTCGGTAGACGGGTCCCGATAGACCCAGAACAATACGAGAATTCACGGCGAGAAAACATAGAAACCCTTCGGAGAAGGCAAGCAAAAGATTTAGAAATCCATAATAAAACACAAAAACCCACTAAGACATACACCCCTGGTGACATATTTTTTGTGTTAGGATTAATAAAAGAATAGGATCAAAACTCACTACTAGATATAGGAAAGAAATCGTGAAAGAAGATAAATCTGGTGTAGTAATTACTGAAAAGGACGAACAGTACATACGAGTAACATTAAGACTTAATCAGCCCAATTCTAAACGAAAATTCCGTGCGAGTTTTTTCCCTTCTCCCATTCCTCGTATTCTAAATAAAAATTCCTTGTGAGTTTTTTCACTTCTCCCTTTCCTCCTATTCTGAACAATGTTCGAAAAAGCGGAAACCGGTTATGGGAGAAAAGTAGGTATTATGAATGTGAGGGAGAGGGAAATTTCTCTGCCATTTCATAGGAGTTTTTTCACTAGTTAAATTGAAGGGAATGCATCAAAATAGTTAAAGGAAATTGGTTATTTTAAGAAAGAACACTGATATGTACAAATTTGTGCTAAAATATGTATTTACATTCTACCACAATATTATCACTGTTAATACAACAACAACTACAACCACAATATTCTTTATTTTAAGTCGAAAAGTATATCATAAGCAACGGTAGAGCTCTTGGTATACATATTTGATACAGCCATCCAGAAATTGCGTAAGGATTTTTTAATAAAGCCTAAATAGATTTTGGCATATGACGAAGGACGAATTCAACTCAACTTGGCCGCCAGAAAATTGCTTTGCTGAAGATTTTTGTTATGCGGCCGTCTTCTTCTTATGCTCCGCTGTTGATGTTGCTGTGGCACCAATTCATTACTCATTTCAGTGAATACCACATGAAATGCTATAAATACTGTGCATTGTTTATATTTTATTTCTTAATTTCCAACAAATTTGCAACAATAATTAAACTTTTCAATTTTTTAAACAAAAGAAGAAATGTGCAATCAATATACGAAAAAAATAATTATACCATAAGTAGTATAGAAGAATCACTAGAAATCGCAAGCGTTAAAATTGCAACAAACGATAAAATGTTATTTTACATAACAGGATTACCAATAACAAATGAAGATATTTGCGATTCAACTTTGATAAAACTTATAAAAATAGGAAAATCAGAACCCCCCACCCTCTCGGCGGGCCTGGTGATCTGATATACTTGATATCATTCGCTATAATATTTTTTATTGATAAGCAGGTTGTTTAATTAAACACCAAGCAATTACACGGAAGTATATCCGCACCACCTGAAAATATGAGTGCCACTGCGTATACGTAACATTTTATTATTACGTATAAACAAATAAAAAAATTTTCAATAAAATAATATTGCGACTATAAACTGAGATATAACCTATCCGTGTTTTTTATATATTAAGATTAGCAACACTACCTGTGTCCCACCTCTACTGAGAAGCAAGCCAGCTGAATGCGTTTTTGTTAAAAATCAGCACATCCCAACCGTAGAAAGCATCACACCTGGTATCCTACTACTTAACCAATACAACGGCACCATAGATATCGACAACCAAAAGGTAAACTTGACAGGGTCATACGCAATACAGACAGTACCATAATTCCACAGTTCGCATCAATATACAGATATATTCTTTTAACGAACTACTAACCAGCAAACCACTACCTGCAATCCTCCAGTCAAAGGTCCCATTAAAGCAAGAAGAGGAACTCCTAAGTTTGGAAATGATGAAAGAACTCCATATAAATAACACAAGTCGCATAAATTTATTGCACACAAAACACAAAGCAGCCAAAATCACAAATTTTTCACTAACAATCATGATAATAATCTGCCTAGGAAGACTAATATTCGCACCAGTAACAAAAAGATATTTTACAAAAGAACCAGTAGAGTTATCAAGCTACAAAGTAAGCATCCAGGTAAACGATAACAAGGATCCTTTAGCATCCGAAATCCCTACCTTAACAAACGAGGACGTTCATTTTTGGGGTGGAAGAGTTAGCACCAATTAAGTCAACATTTGAGCTGCGGCTAATGTAAGGAACCTAGTCACCAATACGCAAGTCGATGGTCCAAAGTACTTAATAATAATTTTGAAGCAAACAGGAAAAGGCGCCGCATCAGCAAAAACACATATATTGAGAACGACATCCGGAATTGAATTGGCAACAACACCCGCCATGCTCCGATCGAAATAATGCTGGCACAGGTAGAATTAAGTTATATTAAGAACTAATTTACATTTAATTTCAGTCAGTTGTGAGCAGTCAGTTGTAAATAGTCAGTTGTAAGCAGTCAGTTGTAAATAGTGAGTAAGCAAGTAAGTTCTTACGACCAATAATTAAATTAGTAATAAAACAATAAAGGTCCTAAGACCCTAAAAATATATTTTTTTAGTAACTTTAAGTAAGGCTACGGTAGTAGTGCAGTTTATGGCACCCATCGAAAATTGGGCCTTTTATTCGAGTAAGGTATCAAAAGACACGTATTCACGTCTAGATTAAGAATCCGAAAGCGGAAGGTAACTTTTTTTACCCGTTTAAAAGTTATCCGCGAAAAACAGGTTTCTGTGATACATATTGTTCGCGCACGTTTACAATCTTTTAAGCGCACACATCACTTTACTTTTTATATTTAGTATATTAACATAATCTAAATTGCACGAATTAACGAAAAAATTATGTTAAATTTCACTAATTTACTTATAAAATATCAGAACAAATATTGCAACAAACTTCTGTCGAAATGAAAACACAAGAAATTGAGCAGTGTTGCCAGCTTAGCAACGCTGGTGATTACTTTTGTTGTTCTCTGTTAGCATTAATAAAAGGCGGTGGAGGCTCAACATAAATTTAAATAAACATACAATTACATTGTTTTTGTAATTTACTGAATATATTTAATATACTAAATATAAAAAGTGAAGTTATGTGTGCGCTTAAAAGATTGTAAACGTGCGGGAACAATATGTATCACACAAACCTGTTTTTCGCGGATAACTTTTAAAAGGGTAAAAAAAGTTAACTTCCACGTGAATACGCGTCTTTTGATACCTCACTCGAAAAATGGCCCAAATTTCGGTGGGTACCATAAACTACACAATTACCAAGGCTACAATAATTTGTACATCAATTTTTATACATACATACCCCACTTGTATGATGACAATTCGATAGGCGTACACACATATATGTGATACTCTTATATTGCTACTACAGCCTAGGTACAAAGATGTTATCCTACAATATCCCGATTACAGTAAAGGTTTGGACTTAACTACAGATGCCTCACAATTAGCCATAGGCGCAGTTTTGGAACAAAATGGCAAACCGATCACATTTATTTCAAGAACGTTAAACAAAGCCGACGAAAATTATGCAGCAAATGAAAAGGAAATGCTTCCAATAATTTGGGCTTTAAATTCCTTCAGAAATTACCTATACGGCACAGCAAAAGTTATTATACACACTGAACATCAGCCACTCACCTATGCCTTAAACAATAAGAACACTAATGCGGCAGTTACCCACGAACGTACGTAGAAAAAACGTGTCAGCTGACACGACCTATCTTATGAATGTGCAATGTAAACGAAAACTCACCGACGTGCAACGCCCGTACGTACGTAGCCCGGAACGTAGAAATCAAAACAATTTTGATTTTTTCCGTAAGAACGTGTCAGCTGATCGCTCTCTCACTAGACAGAGTTGCCTAGTAAACTTTTGTGCGCTAATTTTTGACCGTTTGCAATTTTATGCAAAAACACCTAATTAAAGTTTGAAAAATTGTGAAAATAATTCGAAATAATTATGTAAAAGTGCTGATTATAAATATTTAATCTATTTATACTTATTTAATAGTATTCAGGCCTTTTACAATATCAAAAATTAAATTGGAAAAAGTTGATGTTTCCATAAGCATACATGCAAAATGGTCAATGGCAACAGTGCTTATCTGTAAACAAAACACACACAAATATCGTATGTACATGTACACAGACGCACACATTGATTCCTACGGGCTTGAGAGTTCGGTCAAACGTGCTTCGTACGACAAACGTCCTTACGTACGGCACACGTCGGTGGGTAACTGCCGCATAACTCTAAATTGATACGGTGGAAAGCAGTACTAGAAGAATATAACTATGAAATACAATATAAATCAGGAAAGGCCAATGTAGTTGCAGATACCTTATCAAGGCCATTTGAGTTAAGTTCTTTATCAGTCGCGACGCACTCAGACGAGAGTTCATCGCACAACCTAATCCCAGCAGTAGAACGACCCATAAGTGCCTTCAAAAACCAAATTTGGATCTCGCTAGGAGATGAAGACAGCTATCAGTTTAAAATACCATTCCCGACCTATCATAGATACTTAGTTTGTAAACCCCACCTTTCAGCCGACGATTTAACTGCACTACTAAAACATTACCTAAATCCTTCAGTGATAAACGGCTTATTTACCTCTGAAGAAATAATGGGAAAAATTCAAGAAATATATCCCCTTCACTTTTCCAATTACAAAATTCGTTATACCCAAAAAAAAGTACAAGATTTAGTAAACGAGGATGTTCAAAATGAGGAAATATTAAAAGAACTTAGACGAGCATATAGAAATTAGGATGAAAACAAGAAACAATTAATACAAAAATATTACTTCCCAAAAATGACAGCAAGAATGGAAAATATAATTAAACAGTGCAAAGTTTGTAAAGAAAATAAATACGACCGTCACCCTAATAAACCACAACTACTTAAAACCTCAATTCCCCAGTACCCTGGTGAAATAGTTCACATAGATATCTATAATACAGAGAAACGCCTGGTACTAACAGCAGTAAATAAGTTTTCTAAATATGCCCAGGTAAGAATAATGCAGTCAAAGGCAATAGAAGATATCAGAGAACCTTTGCGACAAATACTCTTCGCATTTGGTGTACCTGAGACAATAGTTATCGACAATGAAAAATCCTTAAACTCATTATCCATACAATTCGTGGTAGAAGATCAACTTGGAATTAAAATCTTTAAAACACCTCCATACGCATGCACAGTTAATGGTCAAGTGGAAAGGTTTCATCCACCTTATCGGAAATTATCGTTGCCTCCAAACAGAACGCACCCATCGCTCACTTCAAGAACTATTAGACAGATGCACATATGAACATAATTACTCCATACACTCAGCAACCGGAAAACGACTTATAGAAACATTTTTCGGTAGACGGGTCCCGATAGACCCAGAACAATACGAGAATTCACGGCGAGAAAATATAGAAACCCTTCGGAGAAGGCAAGCAAAAAATTTAGAAATCCATAATAAAACACAAAACCCACTAAGACATACACCCCTGGTGACATATTTTTTGTGTTAGGATTAATAAAAGAATAGGATCAAAACTCACTACTAGATATAGGAAAGAAATCGTGAAAGAAGATAAATCTGGTGTAGTAATTACTGAAAAGGACGAACAGTACATACGAGTAACATTAAGACTTAATCAGCCCAATTCTAAACGAAAATTCCGTGCGAGTTTTTCCCTTCTCCCATTCCTCGTATTCTAAATAAAAATTCCTTGTGAGTTTTTTCACTTCTCCCTTTCCTCCTATTCTGAACAATGTTCGAAAAAGCGGAAACCGGTTATGGGAGAAAAGTAGCTATTATGAATGTGAGGGATAGGGAGATTTCTCTGCCATTTCATAGGAGTTTTTTCACTAGTTAAATTAAAGGGAATGCATCAAAATAGTTAAAGGAAATTGGTTATTTTAAGAAAGAACACTTATTTGTACAAATTTGTGCTAAAATATGTATTTACATTCTACCACAATATTATCACTGTTAATACAACAACAACTACAACCACAATATTCTTTATTTTAAGTCGAAAAGTATATCATAAGCAACGGTAGAGCTCTTGGTATACATATTTGATACAGCCATCCAGAAATTGCGTAAGGATTTTTTAATAAAGCCTAAATAGATTTTGGCATATGACGAAGGGCGAATTCAACTCAACTTGGCCGCCAGAAAATTGCTTTGCTGAATGAAAGCAGGCAACTCCGGAAGATTTTTGTTATGCGGCCTTCTTCTTCTTATGCTCCGCTGTTGATGTTGCTGTGGCACCAATTCATTATTCATTTCAGTGAATACCACATGAAATGCTATAAATACTGTGCATTGTTTATATTTTATTTCTTAATTTCCAACAAATTTGCAACAATAATTAAACTTTTCAATTTTTTAAACAAAAGAAGAAATGTGCAATCAATATACGAAAAAAATAATTATACCCTAAGTAGTATAGAAGAATCACTAGAAATCGCAAGCGTTAAAACATGCAACAAACGATAAAATGTTATTTTACATAATAGGATTACCAATAACAAATGAAGATATTTGCGATTCAACTTTGATAAAACTTATAAAGATAGGAAAATCAGAACCCCCCACCCTCTCGGCGGGCCTGGTGATCTGATATACTTGATATCATTCGCTATAATATTTTTTATTGATAAGCAGGTTGTGTTTAGGCCCAAGGCCTAACTTTTACTTGATTGACGGCGCCCCTCCCTAACGTTTTAATAAGATTTCCAGCCACCCACACTCACGCCGCATTTGTGTGCATGCATGCACATGCATGCGTTTCATACGCATGCACGTGTGTGTGCAGGTTGTCAGCACCCATGCACGTATATGTGGGGGCTGTTGTGTGTGTGGCTTGTTTTCCCCTCCTTAATAGCAGAGGACTTTTTCGCGGCTTAGCGGTTGTCCTCAACGGGATAACCGGCCTCTTTCTCGATTGACCGCCAACCAGCACACATCGCCCAAGATCGCCATCGTCACGTTCAACACCAAGGTAATATTGTATCCACTCTATATTTCCTAACACTCTTAATAAAACATTATTATAACGAGGAAATCCTCTTTGCGTTTGTTTCTTTTATTTCTTTTGAGCGAACTATCCACTCCAAGATCGACCCGTGTGCGCCTACCCATTGCCGGTTTCAGACGCACCCAGGCCGAACATTGGTCCTTACTCCCCGAAAAAGGAACTAAAAGCACCTACAAATTACAGTCCACAACGCAGCACAATTTTGCCTACTAGACAATTTGCCGAAGGATTTTGCCTAATAAAAATTTATTTGCCACCAATTGTTGACAAGGAAAAAGTTGGAGCTTTTATATTAGACAAATACCAGAGCCACAGCACATTTTGGCTACAAAAAATTTGTTTGCCACAACACATATTAGCAGAGCCACCGGAGCCACAGCACAAAGAGAAGTAAGTTTATATTTCTTGCCACTTTTTTTTTGAGTGTTGTTTTTTTTTGCAAAATAAAGAAAAAAAACCCCGTGCAGTGCGCGAAAAATTGAAAATAAAAGTGAAAACAGTGAAGTGATTTAGTGAGCACCACTTTATTTTTCTAATTTCAAAGGTTAAATCACTCGGTTTGTTAGCCTTTATTTTCAGTCCTTGTGATTATCTGGTCTATCCCCCCACCAGTGGTAAGGTTTTCCAGACACAACACAAGGAAGAGGGCAACCTAACCTCACTTTCCGCACCATACTAAACAGGTTTTTGTTGTTGTTTTTTTTGTACTTCACAAACACGAAATTAAGTTCACTTTAATTAATTAATCCGGTGCTCACTTCACTTTTTACACTTTTTTGGCGCTTGTTTTGCAATATCGCACGCGTTTTTTCACTTTCACCAAAATACACCCATTATTTGTGGAGGTGGCGAGTGGTCCCCTTTTTGTTGTTGCCGCTGAGACAAAAATTTGGAAATTAAATCTTTTGCTGTTGTCGCTGCTGTGACAAAAGGTCCAAAAATAAACCCTTTTTGTTGTCGCTGTTGTGACAAAAAGTTGAAAAATAAACCTCTGTTGTTGTCGCTACCGAGACAAAAAGTCTGCAATATAAAAATAAATAATAAAGCTTCGAATTTCAATAGTGTTTATTTACGGCTGGGCAGGTATTTTTTACTCAAGATCGTTCCATTTCTCTAATCGGCAATTATTTCCTTTATAAATTCAAATAAGACCATGGAAACCTACATCAGACTGGTAGAATTAATCGCAGAGTTTGATACAGAGTACAGCCTTATTCCGGAAAGCGACCATAGCAAACACACCCTTGCGATACAGCAGGAAGAGTTGCGGTCCTTGTGGAAGAAGGTAAAGTCTGCGTTTGATTCGCTACTAGGATCTGAGGAGGTGTCAGGGGATGGCGTCATGGCGGTAAGAAAGAAGCAAAAAGCAGCATACGCAATCTACATGCGATGCTTAGCGTCTATATCTGCTGAGGCAGAAAAGCACAAGAAAGATGAAAAGATCGTCAACCCTGAGCAAGAACCTCATGCGCATAAAATTCGCCTCCCTGCTTGCGACACGGAAGTTTTTAAAGGGGATTATCTGTCTTGGCCAACCTTTCGCGACCTGTTCACGGCAATATATATAAACAATTCTAGTTTGAAAGGGGTGGAAAAGTTATTCCATCTCAACAACAAAACGCAGGGCGAAGCAAAAGATATCGTTAGAAAATGCCCCCTCACAAATGAAGGTTTCGAGATGGCTTGGAAAAACTTGTGTGAAAGATACGAAAACAAACGTATCTTAGTTAACACACAACTACAAATTTTATTTAACTTAAAAAAGGTAGAAACTGAGTGTGGCAGTTCAATAAAAAAGCTGCAAAATGACATAAATAATTGTATTTCGTCCCTCAAATGCCACAAAATTGACACTTCCAATTGGGATGCAATCCTGACCTATCTATGCTCAACCAAGTTACCAGAGAGCACGCTGGCTCTTTGGGAGCAAAGTATAGACCATAAAATGGACATATCCAAGTGGGAGGATATGGATAAATTCCTGCCTAATCGGTTTCAGACACTTGAAACAGTGTCTGGTTTTACAGGGCATGCCACTTCGAAAGTGCAAGAACCAAACGCGTCGCGACAATCGTCAGAAACCTCTAGGAAAGACTAGGTGCCTTTCAAACGAAGGTATCCAAGCAAACAATAAAATCAATTTGTAAAATGTGTAAATCCCCTGAACACAGATTACGCAACTGTTCACGCTTCTGCGAGTTAACCCCAGTAGAAAGGATTAAATTTATAAAATCCACAAGTGGCTGCCTGAATTGCTTATCCCCAGGACACACCGTGACGAAGTGCACCAGTTCCTACAACTGTTCCAAATGCCATTCTCGTCACCACACGCTCCTGCATGCGGATACATCTCAGCACACGGCTGTACGCAATCCTTTCAAAGATGCGGATAATATCCCAACAACTTCGGCACAGGCGCGACAAACTGCGAACCAGAATGTAAAATCCTGTCATGCCAATTCCAGCACAGGCGTGCTATTAGGAACTGCTCGCGTACACATCCGCCATAATGGTACCGACTTCTCCGCACGGGCATTAATTGATTCAGGGTCTGAATGTTCCTTTATAACTGAAAGACTGAAACGCAGAATCAATTTGCCAGCGAGAAAAATGCATGCCCAAGTTTCCGGTATCACAAATTCGGTGTCAGATCAGGTGAAAGAAGCATCCAAAATTGAATTACGTTCACCAGTGGGTGCCTGCTTCAGTCTGACTACACCCGTTCTGGTCTTAGCCAAACTCACTGGGAACCTTCCATCCTGCCATATCAACGTCATGACTATGCAGGCATTCCCAGACTTGGTTTTGGCAGACAAGAGGTTCTACATCAACGAAGATGTAGACCTCATACTTGGAGGAGACATATATCCCCAAATTATACTGAGCGGTCTGAAAAAGAATGTACTAAATACACTTTTGGCCCAAGAGACAGTGTTCGGTTGGATACTAACCGGTCGCATCGAAGCACCGAGTCCAACGAAGAGCATCATGTCATTCTACAACGAGGTTGCGTTGGACAACCAATTAAAAGCTTTCTGGGAGGTAGAAAATGTTCCCAAAAACAAAATGCTTAATGAAGAAGAAAGGTATTGTGAACAATTATTTAAGGACACAACAAAACGTGATGAAAGTGGAAGATATACAGTTTCGCTACCATTCAGGCAGGATTACCCTGAGAAGATTGCATTAGGACCGTCCCTAAAGCGCGCATGTTCACAATTCTTCAGAAATGAGGGGCGATTACTGAAAAACCAAGAGTTAGGGAAAGAGCATGTTCGGGTGTTATCCGAATACGAAACGCTTGGACATATGAAAAAAATTAAAAATAATGTACCATCCGACGATTCGGATAATTATTTCCTGCCCCACCACGCCGTTGTAAAGGCGGAAAGTACCACTACCAAGGTGCGCGTCGTCTTCAACGCGTCAAGTCCGACAGCAAATGGCATTAGTCTAAACGACATACTCCACCCAGGACCAGTACTCCAAGCAGACTTGCCTATTTTAATTTTACGTTGGCGACTGTATCGCTTTGTCTTTAATAGTGACATAGAAAAGATGTATAGGCAAATTTGGGTGACCGATAATCACGCCAAATTTCAAAGAATTGTCCATCGAACATCCCCCAACGAACCCATCAGTCTTTACGAACTAAAGACTGTCACATTTGGTGTAAACTGCGCCCCCTACCTCGCGATACGGTCACTTCTACAATTGGCTGATGATGTAGAAAATACCCACCCAATAGCATCGGGTATATTACGCGAAAGTATGTATGTCGACGACGTTTTATCTGGAGGGCATACAATAGCGTCAACTATCAAAGCAAGAAACGAGATTCGCGAAGCATTACACTCCGCTGGCTTTCCATTGCGCAAGTGGACATCAAATTGTGAGGGAATCCTTCAGGACATCCCCAAAACGGATCTGCTCAGCGAGGACTTCCTAGCGTTTGAAGAGGCTAGCTCGGTGAAAGCACTCGGAATACGATGGAACGCGCATTCAGACATGTTTTACTTCACCGCAGGAGTTTTAGAGAATGGCGAGAACATCACCAAACGCGCAATCCTATCCGCTATAGCCAAACTTTTCGACCCTTTAGGCTGGCTTGCACCAATGGTCATAGTAGCAAAAATACTAATGCAGAACATCTGGTTAGAGGGCACCGGGTGGGATGAACCCGTCTCCCCAACTACCTTAGAACGGTGGGATAATTTCACCCAACACTATAGCGAAATAGATAACATTAGGATACCGCGATGGGTAAATTTTTCACCGGAAGACGACATAGAAATCCACGGCTTCTGTGATGCCTCCGAGAAAGCATATGCGGCAGCGATATACATGCGCGTGAAAAGAGACGATCAGGTTTTCATACACTTACTTTTAGCAAAAACCAGAGTAGCGCCAGTAAAAACCATCTCGCTACCACGTTTAGAACTCTGCGGCGCCGTGCTGCTTGCAGAAATCATGGAATCAGTATTCCGAAACATTCATCTGGGACCAGCAAAAGTTCACCTCTGGACGGATTCAACCATCGTACTCGCATGGATAAGAAAGCCGCCCTGTTCCTGGTCAACCTTCGTCGCACACCGAATCACTAAGATCATCGATATGGTCGGTAGCAACGACTGGCTTCACGTGGACTCGGAATCTAATCCAGCGGATCTAGGAAGCAGAGGACTACTTGCATCAGAGTTGACCAACAATTCGTTGTGGTGGCAGGGACCTTCTTGGCTGCAAGAAGACAATTCCCACTGGCCAGCACAAGAGACCGAATACAAAACGTCCGTTGAGGAGAAGAGGGCACAAACATATGCCACGACAAGGGTAGATCATGTAGATATTCTCGACCGTTTTTCAAATTTACCCAGGGCTTTGAAGGTTCTATCCTATGTTAGGAGATTTTATAAACGAACTCACCCAAAAACTAAAGCAATGTTCCACGAAAGGTCGTGTATAATCTCAGCCGATGAGATTAAGGCAACGACTCAAGCATTAATACGAGTCTGCCAGAAACAATTTTACGAGACAGAATATTTAAAATTGAAAAATAGGGAACCTATCGATCGAAAGAGTGAAATACTGTCACTCAACCCATATATCGACAAAGATGATATTATTAGAACAGGGGGGCGTCTAGGGGCTTCAAAGGACATGTCATACAATGAGCGTCATCCGATCATCTTGCCTTACAATTGTAGGCTGTCTCGCCTTACTGTTATGATGGCTCATCATGACTCCCTTCATGGCGAGAACCAGCTCATGCTCCGTCTCATCCGAACGCAATACTGGATCCGAATGTCAAGACCATGATCAGAGCCGTCATCCACAATTACAAAACCTGCATTATTCATCGAAAGCAGGCACAGTCCCAACTTATGGGTACCCTTCCCTGCGAACGGAATACTTTTACCCGCGCGTTCACCAATACCGGGGTAGACTTTGCGGGGCCTTTCGACATCAAAAGCTACCGCGGTAGAGGATGTCGACTGTCAAAATGCTACGTATGCCTTTTTGTCTGTTTCTCCACTAAGGCCATTCACTTAGAGGCCACTAGTGACCTCAACACCCCATGCTTTCTCGCAGCCTTCTCGCGTTTTATAGCGAGAAGAGGATGTCCGAAGAACATCTACTCCGACAATGGTACACACTTTGTCGGAGCATCAAGATCTTTACGATCCGAATTTAAAGCCTTTCTGGCCGAAAGCCGAGACAAAACAGTCTCAAAGTATGGCCATCAAGCATTGATCTGGCATTTTATTCCCGCCGCCGCTCCCCATATGGGCGGCCTGTGGGAAGCGGGAGTGAAGAGCTTCAAAAGCCACTTCAAAAAGATCGCGTCTCCCCATAAGTACACCATGGAGGAGTTCCAAACCCTTTTGTGCAGGATTGAGGCATGCCTCAACTCGCGCCCACTCAGTCCAGGGTCGAATGACCCAACGGATCTGGAACCACTAACCCCAGGACATTTCCTAACCGGCAGCCACCTGCTGGCTCCACCAGAACCGGATGCCAGTGAGAGCTCTGCCTCGATGATCAATCGATGGCAGAAACTCAAAGCCCTCCATCACACCTTCTGCAAACGATGGAAGGTGGAATATCTATCCGAACTTCAAAAGCGAGTGAAGTGGAAGCATCCCAAAGAAAATATAAAAGAGGGAGATCTCGCTGTCCTCAAAGAGGACAACTTATCTCCCAACGAGTGGAGGCTAGGTAGAGTCGTCAACGTACACCCCGGCGAAGATAACCGAGTTCGCGTAGTCGACCTCATAACAGAGAAGGGTCAAGTCAGACGACCTTTGGTCAAACTGATCCTTCTTCCAACGGAGGAGATGGATTGCGAGAAGGCCAAGAGCTCCTCATAACAATCCCTCCGTTTCTCTCCCTCCTTTCCGAACTCCACCTCCCTATCAATAATCCACCAAAAACCCAGCTCTCGTTCACCCGAAACGAGGCCAACCAATAACCTACCGCAGAAGTGAAACTCATCTGCCCCAGATATTAGCATTGGTTTATAATTTTAGAAATCGGAATTAATAATGAATACTTAACGGAAGAGTGCTTTCCGAACTTTCAGAATAAAAAGGTGAATACTCCCTGTGTAACAGGACCGCACAAAAGCTTGACTCTTCTGTCATAATCAAATTTATAACTACCAAAGATACTTGTCTACTACCATTTCATTGAAGGGGATTGAATTATTCCCCGGTTCCCTACTTCGTATAAATAACCCGTCCAGATTGCACATCGAAGAATAAACCTCTAGTAATTGAATCAAACTCACCCACTCACTGAGACTGGTTAAAGCTGTTGCTGCCACACTGAGACGTTGTTTCGGCGGCACCCAATAAAACTTCCAATATACCCACAATGCTTGAAGTTACGCCGTGCTCCTTAGATCCATTGGATCCAACAGCACAATTGACTATTCTTGAAATTGAAGCAATTTTTTCATGCACTTAGACATTTACTTGCGAGTAGTTGAATATGCCGCATTTTCAACTTTACCAGGCTTCCGCGAAATTATTGGCCCTAAAATTGTAACCGCTCTACGCCGTTAAGGTTTGGCAGTGACATATGCTGCAATCGATATGATAAACTCACTATTGCATTCAGTGAATCATTAACTGCTAATGATCATTGCAACAACAAGTTTTTTCATTTAGAAGAAAAGTTTTCTAAGCGGGGTCGCCCCTCGGCAGTGTGTGGCAAGCGCTCCGCGCGTAATTCTGCCATGAGAAGCGCTCAAAGAGGGCTCATCTGCCTTGCAGATGCTGTTCAGAGTCGGCTCAAAAGAAGAGGAGCACGACACAAATTTAGAGAGAAGCTCGACTTAGAATCTCTTCCGAGGTTATCGTGCCTTACATTATTTATGTCTATAATTGCGCATTTCACGAGAGAGTATTCATGCACAATTTTAAGATTTGGATTGTTTTCATGGTTTCCACTATAAAATTTGACCGCATACGGCTAATAGGATACCTTTGAATTGCCAAAATTATTTCTTAGCAAACGGCTCTTAATACCGAACAGTGATTACTCGAAATTGCATTTCATTAACATTTGCGCTATTAAATAAGAAAACCTTATAAAATATTCGACTTCATACTCTGGCCCACGGTGTCACTAAACTCCCATTATTTTAAACCCTAGGCAAGAGGCTTTCCTCAGCCTGTAAAAGGGCCTGCGACCTTTGTGGAGCTGTCGTTGTTGAATTTGTTTGTCCAGATTTTTTAGGATCATAACCATAAGAATATTGATGCAATCACTTAACCTGCTCATCCAGCAAAACTTAATGTTAAATTTAAAATCACAAATATATAGTGAAGCTACACACGTGTGGCAAAACCTTTTAATATATTATCAGCATATTTAACAACGACAGCAACAATTAGGCCACCACCAGCTTTTTAAAATATTAAATACCCAATAAATAAATCACAACCTAAGAACTTCTTTCAAAATTTGACGTCCATCATTAACGAAACATGTTAGTATACCGAATGGTGTACTCAATAAACTTCATCGTACATTACGCATCCCTACCGAAAAGGGAGCAAAAGAGCCCATATCTATCACCAACTGGTAAGTAAGTTGGTAAGTCGTGGTAAGACTTTGCTTAGTGAATAGTGCGCTTGCTGGGGAGTTAAAAGAAATTCACGCATTCTCACAGAAATCATATACACCCGAAGAGTGGGAAAAGTTGTCACAAACATCACAATAATAATAATACACTACAAAAGCAGCAGCTAAATTTAAAAGGCAGAAACAGTGGTAACAAAGAGCTGTATATCTGCAGATAGATATCGTTACTGTAAGCTCTCGGCTAAAAATGAAAGTTTACTAGCTGCTGCATGCACACCCATACATACCTTATGTATATCTATGAAAACATCAAATGCGCAATAAAATACCCATGTGCAACAGGGTTAGAGTAGCTTAAATTTAAAAGAGAGTAACAAATTTAGAAGCGCTCATATAAAATAGAAGCTTTTGTATTTATGCATATATTTGTACAGTAGTGATAACCGATCTACAAACCAAAAGTCAACAGGGAACCTAATTAACATACAATATACGAATACACTGCTTTTACTTAACACAATCCAATCAAAATCGTAACGTGGCGAACTCGATCCCCGTAGTGTGTTGAAAAACAGTATTGGATTGTTGGTGTATGAAGTAACAAGCCAGTTGTTTGCGATCGCTATATTTGCACAAAGGAGCTTATTCTTAACGTATATTGTATGTAGCACGAGAATTAGCAAATAACCGAATATCACCGGGCAACCTTTTTGCTTGTTTTGACTTAAGTGAATTATTTAAGCACGACCCAACAATGAAACAGTTTGAAATTATTGCACCTGGTAAAGTTATTTTACATGGCGAGCATGCTGTTGTATATAAAAAGCCAGCTTTAGCTGCTTGTGTTGGTATTGGCACAAGATTGCAATTTCGTCCAGAACCCGAAACAAATGTGGGTTTATTTCATTTGGATACATTGAATTTCGCTTTCGGAATTCAATTGCAGCAGTTTAATGATTTTGTCAATGACTTTCGCATTAAGATGAACCAGGCAAATGTAGCTTTTGGCGTATTGATCCCGATAGTGGCGCAAAATTGATTGATTATAGCTATAAGAAGTGTCGGCAACGATAATATGGTATAGCTATGCTCAATTGATTGTACAGGCAATATAGCCAGCGCCGGATAAACAATTGACATTATCGGGCATTTATTCATTTATTGTAAAACACTAACCATATTATCGTAAAGAAACCAATAAAGGTTGGCAAAATTCTGTACGCCATAATCTCAGTTTGAACAGGTATTTCATTAAAGTTGCACGCTCCCAAGATGAACCAGGCAAATGTAGCTTTTGGCGTATTGATCCCGATAGTGGCGCAAACTTGATTGATCATAGCTATAAGAAGCGTCGTCAACGCAGCAGCCACGGCTTTCGTCCACCGTATGGCATGCCATGTTCGGCACCAGTCTCACCGAGTCACATGGATAACTCTCGTGAGAGTTTACCATTGCAGGATTTCGTTTTACAATCGGCTCCTGGATCGCCGGGCATGTCAATTGAGCAGCGTGCTGCTGATGGTGATCTTATGTACAACAACAATACTCAGAATGTGCATCAACCGACGGCAAACAATTCTCACAATCAATACAAAAGCAGCGGTAGCCCATACTATGCTTCAAATCAAAATTCAGCTATGTCCGGTGGACAGCACCATCAACACCTTAACAACAACAACAACACAATGACAGTGGCATTATAAGCAGTAATAATAGCAGTGGAAATGTTGTTGGTGCATTGATTGCACTAAAACGTAATCACGCATTGGCAGCTGGCGCTCAGCAGCAACAACAACAACAGCATCATCATCAACAAAAAGTGAAGACACTGCATCCGGATATTATTTAGGAGGAGATGCCAACAGATCATACTGGCAATATGAAAACGGGTGATGAATATATACTGGGTGGTAATAACAACGGTTGAGGTGGTGGTGTTGGGGTAGCAGCAGCTCCAGTGATGCTGCCAAGCGCCCTAAATATATATCTGAAGTACTCTGATGTGTTGCGGTTGCCGTTAAGTTTTCTCCTGCTAATGTTTGCAAGTAATGTGAAAAATAAAATTTTTTAATCAACAATGCAGTAATTTTCTTACCATTCTTGATGAGTGGAACCCTCACGCACTTACAAATGGCAGAGTTAGGCTGTTTTGGCTTCAACACCAACTTTTTCGAGTACGATGCCTTTGGCATGAGATGCTCCATCAAAAGGATGCGCCTTTTCGTAATCTTTATCAGCCCAACGCTGATCGCGGCGATGATTCACATGCTTCCTGGCTGTGCGAAGACCTCTTGGCTTGCCCATAATTTTTAAACGATCTCAAGCAATGTTAATTTTTCCTTTATGACTTACTACTACAGGCCACGCCGTAGTAAAAAATGAAATGAAAGAACGGAAAATCACTTGATACATTTCCCGTTGTTTCAATTCATAGGAATTTTACATTCTATACACGGGTATGTATGAATGTGCGTTTTTTGTCTTTGCCGTTGGTATGCTGGTACCAGTGAGCGGAATTCTAAAAAGGGAATGGTAGTAGACGAAAAAATGAAAATAATAAGTAGTTGGTAGTTTTTACCAAGAAAACAACAGCTACAGTTCATATTTGTACCAAACAATTAATAATGCATTGTAAAACAAATAACGCGCATTTCAAGGAAATGACATCTTTAAAACGCGTAAACAAGCCAAAATTACATGTACCTTTGTATATACCTACATAGCTTATGCCTATACGATACTCACTTTTTTCCTGTATCGTGAGTGTGAAATACTGACAAACATGTACCAAAACGTCTAATCACAGCAAGAATATTCCAAAGTACCCAAAAATACTGTCACCAAATAACCGATTTCGGCATGTTATCGTTTACGTAAAACTTTTTATTGTCGTTCAAATTATTCACAAAAAAAAAAAAAAACTGAGAGAAATAGCGCAGATCATATTTGTGTGCTCAGTTACTATATTTATCTCATCAAAAATTCATTTCTTGTTTAAAGTTGTTCACAAATTTTTCAAAAATTTACTGATTTTACTCAGTATTCCCTCCTAATGTTAGTTGGGTGGGCTTGGCAATTAGACACTTTAAAATGATCGCAGTATACGTATTCTGAAATATTGGCAGAATCTAAGTCTTGGCGGCAGAAATAGTAGAAGTAGTAGAAAATGAGAATGGGTCAGAAAAGTTAGTAAACGTACCAATGCGGTAAAGTCCGTGCACTGACTGTCCATATACTTATACCAACGTATACACATATATATGCCGAGTTTAATTGTACATTATATTAGGGATGCATAAAAAGATGCAAACGGGTACCCAAAAACCCGAGTCTGAGGAATCGGTATCGGAGCCAAATACCCTTCGGGAACCGTGCCGTTTGATAAAGGCCATCAATAAAACAGGACTACAAGAGTTCTTGGGATAAGTTGAACAAATAAGCGGAGGGCAATACCAACAAATAAAAAAAATTATACATTTTATAAATCTCTCCCCTCTTCCAAAACGAACATATTTTTTCTTTATTGGCAGACAATTTTGCTGTCCAGACATTTTTTTTGCGGCGGGCAGGAAAGTTGTTGGTTTTTAGCACCAACAACACAAATAACAGTGACTCAAAAGAACCCACACTATACACTATCTACCCGGGTCGGTACCAGAATGTGCGAACCGAAAAATCGTAAATGCTCATTTTTCTGCAGCACTAGTGTGCCCGTGGCTAACTAAAACGCTACAGGGCGACACAAAATAAACAAAATAAGGCACTAAAGACCCAGGCACATAACGTGCGGGGAAAGAGGCCATGTTCATAATGCGCGCCACATATGCATTTTTTTTTGTTTTTTATGCAGCAACAGATGTTTCCCCTTATGCGCGCGCTAATAAAATTTCCCAAATCGCCAACAATACAATTAGGGACCACTCGCCCCCGCACTTTCGAGAATGACTCGACCCAGTCAAACATATTGCATTTCTTTCAGAAAAATGGGTCGCTTTGCCGCTATGCAACGAAACGCTGCCAAGAACGTCATGCGTTATACGTCGGAATGCCGCGCTTGTTTTAAACAACATCCCATACGCCTGTCGAAAGGTTTCTTTTTCTTGTGCTCGCCGTTACTAAATTGAAGTGCCATGAATTGCACATTTGCTTCAAATCAGCTTTTCTTTTAAATTTGTATACAGAAAATCAGACTACATATTAATACTCATTCCTAAAATCAAGTTTATGGATTAAATTTGCGTAACCAACTATGCAGGCATTTAAATTATGTAAACAAAGCAATATACCAGTCGTCTACAAGATGTTTGAAAACCACTGTTAGCTAATGATTTAAGTAATCAACAGCGATTGAACAGGTGATCGAAGCTGTTCACTATTGTGAACGTTCTACCGAAAATTCGCCACTTGTATGGATTCACAATGGAAGTGTGCGTTTAAAATCTTGTATCATTACAATAAGTTATTTCTTTATTGAATTTTCTTCATACAAAATTCACAAGCATAGAATTTCCAATGAATTTGTAATAAACGGCAAGAAATATGAACACGTATATCTTCTTACTTCTTTTCGCAATCCCTAGCTCTAGGCAAACCTGGCTTAGGCCTTGAATCATAACGGGAAAAGTGCCGAATGACAGAGGCATCAGCAACCAAGCTCACCCATTGCGCAGACCATCTTGCGTGCCGCCAAGCCGGCGGACTGACCGGCGTTTATGTTAAGTTAGATATAATTAGTTATAAGTTTTTTATTTTTTTTCTTCTCTTCTTCACGGTCGGTGATCCTTGGCGGACTGTGATGTTGCGTACCGCAAGGGGGGCGGCATGTTTAGGCCCAAGGCCTGACTTTTGCTTGATTGACGGCGCCCGTCCCTAACGTTTTAATAAGATTTCCAGCCACTCACACTCACGCCGCATTTGTGTGCATGCATGCACATGCATGCGTTTCATACGCATGCACGTGTGTGTGCAGGTTGTCAGCACCCATGCACGTATATGTGGGGGCTGTTGTGTGTGTGGCTTTTTTTCCCCTCCTTAATACCAGAGGACTTTTTCGCGGCTTAGCGGTTGTCCTCAACGGGATAACCGGCCTCTTTCTCGATAGACCGCCAACCAGCACACATCGCCCAAGATCGCCATCGTCACGTTCAACACCAGGGTAATATTGTATCCACTCTATATTTCCTAACACTCTTAATAAAACATTATTATAACGAGGAAATCCTCTTTGCGTTTGTTTCTTTTATTTCTTTTGAGCGAACCATCCACTCCAAGATCGACCCGTGTGCGCCTACCCATTGCCGGTTTCAGACGCACCCAGGCCGAACAGGTTGTTTAATTAAACACCAAGCAATTACACGGAAGTATATCGGCACCACCTGAAAATATGAGTGCCACTGCGTATACGTAACATTTTATTATTACGTATAAACAAATAAAAAAATTTGCAATAAAATAATATGCGATTATAAACTGAGATATAACCTATCCTATGCCTCAAGTTAGGTCAAACTACACACGGGGTGCAAAACAAATTCAAAATCGGTTCAGTAGTTTAGGAGTCCATCGCGGCCGAAAATGTTGTGACACGTGTTTTTTATATATTAAGATTAGCAACACTACCTGTGTCCCACCTCTACTGAGAAGCAAGCCAGCTGAATGCGTTTTTGTTAATAATCAGCACATCCCAACCGTAGAAAGCATCACACCTGGTATCCTACTACTTAACCAATACAACGGCACCATAGATATCGACAACCAAAAAGTAAACTTGACAGGGTCATACGCAATACAGACAGTACCATAATTCCACAGTTCGCATCAATATACAGATATATTCTTTTAACGAACTACTAACCAGCAAACCACTACCTGCAATTCTCCAGTCAAAGGTCCCATTAAAGCAAGAAGAGGAACTCCTAAGTTTGGAAATGATGAAAGAACTCCATATAAATAACACAAGTCGCATAAATTTATTGCACACAAAACACAAAGCAGCCAAAATCACAAATTTTTCTCTAACAATCATGATAATAATCTGCCTAGGAGGACTGATATTCGCACGAGTAACAAAAAGATATTTTACAAAAGAAACAGTAGAGTTATCAAGCTACAAAGTAAGCATCCATGTAAACGATAACAAGGAACCTGTAGCATCCGAAATCCCTACCTTAACAAACGAGGACGTTCGTTTTTGGGGTGGAAGAGTTAGCACCAACTAAGTCAACATTCGAGCTGAGGCTAATGTAAGGAACCTAGTCAGCAATACGCAAGTCGATGGTCCAAAGTACTTAATAATAATTTTGAAGCAAAAAGGAAAAGGCCCAGCCGCATCAGCAAAAACACATATATTGAGAACGACATCCGGAATTGAATTGGCAACAACACCCGCCACGCGCCGATCGAAATAATGCTGGCACAGGTAGAATTAAGTTATATTAAGAACTAATTTACATTTAGGTTCAGTCAGTTGTAAATAGTGAGTAAGCAAGTAAGGTCTTACGACCAATAATTAAATTAGTAATAAAACAATAAAGGTCCTAAGACCCTAAAAATATATTTTTTTAGTAACTTTAATTAAGGCTACGGCCTTTTGTTCGAGTGAGGTATCAAAAGACGCGTATTTACGTCTAGATTAAGAATCCGAAAGCGGAAGGTAACTTTTTTTACCCGTTTAAAAGTTATCCGCGAAAAACAGGTTTGTGTGATACATATTGTTCGCGCACGTTTACAATCTTTTAAGCGCACACATCACTTTACTTTTTATATTTAGTATATTAACATAATCTAACTTGCACGAATTAAAGAAAAAATTATGTTAAATTTCACTAATTTACTTATAAAATATCAAAACAAATATTGCAACAAATTTCTGTCGAAATGAAAACATAAGAAAGTGAGCAGTGTTGCCAGCTTAGCAACGCTGGTAATTACTTTTGTTGTTCTCTGTTAGCATTAATAAAAGGCGGTGGAGGCTCAACATAAATTTAAATAAACATACAATTACATTGTTTTTATAATTTACTGAATATATTTAATATACTAAATATAAAAAGTGAAGTTATGTGTGCGCTTAAAAGATTGTAAACGTGCGGGAACAATATGTATCACACAAACCTGTTTTTCGCGGATAACTTTTAAAAGGGTAAAAAAAATTTAACTTCCACGTGAATACGCGTCTTTTGATACCTCACTCGAAAAATGGCCCAAATTTCGGTGGGTACCATAAACTGCACAATTACCAAGGCTACAATAATTTGTACATCAATTTTCATACATACATACCCCACTTGTATGATGACAATTCGATAGGCGTACACACATATATGTGATACTCTTATATTGCTACTACAGCCTAGGTACAAAGATGTTATCCTACAATATCCCGATTACAGTAAAGGTTTCGACTTAACTACAGATGCCTCACAATTAGCCATAGGCGCAGTTTTGGAACAAAATGGCAAACCGATCACATTTATTTCAAGAACGTTAAACAAAGCCGACGAAAATTATGCAGGAAATGAAAAGGAAATGCTTCCAATAATTTGGGATTTTAATTCCTTCAGAAATTACCTATACGGCACAGCAAAAGTTATTATACACACTGACCATCAGCCACTCACCTATGCCTTAAACAATAAGAACACTAACTCTAAATTGATACAGTGGAAAGCAATACTAGAAGAATATAACAATGAAATACAATATAAATCAGGAAAGGCCAATGTAGTTGCAGATACCTTATCAAGGCCATTTGAGTTAAGTTCTTTATCAGTGGCGACGCACTCAGACGAGAGTTCATCGCACAACCTAATCCCAGCAGTAGAACGACCTATAAGTGCCTTCAAACACCAAATTTGGATCTCGCTAGAAAATACCATTCCCGACCTATCATAGATACTTAGTTTGTAAACCCCACCTTTCAGCCGACGATTTAACTGCACTACTAAAACATTACCTAAATCCTTCAGTGATAAACGGCTTATTTACCTCTGAAGAAATAATGGGAAAAATTCAAGAAATATAACCCCTTCACTTTTCCAATTACAAAATTCGTTATACCCAAAAAAAGTACAAGATTTAGTAAACGAGGATGTTCAAAATGAGGAAATATTAAAAGAACTTAGACGAGCATATAGAAATAAGGATGAAAACAAGAAACAATTAATACAAAAATATTACTTCCCAAAAATGACAGCAAGAATGGAAAATATAATTAAACAGTGCAAAGTTTGTAAAGAAAATAAATACGACCGTCACCCTAATAAACCACAACTACTTAAAACCTCAATTCCCCAGTACCCTGGTGAAATAGTTCACATAGATATCTATAATACAGAGAAACGCCTGGCACTAACAGCAGTAAATAAGTTTTCTAAATATGCCCAGGTAAGCATAATGCAGTCAAAGGCAGTAGAAGATATCAGAGAACCTTTGCGACAAATACTCTTCGCATTTGGTGTACCTAAGACAATAGTTATCGACAATGAAAAATCCTTAAACTCATTATCCATACAATTCATGGTAGAAGATCAACTTGGAATTAAAATCTTTAAAACACCTCCATACGCATGCACAGTTAATGGTCAAGTGGAAAGGTTTCATTCCACCTTATCGGAAATTATCGTTGCCTCCAAACAGAACGCACCCATCGCTCACTTCAAGAACTATTAGACCGATGCACATATGAACATAATTACTCCATACACTCAGCAACCGGAAAACGACCTATAGAAACATTTTTCGGTAGACGGGTCTCGATAGACGCAGAACAATACGAGAATTCACGGCGAGAAAACATAGAAACCCTTCGGAGAAGACAAGCAAAAGATTTAGAAATCCATAATAAAACACAAAAACCCACTAAGACATACACCCCTGGTGACATATTTTTTGTGTTAGGATTAATAAAAGAATAGGATCAAAACTCACTGCTAGATATAGGAAAGAAATCGTGAAAGAAGATAAATCTGGTGTAGTAATTACTGAAAAGGATGAACAGTACATACGAGTAACATTAAGACTTAATCAGCCCAATTCTAAACGAAAATTCCGTGCGAGTTTTTTCCCTTCTCCCATTCCTCGTATTCTAAATAAAAATTCCTTGTGAGTTTTTTCACTTCTCCCTTTCCTCCTATTCTGAACAATGTTCGAAAAAGCGGAAACCGGTTATGGGAGAAAAGTAGGTATTATGAATGTGAGGGAGAGGGAGATTTCTCTGCCATTTCATAGGAGTTTTTTCACTAGTTAAATTAAAGGGAATGCATCAAAATAGCTAAAGGAAATTGGTTATTTTAAGAAAGAACACTTATTTGTACAAATTTGTGCTAAAATATGTATTTACATTCTACCACAATATTCTCACTGTTAATACAACAACAACTACAACCACAATATTCTTTATTTTAAGTCGAAAAGTATATCATAAGCAACGGTAGAGCTCTTGGTATACATATTTGATACAGCCATCCAGAAATTGCGCAAGGATTTTTTAATAAGGCCTAAATAGATTTTGGCATATGACGAAGGACGAATTCAACTCAACTTGGCCGCCAGAAAATTGCTTTGCTGAATGAAAGCAGGCAACTCCGGCAGATTTTTGTTATGCGGCCGTCTTCTTCTTATGTTCCGCTGTTGATGTTGCTGTGGCACCAATTCATTACTCACTTCAGTGAATACCACATGAAATGCTATAAATACTGTGCATTGTTTATATTTTATTTCTTAATTTCCAACAAATTTGCAACAATAATTAAACCTTTCAATTTTTTAAACAAAAGAAGAAATGTGCAACGAAATTTCAAATGACAAAACAGCTGACTTCGACAATTCGAAATTCCTATTCCCCAATTATTGTTCTCCCTAGGAGAACAGAATTGGAGGATTTTTTCCGCGGGAATAAAAAAATCCGCGAGAACAAAATTCCACGAGAATATTTAGAATTGGTCTGAATATGATTTTAGTAAAATAAGAAATTCCCCCTTCAAAATTCTCTCTTACAGACTTTTCATGCACCTAGTGTACGCGGACTTTAAAATAATATATTACTCCAATTGTCAAATTGCAACATTTAATACGGGACAAACCAAAATTCAAACAGGAACTTACAAAATTATACGTAAAATAGATCTGGACCTAATCCAAAAGACACTAAATGAACTTAGCCATACCATTAGGACACGAATCAACGAAGAAAATCCCCTCTTCCCCATTCTCAATAATGAATTAAGATCAATACAAGATTATTTGAATAGACTTAAACCAAAGAAATTTAAAAGAGCAATTAATGAACTAGGAACCATCTGGAAGTGGATCGCAGGAAATCCCGACCACGACGACCAAGTCATCTTAGAAAATGAAATAAATAATATAGTTGAAAATAATAACCAGCAAGTGGTAATTAATAAAGTAAGTTTTGATAAAATAAATGAAATTACAGCAATTTCTAATAAAATCGCGAAATCCATACAAACGGATGAACGAACTGAACATAATCTTGCTATTGAAATGAAATATAAGCTAAAAATTATCAAAGAAGAAATAATTAATACAGACTATGCGATACATTGAGCTAAGGCCGGCATAGTCAACTCCTATATATTTTCAAATGAAGAAATTATGTTAATTAAATCAATATACTAAAAAAACAATTATACCCTAAGTAGTATTGAAGAATCACTAGAAATCGCAAGCGTTAAAATTGCAACAAACGATAAAATGTTATTTTACATAATAGTATTACCAATAACAAATGAAGATACTTGCGATTCAACTTTGATAAAACTTATAAAGATAGGAAAATCTGAACCCCCCACCCTCTCGGCGGGCCTGGTAATCTGATATACTTGATATCATTCGCTATAATATTTTTTTATTGATAAGCAGGTTGTTTAATTAAACACCAAGCAATTACACGGAAGTATATCCGCACCACCTGAAATATAAGTGCCACTGCGTATACGTAACATTTTGTTATTACGTATAAACAAATAAAAAAAATTGCAATAAAATAATATTACGACTATAAACTGAGATATAACCTATCCTATACCTCAAGTTAGGTCAAACTACACACAGGGTGCAAAACAAATTCAAAATCGGTTCAGTAGTTTGGGAGTCCATCGCGGCCGAAAATCTTGTGACACGTTGTTTTTTATATATTAAGATTAGCAACACTACCTGTGTCCCACCTCTACTGAGAAGCAAGCCAGCTGAATGGTTTTTGTTAATAATCAGCACATCCCAACCGTAGAAAGCATCACACCTGTTATCCTACTACTTAACCAATACAACGGCACCATAGATATCGACAACTAAAAAGTAAACTTGACAGGGTCATACGCAATACAGTACCATAATTCCACAGTTCGCATCAATAGACAGATATATTCTTTTAACGAACTACTAACCAGCAAACCACTACCTGCAATTCTCCAGTCAAAGGTCCCATTAAAGCAAGAAGAGGAACTCCTAAGTTTGGAAATGATGAAAGAACTCCATATAAATAGCACAAGTCGCATAAATTTATTGCACACAAAACACAAAGCAGCCAAAATCACAAATTTTTCTCTAACAATCATGATAATAATCTGCTTAGCAGGACTAATATTCGCACCAGTAACAAAAAGATATTTTACAAAAGAACCAGTAGAGTTATCAAGCTACAAAGTAAGCATCCAGGTAAACGATAACAAGAATCCTGTAGCATCCGAAATCCCTACCTTAACAAACGAGGACGTTCGTTTTTGGGGTGGAAAAGTTAGCTGAGGCTAATGTAAGGAACCTAGTCACCAATACGCAAGTCGATGGTCCAAAGTACTTAATAATAATTTTGAAGCAAACAGGAAAAGGCGCCGCATCAGCAAAAACACATATATTGAGAACGACATCCGGAATTGAATTGGCAACAACGCCCGCCACGCTCCGATCGAAATAATGCTGGCACAGGTAGAATTAAGTTATATTAAGAACTAATTTACATTAAGTTCAGTCAGTTGTGAGCAGTCAGTTGTAAATAGTCAGTTGTAAGCAGTCAGCTGTAAATAGTGAGTAAGCAAGTAAGGTCTTACGACCAATAATTAAATTAGTAATAAAACAATAAAGGTCCTAAGGCCCTAAAAATATATTTTTTTAGTAACTTGTTGCAATATTTGTTTTGATATTTTATAAGTAAACTAGTGAAATTTAACATCATTTTTTCGTTAATTCGTGCAAGTTAGATTATGTTAATATACTAATAATAAAAAGTAAAGTTATGTGTGCGCTTAAAAGAATGTAAACGTGCGGGAACAATATGTATCACACAAACCCGTTTTTCGCGGATAACTTTTAAACGGGTAAAAAAGTTAACTTCCGCGTGAATATGCGTATTTTGATACCTCACTCGAAAAAAAGGCCCAAATTTCGGTGGGTACCATAAACTGCACAATTACCAAGGCTACAGTAATTTGTACATACATTTTTATACATACTTGTATGATGACAATTCGATAAGCGTACACACATATATGTATGTGATACTCCTATATTGCTACTATAGCCTAGGTACACTCACAATCATCAGAGTGTTTAACGGCGTTATTATGTATAACGCAAAGCGACGCGAGCTGTGATGCCGTTTTTGGTTACTTGTTACCGAATTTGGTTACCGAAATTTCATTTGGTTACGTGGTTACCGCTTGCCTATTTTGGTTACCGTTTAAACTGTCCGCTTTGATACCTATAAATTATATTTTCGAGCTTTATTTTGCAACGAGTAACATGTAGAGTGATATTGATATATTAAGGGAAATTTAATTTAAATTCGGTGGTCTATCATCTACGTAAGGCGGCACACCGCCATCTGTAGATATTCGTTATCGTAAATCTAAGTATCGATCTTTGCCAAATTCGTGTCATCGCTGGTTATTATCGGTTTGTTTGGGAAAAAGTTTCATGTTAAAAGAATTGGATTGGGAGAGAACTGTTTTGAGAATCGTATGCGATTTGTAATAAAGTTAAAGGCCAATTAATGGTGACTTATAACCATAAAACCATAACCAGATAAAACAGCTGATCGAACCTACCTTATGGAAATCAATGTAATCGATTAATGGTGACATAGCATAACGCTAACGCCATAACCATACTATAGCCAACCAATTGGTTTTTGATTTCTCGCCATATCCATAACCTAAAAATATTTGAGTTGGCGAATTTATTAACTTTTTGTATATTTTATTTATTGTTTTGGATACGTTTTGACTAAGAGACTTATTTTTTGTGGAATATGTTTGTAATTTTTTGCGTTTTCTTCATTTTTATTAAATTTTTACGATTTTTAGGGTAAGGCACCATTAATCAAACACATTGGAGATGGATATGGATATGGGTATGGTACGACTATGGCATTAGGGTTAAGGAAGTTTAATTTGGCATTTATTGTCATTACCACATAGTTGAGCGGCGGCAGAAGAAGTTTTTCGATTTAGCTTTAATTAAAACGAAGCTAAGAAACAACCTAGATTTTAAAACTATAAACAACATAATGCTATCGAAAAAGTGGTGTCCAAAAGGAAATTAAAAGAATTACGCATGGTCGGCTAAAAATTATTTCTAATCAAATGTATTTATTATTATTTGTAATTGCATTTGCTTTTGATCTCATTACACATTTAGGTATGTAATTGCATCTAATGTAAAAGAATTATTTTTCATACTCATACACACAGCATGTGTAATAACATGATTTTATGTTTTTGTTTTATCAAATTTTATGTAAAAAATATGAATTCTAAATTTTTTTCTAACTGTGTACTTTGTTTACGTTATATACGCTAAATAAAATAAATATCAATGCTGTCAGCAAAAACGCAAGCTTTTTCGGCTTAGTTACCATTTTCCACTTTTGGTTAGGGTAAACCCGGGTGATATGGCGCGATTTTTTTCTTTTTGCAATATCTTCCAAATAAAACAAAATTTTGTTACAAAGATATATTTTGTTTCAAAACAATAAAAAACTAAAAAAATTCATTGCATAAAATGCGTCACAAAAATGTATTACGACTTCGCCATTTCACCCGGAGACCCAGGTGAAATGGTGCACCCTATGGGGTGAAATGGCATACTACTTTTTTTTAAATATCATTTCCCCATTTGTTGCAGGTATTGAAGTAAGAGGTGCAACTATCGTGCGACCATTTTTTGCAGATCACACACTGCACCCAGTCATCTTTTTTAGAGGTTACATTGAAATCCTCACCACAACCAGCGCATAAATTATCTTCAAAATCTTCTAATCCATCAGACTCGTCATCAAAAGGCACGTTTTGCTCTTCCTCTGATGAGCTGGTCAAATCCAGGACTTTTAGTTTTGTTCTTCGGCTTAGGCATGGGCTTAGTTTGTTTATTATTGGTTTTTTGCTCACGTTTCAGAGATTTTAGCACTTGCTGTGATCTGTTTTCTGGCGTTGTAAGCACCCGTGCCTTTTGTGCCCTTTCACTCTGTTTTTTAGGCTTAGATACCGATGGAACTGGGCAGACTTGTTCTAGAGCTTTATCAGGGGTTACATCAGAAGGCTCCGGGGCATCTAATAAAGGGTCAATTATGTCCTGCAAGGATAGGACGTAAAATAATAACGTAGCTATTGACATATTAAGCATCCAAATACCATCCAAATCCATCTCAATTTCTTCGCTCATTTCTATAAAAGCATATTCTGTGATTATAGTTGGATTAAAAGGCCAAATACCCGTCGCCTCGAACCCCGATATTCCATTTTTCAACACTGCAGAATTTCTCCAAGCCTCTGCGAGTAAATTTCCGAATTCATATCGTCCAATTTTGCGATGTGGATTATTGCGAATAAATAAATTACCCGCAGCGTAATAGTATGACTTGAAAGCTTTGAAAAACGATCTATCCAAAGGCTGAAGGAATTGGGTCGTATGAGGTGGCAAACAAAAAATAATTATATCATTTTCCGCTGCCCAATCCAGCATCTCGACATTTGTACAATGGGAGGAATATCCATCAAGTATATGAAGTATTTTGCCCTCTGGTTTTCTTGGAAGGAAATGGTCTTTAAGCCAAAGAAAGAGGATATCTTTGTTAACGTAAGCTGACTTTTCACCCATGAATATTTTTGAACCAGCTGGCATTCTATCGATCCATTCTGGTTTCATTCGCTTTCCTTTAAACACACATGTTGGTGGCAAAAAGGTACCCTCAGCATTGCAACAAGCTATAACTGTTACTGTCTCACCCTTCTCTCCCGAAGCGAGAGCCGCTTTATTTTTCGAACCTCTTTGGGCGACAACAAGTTCTGGTCTATTATTTAACTGGCAGCCGGTCTCATCGACGTTAAAAATTTGAAGTGGTTTGCCCATAAGTTCATTTTCAGTCATAATAGTTTCAAGAAGAGCAAAGTATTTGTTTACTCCTTTACGGTTCATGCTGGTCGCTCGAGCTTGCGAAACACCTTCAGATTTTCGAATCGAAAGGTCTTTGTTTCGCTGCAGAAACCGTTGCAACCATTCGTCGCCGGCTCTCTTGGCTGTATTGTTAAAGCGGTGGTGAACACCAAGTTTTTCAGCAATGTAATATGCCATTTCGCAAAGCATCTTCCGTGCTGGAGCGAACCCATGGCCTTGCATTTTTTTAATGTGTGAAACCATTTTCCGCTCCATTTCGTCTCCCAAACAAATAGGTCCACCTAATGTTTTTTTGGTCCAAGTTCCCGATTTCAGGTACAGCCTTATGGTTGAAGAAGAGATCTTATATTCTTTTGCAGCCACATTGATAGAGATGTTTTTTTTTATTGCATCAATCGCATCTCTTAACTTTTTATTGGACCACGAAGCCCTAGCAGAGTTACCTTTTCGTTTGTAAATATTTGGGCATTTCTGCTGGCATAAAATATAAAAATCTAATTAGAGTAGATATGTACGAGTATTTTCTTTCCAAATATATGAAAGGTAAGTAAACCGGGTGATATGGCATATGAAAAATGTATGCCATATCACCCGGAAAAAAATTGCACCATTTCGCCCGCTTCGGTAAAATTAACTATGAATACTGGCAAAACCTAAACTTCCTGGAATTCTTCACAATTTGCACACGCGGTTTTTCTTTTAAGTTTTGCTTGCCTTTTTTATGCAGATGAAATATACGTAGGTTAAAAACTTACCGAATAATTCAGCTTTGAATAAATGATATATCAATTAAGAAAGTCACTTATGCTGTACTTTTTTTTCTTTCAATTTTTTTACCAAAATTTTTCGCGCGCACCAACAGGAGGACGTTGCCCCTTCGCGTTATTTCACAAGACTGAATCGTTTTTCATTAAATGACGTTACTGAACGAGTTAGAAATTAGATTTCTTGATGGTATGCCATATCACCCGGATAGCCATTTCACCCGGGTTTACCCTACTTGTTTGGAAAATTCTGGGCACCGAAAATTTAAATCAGCAGCAACCCTGGCCGCGAGGAGTCACTTTCACACCAGGGAATCCAAATTCGTCTCATATAAGAGCATTCATTCACTTCAGTGTCTCTTAGTGACTATCGGTGATTGCAGGTGATTGTTTACGTTTTTTCGGTAATTTTATACGACAGCATGGCACTGCTTATACGAGTCCAAAAATATCGAGAGAGGTGTCAAAAGACATATTGACAACTATAATCCGAAGGCGGAAAATAAAAATTTTAGCTCGTTCAAAAGATATTAAAGAAAAACCGAAAAATGACGCCAGAGTTATCCGAAACCGGGGGTGGGGCCTGCGGCGGCGCTTATAATAAATTAAACTATTTGGGCCCAATACCGGTTTGGAAACCAATACTACATCCGTGCAAAACACTTATGTCCACAAATTTTTTTGTTGGTACGCCAAATCATCAAAATTACAAAAACCACATGCACATTTTCAATTTCTTTTGCAAATATCTCTTGACACACCCAAGAATAAAATTAATAATTGAATAACAATTAATATTTACCAGTGTTAAGCTCATTTTACAACTTCGTGGTGGCCACGGCGCGCACCACGAAAATAAAAATAGCGAAAAGGTTTCGTGTTAATTCAGTATAATATGATAGTCTTTTATTATAATGTTTTGAAAGGAAAACAACAAGTGTTAAGGAATAGTTTAACAAATGTTGTGAAAAATTGAAAAGTATTTGAAAAATATCAGCACTTACGTGACGTATGTTGGCAGGATGCTTTCGCTTAGACGGCTGCATCGAAAGAGACCCCGCGCTTGGCAGAGAAAAACTATGAGCCCACTATACAGCCACTTTCGTTGAGTTTCCCCGCCGAAAGTTGCTATACAGTCGGTCCATAGCAGTAAAGTAAAAACAAAAAGTTTAAAGTAAATGTGCACAAACAATTCCAGCTTATACATATGAACGCGTGTATTTGTGAACACACATTTATAAATGTGTTGGTTAATGAAGTAAATTGCTACGAGGGAGGGCATATATATTTAGGCCCCCTTGCCGTAAGCAACAAACAAATTTAAGTCGGATGATTTCGAGAGCATACAAGCCTTCGCACGACTGCGAGCACTGCACGTCGTAGGATGGACTTCGTCTCTCGTTCTCCTGTGAAGAAAGAAATAATTTATTAATTATACGTACGTGGTTTTTTGATTCCGTGCAGTAGTTACTTATATGAAAACTCATATTTTTGGCAGGCTCCTGAGACTACCAGCCCGAATACTGTCAGTTGGGTCAGGAGACCGCCAACTGTTGTTGCTGGCGTTCCGCTCACCATAATTTCGGCGTATATATCAGCGCCGAGTGTAAGCCGAATTGGCGATGAGCGGTAGAATGTGGGTGGACCAGCCGCATGAACTGGAATGGAACGGCAATCTTTGGATCCACATTTGATGGCGGACTCAACCGATGGCTTCAGTGGTCAGGTGTGTGGATGACCCGAATTTCCCGCGTAGGATTATTGTGCATTGCCCTCATCCTTGACGCTCTAACTGTAGGTCGCGCACTAGCTCTGCATCGACAATTGTGCTTGTGGTGCAGCGATCGATTGTAGCTCGAACCAAATGCAGGTGGCCCCGCGATTCGATCCGTACGACGGCAGTCGGTGCGATGGGCACAAATGGTCGCATGATGGGCGATGGGGTCGTTGCCTGGGATAAGCGTCCCGTTCGGAAGCCTGCTGGTACGGCGTGTAATAGCGCTCGTCTACTGTCGACTTTTCTCGCGTTACTTTGTTATGGAGAGGTTTTGTTTCGATTTTGTCGTTACGCGTTTAGTTGCTCTGGGCCGACCATGCGCAGCGCTTCCCTTCGATGATGTGGTATGATCAGTGGTATGGGGTTCGTTGTCCTGATGCCGCCAATTATCCTGTTCTTGTCGTTCTTTCTTGAACTTTTCCGCCTTCCGTTCATGCTGTAGCAGCGGCCGAAAACTGCGCTTCCTAAGATTGCTGGTTAAGGGTTTTGTTCGGCTCTAGCCATTTCTTTTTGCGGTCTGCCCCCTCTACTTGTTGGGCCCAAGACTTAGTTGGTCCCGATAAGTGGATCGTCAATTCTTCGTTCGATTGGTTGTCGTCGCCGACGACAATGGTCTCTGCGCGTGCAGTACGTTGGTCCTCGAGGTGAAGCGTAGTATGATGCTTCTCGTCACACATTTTGCATCGATATTTGCTTTTACAGTTGTCAACGCGATGAAACGGCGACAAACAATTCGGGCAGTATTTATGGAGTAGGACAGCCCGTAACCATTCCTCGGCGACTTGTTTCTGTACTCAGCGCAGAGCCTCATACTGTGATTCCTACCGCAGAGCTGGCAAGCGACGTCGAAGCGCTTGGCGCTTCCCTCTTCCCTCCCAATAGAGTTTCGAAACGGGTCATGATCTGCAAAGAATATCGGTAACATTGATCATGACCACATAAATTGGGTGGGTTCTGTTTGGGTGGCGCAAGATGACGGAAAAGCAAAAAGGGAAAAATCTTAAGTGATTTCCATAACCGTACATGTAAATGGTGCCTTAGGGCGTCGTCAGTTAGAACTTTACGCGGCACTTCAGCCCTGAATTTAACGTCAAAGCACAATTTGTGAACCTTTTAGAAACGAAATAAAATACGACTTTTGTGAAAGTTATTAAAAGGTGGAAGTTGCCTAACTTTTCGTTATGTTTTGAATTTGAGGCATTCATTTGACGCCGACCTTTAGAACTAGTTTATTTAGAATTTTATTTTTGTAATTTTGGTCGGTAGGTGCCGCCGAAGTAGTACAAACATTTATTTTAGATTTGCGGTGCACTTTATTTTCACAACAAGTGGCCTGCCACCACAAATACGGGATTGAAACTTAGCTGAACTATTCCACAGCATTATCAACGAGTACTGTGGATAATGCTGTAGTTCGTGAAATTTGGTTTTCTTATGAATTTTAACTCTTAATTCTGTGTAATGTTTAATAGTATTGAAACGTTGTCGTGCGTAATGTTTTAGTTTGCGAAACTTTTAACGTCGATAATGCAGTGCATTTTTTGTCAGGAATGTAGTGTAGACTTTTTGACGTTTGCTGCGCTTTTTCATTTCCTGAATGAGGAAATGTCATTCATTTACGACATGCGCTGAGTATAGTTTCTATTCATATAGTAAAATTAGCTAATTTTAACATTTTTCTTTTTTTTCATTAATTAATTTTGCCTTTTCATTTTCAGGTTACAATATTTCAATGAGCAGTCATATTAACTGAAAATACTTCATTTGCTACTACCGGCGCTGCAATTAATGGGCATATTAAATTATTTTTTGGGAACTCGTATGAATTCTGGCGCTCAATGGCGCTGAGGTGACCGAGATTCTCATGCAGCGTGTCATAGAAGCTAATAGCAAAGTACGTATCGCCTATTAAATTTACGCCCGGTTCACGTGAGGACATCGTTTGCCGCAAAGATGGCTGGAGAAAATCTTTCTTCCATAGTCGTCTTTGTGCTCGTATATTACGTTCTCACAGCTGCCGTGGTTTGGTTTGTCTTTCTCACCTACGCTTGGCATCTACGCGCTGTAGGAAACGTGCAGGATTGTATTGACAAAAAGGTTTCTTATTTTCATTTGGTCGCATGGTCGCTACCGTTAGTACTCACTATCACCACAATGGCGCTAAGTGAGGTGGATGGCAATAGTACAGTAGGTATTAGCTTTTTTGGCGATTTACATCCTTCTATGGGTGCTGGCTTATTGTTGGGTCCACTGTGTGGGGTTGTATTGGTAGGCGGATATTTTGTTATACGTGGAATGATTATGCTTTTTGGTCAAAAACATTTCGCTAACGATATCACATCGACATCAGCAAGTAACAAATACATTTGATTATTTACAAATGGGATTTTGTATGCTATTTACATTGGCATCCATTGCTTGCCATTGGACGGAGTTTAGGCACGCCCAAGTGTGGACAGAGCGTATGCGCAAATTTATAATCTGTCGTATTTCAACTGAGGAACATTGCAAAATTGAAAATCGTCCAAGCATTGATTTGTTGCAGCTGTATTTATTATGTGTTTTTGGTTCGGGTGTTGTAATGTCACATTGGCGCTGGACACCTGCTTCATTAGAAACTTGGCGACGTTTTCTGAGAAGGAAATGCGGCAAAGAAGTCGTTGAGGAAGTTAAAAATGCCAAAGCATAAAGTTATTGACTGGCTGGCATATATCCCGATTTCGATTTATTTGTTGAATTTCCATTAGGAGAAAAATCATCCCTATAACAAGGCCTTTCAAGCTATTCTCATACATTTGATAATCAATATTAGCTTGCATGCTGTTTGCTGGCATTGGATTTGTTGTTGCGGCATAGGTGGGTGAATGAAAATTAAAATGCCAATGCATAAAGTTACTGACTGGCTGGCATACACAAAATGGGATAATAGCCTGGTGGGATAATAGCTTAGTGGTTTTATCTTCCGACCGCTGGATTTTCAGATTACTATTACCATAGGGACTAAGAAGACACTATCGGAACATTCAGCCTATGTGAGGTCTGGACTGGATCCCAGGTTATAGAATGTCATCTAAGACTGTACTCAGGAGTTTCAGCATTGTCTTGTAAAGGCAAATCTTAATGAGTGTTAGATGTGCTGTGTTGCCATGGTCAAAGAAAGTATAAGTGTGTAGATAAACCGGAATTCAATTGAGGAACCGCGTAGTACGCATAACATAAAGTGCGAAAGTGAAGTAGGCTTGCTGTACAATGGAACAATTTCAGTAGAAGATTATAATTTAGATTGGGTAGCGTTGGTTGGCTTTTGCGTAAGCTGGAGGGGCAATTACTTGCATTTTAATGGTATGTTGTGATACCACGACGTTGGTGTCCAAGCATCAAATAGTTCTTTGCATATCAACGATACGGGAAAGCTAAGCATCAAGCCTTTATATTTTCCTTGGAATACATTTATACCGGGATCTCAACATTTCTTTTTGCAAAGGCTTGGTGGTTAATCATAACAAGTGACTAAATAACTCCAAATAATAATTTAACATGCGTGCTTGAAATCTGGAATCAAGGCTTCGAACGGACACTATACACGTTTTAGGCAATAAACCAAGGGATATTTGCATACTTAGCTGTTTGCTGACACGGTATGAATGATTTTTACATTATTATATGAGTATTGATTAGTTACTATAATTACGTGAAGAATGTGAGTGTTAAACCCTGATACTTTGCCCTACTACGCTGAGAGCATAACCATGCGATTAGTTTAGATATAGTTAATTTTGGAACCGGTTTAACTTGATTACAAAGAGGATAATCCGAATCATGTGCGGCTTATGCTTTCCTACTCCTTAAAGGAAATGAGTGGACAACTACAATAATAATGATAACTAAATAATCGAATGAAGAAACACTCAAGTTAAAAAGAAAAATGCGTATTATTGGTAGAAATGAAATACCCACTTACATATGGTAAATATAGTTCCGGCTTATCAGTGCCCGTAAATGCTTTATAAACGACATATGTATGTACTTGTGAAGATATAAGTAATCCACACCGATGGTGAAATATCTGGAAACTTTTAAAGTGAATACTGGTCGTTATTCTTGTGGTCAGATAAGACTGTAATTTGTTTATAGGTGTTGTCGGTGTTTTATACCAAAATGCCAAAATGCTTATGCCCGGCCATTTTCAAATGGAACTTCAACACAAGCTAACATTGAAGATTGGGATATCCTAAGATTCATTACCAGTTGATTGCAGTTTTATTATTGGTGAAAGCGTGAATGCCAAAACCGTTGGAGCTCATAAATTTATACCCTCTGGCACTTCCACTGTTTTTGAAAGTATGTTCAGCGGTAATTATAAAAAGGCAGATGCTAGTGTCAACATACCACTGACAGTTGTTTTGGATGACATGGATTTTAAAGTAATATTGGAGTATATTTATTATAAAAAACGGGTCCTCTTGAACTTCTATATCTGGAACGTTTAAAACATGTGGCATACCTTGCAGATTACTATATGCTGGACAAACTTTTAAAAAATATGTGCTATTTTAAAATCGAGAAAACAGTTGCGGAAAATCATACTAGTTTTATGATTTTTTACAAGTATTTGAATACGAAAAGAAACTAGACGAATGATTGGCACATTCAAATTTAATAGTACTATTATTGACTATTAGAATATTGCAGAAACATTTCCATATAAATCTGACGTGTTATTGGCAAACACATCCATATACGATTTGGAACCTATACATTTCTTTGATTTGCTAGAGGTGCTCGATTCCAAATTTAAAGACTCTGAACGATTTTGTTTGATTGCAAACTACGCTAAAAAAAATGCTTAAAAATGGAAGATTTTCCATTTAATACAATCCAGAAAGCCGATGATTCCGTTGATGAAAACACTGAAAACGTAATTCTTGCTAAAACTTTAAGAGAGATGTTTGAACTAATCAGTTCCAAGAAAATGACTTGAAACGAGTTTAAAGTTGGGCTCGTAGTCTCTAAGATTTGGAATATCAGTCCAGCGGAGAAGCTTCATATTTTTGGTACTCTTCCATAAATTGATGCATATGTTCTTATAATGTCGATTCAGGGCGAATCTGTTCCCAGAGTCACCTGTCTCGTCTTCCAATTCAATTTGATTTTTACGAGTTAATTATTTTTACTTAAACATAAAATCTAGTAGTATGTAATCTGTAGACGCTATCATATATCGACGTGCCCTACGAAAAGTAACACTTCGAAAGTTTTTGCAAATAATTTGTATTATACCCAGTAAACGTTCGAAATATAGTATAAACCTAAAAAACCTCGGAAATCTAAAAAAAAAACTTATTATTTAGGAGAGGCCATGGATTTCATGCTACCGTATATGAACCCGACGAATCCTATATCACATTCAGAGAGTACTGTCAATATTACATTAGCAGACTCCAACGAACAATATTTCGGAGAGAAAGTTGAGTTGTTAGAAAATGCTTAGTATCTTTGTTGACTGCATCATGAGTATTCTACTTGTTAAAATTTTACTTCTCATTGCTTTGTTTATCAACACCGTCTTTGATCTAAGCCATAGGCCGAGAAGCGAAGAAGATCTTATTTTGCATGAGATATCAAGAATAAATGCATGATAATCGTATGCGAAAATCATTCATACATCTCTACCAAGACGATTGAAATATGTTCATGAACATGATCTGAAAATGACTGTGAAAAACAGTCAAATATCACTCCCAAACAATTAAAGCTTACTTTGACAATGATATCAATTGTGAATAAAGCGTTTAGAACCATGAATCATATATGATTATTTAAGAATAATCACATTTATGGTACATTTTCCTCCCGACGATACATTCATTTTTTAATCGAAAATACTTTTAAATTTGGACGTTTAGTTCATATGGGATATGATATTTAGGGGATGTTATTGCTAATTTAATTGCGGATTCTGTGGCAAATAATGAATCTGCGTTAGGGTATGTTGGCCTCGTTCAGGGGAACGAGAGCGGGGTTATGGTCTGTTGGCCTCGTTCGGGGCGAACGAGAGCTGGGTTATTTGGGATAGAGGATTTTGGGATATTAATTTTCATCATTTTCCTTTTCGTTGGGCGGAAGTAGTACCAGCTTCGCGATTGGTCTGGTAATTTGTCCCTTAATTGTATTGACGTCAACAACTCGTACACGTTTATCGGAACCTGGGTGTGTGTTGACAATTCTCCCCTGGTTTTAAGTTGGGCATGTGGATGTTTCCACTTATATCGTTTTTGGATTTCGGTGAGATATTCCGATTTCCATCTTTTGCAAAATGTCTGATGAAGGGCTTTCATCTTTTGCCACCGGTTTACAATTGAGGCAGGGTTTTCACTACAATCGAGTTCAGGTGGAGCTAAAAGATGTCCACCTACGAGAAAGTGGTCTGGAGTAAGCGGCTCCAGGTCGGAAGGGTCGTTGGATGAGGGACTGAGGGGCCTAGAGTTTGGGCAGGCCTCAATTCGACATAAGAGGGTCGTAAACTCTTCGAAAGTATATTTATGATCGGGCGCGATCTTTTTAAAATGGGTCTTAAAATTTTTTACCCCCGCTTCCCACAAACCTCCCATGTGAGGAGCGCTTTGCGGTATAAAATGCCATTCTAAAGTGTGATGGCTATATTTATTCAATGCGCCGTCCCTTGCTTCACGCAGAAATGCCTTAAACGGATCGTAAAGACGCGACACTCCGACAAAGTAAGAACCATTGTCGGAGTAAACGTTTTTCGGACAGCCTCATCTGGATAAAAATCTGGCGAACGCAGCTAGGAAGGACCCGGTACTAAGGTCGTTTGTCGCTTCTAGATGGATGGCTTTCGTCGAAAAGCAGACGAACAGACAGACATATCTTTTGAAATTCGACATCCCCTCCTCGGTAGGATTTTATATCGAATGGCCCTGCGAAATCTACCCCAGTGTTGGTGAATACCCTAGTAAAAGAGGTGCGCTCTTTCGGAAGGATCCCCATAAGTTGCGTTTGTGTCCGCTTCCTGTAAACAATACAGACCTTACAGTTGTGGATAACAGACTTTATCATTATCCATTACTGAGTGCGGATATGACGTAGCATCAGCTGGTTCCCTCCATGCAGGGTGGTCTTATGAGAGGATTGAACTATAAATCTTTCGTTATGGGACATGTCTTTGAATGCCCCAGTCTGCCCCCAGTTCGGAAGATGCCTTCTTCGTCTATATATGGGTTCAGGGGTAAAATCTCACTCTTACCATTTATTCGTTTCCCTGACTTCAAATTTGCGTACTCTTCTTCATAATGTTGCCTTTGGCATATTATTATCAATCTTTGTGTTGTTTTTTCTATTTTGTCAGGGGCTGTCGAATGAGATTCCCTTTTAAAGGAGGCTTTAGGATTTGGGTGCGTTTTCTGGAAAAACCGAAGAATATAAGATATAACCCGCAAAGCCCTTGGTAAATCGGAAAACCTATCCAGAATATCAAAGTTATTTTTGACCGCTGTTGCATGAACTTTCACCCTCTTTTCTCCAATATTCGTATTGTAATCCATCCCTTGAGTTGGCCAATTTTCCTTGTCTTCTTGTAACCAAGAAAGTCCCTGCTACCACAAAGAATTGTGGATTGGATCCGGAGCGAGAAGTCCTCTGCTCACCAAATCTGCCAGATTTGACGCGGATTCTACGTGCCGCCATACTTTGTCTCCTACTTTGTCGATGATTTTTGTTATTAGATGTGCCACGAACGTTTACCACGAACATGGTGGTTTTCGGATCCATGCCAGCACTATAGTTGAATCTGTCCAGAGTGTTACTTTTATGTTCGAAAGTTTCATGTTTTCAATAACAGATTCTATTATTTCGGCTAATAGAACTGCACCAAAGAGTTCGAGTCGAGGCAACGATATGGTTTTGACCGGGGCTACTCCCGTCTTGGCCATCAGCAAGTTGGTGAAGACTTGATCCTTGGTTTGTACCCTTAAGAAAACCGTGGCGGTGTATGCCTTTTCCGAAGAATCGCTGAATCCATGTATTTCGACGCTGTCCTTTAGAGTGAAATGAACCCATCGCGGTATGCGGATATCGTTGATTTTTCCGTATTCTTGCATAAATGCTGTCCAACGATCTAAAGTAGTTTGTGATACTTCTTCGTCCCTACCCGTGCCTTCCAACCAAATATCTTGCATGATAATCTTGGCTACAATTATCACTGGTGCCAGCCAGCCAAGAGGGTCGAAAAGCTTTGCAATCGCAGAAAGTATAGCCCTTTTTGTGATGGCATCGCTGTTTTCAAACGGTTTAGCAGTAAAATAGAAAAGGTCGGAATGCGCGTTCCACTTAATACCTAGAGCTTTAACCATGCTTGTATCTTCAAACTCTAGAAAGTCCTCTGTTAATAAATGCTGCTTCGGTATACCCTGCAGAATTTTCTTACAGTTGGACGTGCACTTCCGTAATGGAAAACCTGCCGATTGTAGTGCTTCTGATATTTAATCTTTGACCTTAAGCGCAATTTCTATACTGTGCCCCCCTGCGAGTACGTCATCAACGTACATGCAGTTTCGGAGAATATCCGCAGCCCTTGGACGTGAGGTCTCCACGTCATCAGCTAGTTGGTGTAGTGTCCGAATCGCAAGGTAGGAAGCGCAATTCACTCCAAATGTTACTGTTTTCAGTTCATAAAGGTTGATTTGACCCTTGGGGCAGTTGCGAAATACGATTCGCTGAAATTTTGTTTGATTTTCATTTACCCATATTTGGCAGTACATTTTTTTCTATGTCGCTGTTAAATACGTATTTGAACAGCCGCCAACGTAGTATAAGGATTGTTAGTTCGGATTGGGGTATTGGACTTGGGTGAATGGCATCATTTAAACATTTTCCGTTTGTGATAGGACTTGATGCGTTAAATACGACTCTGACTTTTGTCGTTGTACTTCCCTCCTTTATAACAGCATTTTGAGGTAGGAAGTAACAGTAATTTGAGTTTGGCGAAATATTGCCTATTTGTTTCATGTGCCCTAAGGTTTCATATTCGGATACAACTCTATTGTATTCATATTTATTTGTTTGTTTACTCCCTTAGCACATTAAGACGCTGAGTCTTTTTTTGTACGTTTTACATATAAATTACAGATTTTACTTATATTAGAATATAAAGTGACTTAAATTAGAAGAAACCTCACGAACGAGGCAGAGCGGGATGTAAGAGACATCCCTATGAAAAATGGTTTGCAACTGCCTCCTTAAAACATCTATCTGAATTAATACATTTAATTGACATTGGCAATGAGTTCCATAGTCGCACAGCACTAACAAAGGACAATCTATATCTATAAAATATTATTAGTACGGGAAGATGTTACAAAGCTGAGCTTTTCATAAAGATAGCCGGGTTTCTGGTACCTAATAATTTTAAATAAAAAAATTACGTTCCTAGTTTGAAGGTAATTTTCCAAGCTCCTTCCAAGAATACTTTTTGTGTAGATGGAGATGTGATCAAACTTTCTCTTACCGTATATAAATCTCGCAGCATTATTCCGTTTGAAGGACTGGGTTTTTCGGAAGTCGTGTCTCGTTGCGATAGAATTGAGAACACACACTTCTCAATGATGGGCCTAAGTTAACCTCTTTCCTAAAGGGTAAGGAGACTACGTATTTGCCATCGTTGTTCCGAACTGTTGTGGATTTTTATAGCTCCTCGCAGTAAGTGTCATCGTTATTGATGCTGCTCTTCTTTGGAATTTCCTCTATCTCCCAAAAGGCCGCCAGTTGTTTATCTAAAGTGACGTCGTTGAAATATGAAACTAGAGTTTTGTTGGTATCCACCGCCTCTGTCCGGCCTGTCAGAATCCACCCGAACACGGATTCCTGTGCAATTAAAGTTTTTAGCACATCTTTCCTTAGGCCGCCTAATATAATTTGGGGGTATATGTCTCCGCCCAGAACTAAATACACTGGCTCATTGACAAAGAATCTTTTGTCAGCCAGTACTAAGTCAGGGAATGCTTGCCTGTTCATTGCATCTATATGGCAATTTGGAAGATTCCCTGTTAGCTGTGGTAAAACCAGCACGATCAAATTGATCTTGATTAATGGGTCTATTGGTGACCGCAGTTGAATATTGGACGCTTCTTTCACTTGTGCAGAAATTGTATTATTGATGCCCGAAACTTGGGCGTGCATACGTTTAGTTGGCAGATTTATTCTGCGCTTGAGTTTCTCGGTTATGAATGAGTATTCAGATCCCGAGACTATTAGGGCCCTCGCCGAATAGTCAACACCATTTAAATGAATATTCACCTGTGCTGTCCCTAATAGTACTCCTTTACTAGTATTTGCGAAACATGAGTTCACATTATTAACCGAACTGTTTCCTGATTCGGGATGTGAAGCAGCGTATTGTGTCTTAAATGACATGCGGCACAGTTCATTTGACTGGTGCACTTTGTGACAGTATGTCCAGCCGAAAGGCAATTTAAGCATCCGCGAATGCTTTTAATGTGCTCAAACGGTTTGTTTGGCGTTAAGCGCAGAAATTTTTCGCATTTTGCGATTCGATGTGTGGAACTTTTGCAAATCTTTCACGTAGGTTTGGCTACACTAGCCTGATACGATCCCAGTCGTTTCGACGATGTACCTGCAGAGGAACGAGAAGCTTGTGGCTTAGAGGGTTTTGAACCTGTATCCTCTCTTATATCTATGACGCTTTTCCACGTTTGGAATCTGCTGGATAAGAATTTATCCATGTCTGGAAATCTCTGTTTTATTTTCTATGGTTTGTTCCCATAGAGCCAGTGTGGTTTCTGGCAGTTTTGTGGAGCACAAATACGTTAGAATTGCATCCCAGTTTGATATGTCAATCTTGTGACATTGAAGCGCTGAGATGCAATTGTTTATTTCCCGCTGCAGTTTCTTAATGGAGCTGCAGTTCTTAATGGAGCTACCGCATTCTCTCTCAACTGCTTTTAAACTAAAAAGAATTTTTAATTGGGCATTGACCAAGATACGTTTGTTCTCGTATCGGTCACATAAATTTTTCCACGCTGGCCTCCCCTTGAGTTTTCTGCCTTAAATATTATAGTTTTTGTACTGCATGGAGTGTACTATTATTAATATATATGGCAGTGAACATGTCCCTAAAGGACGGCCATGAAATATAGTCTCCTTTGAAAATATCCGTATCACACGCTGGCAGGCGCACATGATATTTCATATTATCTGAGACTTATACTTTCTTCTCTTTCTTTTCAAAATATTCCAAAAGCTCAGCTATTGCCGCCTGACACTTTAGGAAGCTGAAATAGCACATTTTATGCTTCTTTTTTGATAGCCGACAGGTCCTTTGAGTGATAATGTGATAAGTGAAAAAATTTGTTGTATGCGTATGTATATACAAATTTACCAATAAGCAAGAAGAAGAAAAATGAATATTTTAATTGCGTAAGCCGATAACTTATGGCTAAAGTGGAAAAAGGACTGTATTGAGTCTTGTGTGCTAAGTGGGAGAAGTTAAATTTCCGCAAAAAAAGACCGATAAAATGACCCAAAGACTTATTTATGTATCGCCGCAAAAGTGGATATATTATCCCCACGGTGAAAATTTAAGCCAACTGGCTACCCAAACAGAAAAAGAGTATGTGTTTTGTAGTCAACGTACTTTATACCACAACAACAACAAAAAATGCAATTACAGTGTATCTAGTGGAACTGAGCAAACGTGATTTTGAACTTGGTAAACGATATGTTTTATTGTGTGGAATACAAATTTCCTATAAAATTAAAATTAAATATACCACGTTATTAACGCTAATTTCAAGTCCATTTAACTTGAAAAAAAAAAATAAAAATAAAAATTAGTTATGTGACAGTGAACTTTGAGTTGAAATTGAAATTTGTGGTTATGTTAACCGGTACAGTGCAGTGTTGTACTACCTTGAGCTATGTCCGGACAATCTTACCGCTGGTGGGGGATTGTTCCAGATAGTCACATGGCGGAAGTGTACAAACTTTAAATAACTGCCCGTTTTTTGTGGAGATAAGTATATGAACGGAAAAGGGCACAAATATTAAAAAAAAATGTTCACTGCTATTATGCACTCAAATGTAAATAAAAATATACCAATTTCAAATTCACTTACGCGTCAATAAAATCTTCAAATTTATATTTTAACACTTCGAATTTTTATTTTAAAAATTTTTATTTAAAAAGACCTATTCCCTATGCACGGAATATATTAAACCACGTACCTTGGAATATAAAATTTCGTTGAAGTGAAATCTGGATGCTGATGTGTTGATTGTGTGTTTGTTGTTATTATTGGATGCTTTTCCTCGGTGTATAGCTTATTGTTGGTTATAACCGATTATATTTCCAAGATAGATTGCTGGTATCACCGCGATAAATTGCTGGTATCACTTGTTGTGTAATGTGTATTATCACGAGCTTTGTGTTGATCAAATGGGTGCTTTTAGTTAGCTGCTTCCTTGACTTTTGCCTAGGGAGTGGAATGGACTGTAGTTTTTGCGGTTCTCTTGACCGGCGTGGTAAGGACCATGTACAACTTCGTGGTGGCCACGGCGCACACCCACGGAATTGTAGAAGATTGAGTTTAGGCGAAAAAAGGGAAGAAAATAAAAACAGCGAAAAGGTTACGTGTTAATTCCGTATAATATGATAGTCTTTTATTACAATGTTTTGAAAGGAAAACAACAAGTGTTAAGGAATAGTTTAACAAATGTTGTGATAAATTGAAAAGTATTTGAAAAATATCAGCAATTATATGACGTATGTTGGCAGGATGCTTTCGCTTAGACGGCTGGATCAAAAGAGGCCGCGCGCTTGGCAGAGAAAAACTATGAGCCCACTATACAGCCACTTTCGTTGAGTTTACCCGCCGAAAGTTGCTATACAGTCGGTCCATAGCAGTAAAGTAAAAAAAGTTTAAAGTAAATGTGCATAAACAATTGCAGCTTATACATATGAACGCGTGTGTATATGTGAACACACATTTATAAATGTGTTGGTTAATGAAGTAAATTGCTACCACGGAGGGCAGATGTATTTAGGCCTGTGGCCTAAACACTCATTAATTCTAAGAAATCTCAAGTCAATTTGAACACACCATTAAACACACAAACATATAAATATATCTATACTAATTATATAAAAATGCTTATATGGGCAATGCTTGTAACGGCTAATGTCAAGAAGTACCAACCCGATTTTAATGATTTTTGTTTTTTTTTAAGAAAGTATTGTCGCAAGTAAACACACAGCGCCTTTTATTTTTTCCATTTTCACAATCTAAAGCCCTTTATTTTTAGGATATAGTTGATGAAGCCCCCCAAATAATGCAAGCGTAAGACTTTTCGATGGCCAAACCCAAGCTACAGCGGGCCAACGAAAACAACTTTGTGTTTGTGAAGAGATACATATACTCACAGCCAAAGAGAGTGCGTCATTTCAGTTTTGGCAAATGCACGAGTTTATTGCTTTGTTATTGTTTTGCTACAACAACTGAAAATCAAAACAGTCGATTCCGTACAAAGCAACACATAAGTAATTATGTATGTAGTAAAGTTGATTAGAAACACACATTATATCAGGGCATTTTTTAAGTAATACGAACGTGGCCAAATGGCCACGTAGTAGTCCGCCGTGGCCACGTAGCAATCATAATCTGGCCACAACTAAATTTCGAAAATGCGTGAACAACACCTAACTGAAATAAAGTCAGACATTTTCTGAGCATACATGATTTCCCCAAAATGTCAAAAAATATATAACTTGCTAATTCTAATGAAGTTTTTTGGTGCTAATCGAAAAAATTTATCAACGAATGAATGATAGTTCATCAAATGTACTGTCATTGAGGATTTATATGGAAAAGAACATAGGTACTCACGACTTCCCTGACATATATAAATTCTACATATTCTGCACATGTTCGATGATTTTTGTCAGCATATAATAAAAAAATTTTGGGCAAGTATATAATACGTTGGATATGAAAAATAACTATTCGTGGGATTACTTGTTTTATTGCAAATGTTTTGGTATGAGTGAGCCACAACCAAGGTTGCCACAGCATGTTTTTTTTTCGACCAAAAATGGACCAAAACTCAAAAACAGGGGCCAAATTTATTTTTTCTTATTTATTGATACACAAACAATGTAATTAATAAATTAATATAACAATAACAGTGATTAAATTCACATTGCACGTTAAACAAATTTGAAATACATTTCATCACATATAGGTGAATTTTTCAGTCTTATACACATATTTATATTAAAATATTTAGGAATTCAAAGTTTTCCATACAAAATACTTATTTTGGTAGGTATCTGCCACAATACTTCGATGTGGTATAATAAAAATGACAATTCGTCTATTAAATGATATTGTTACGAATATTAGCAAAACTAAGGAGTGCTGCCATCTCCAGGCCGATGCTAAGCAGTGACGTGAATTCACATCAATAATTCAATCATTATGTATCTACATAAACGAATCAATAATTGCGTCTACACATATGTACACATTCCGACGAGCTACATTTACATACAAGGCAGCGAGAGATGAGATGTCACACACAGATGAATTTACTTATACGCTTATGTGTGTGCGGGAGACTGTAAACTACAAACTCACATATGTACATCTGAGAAGCGCTAAAAAATAGACAATTGTAAACAAGTAGGAACTATATGAGAACTATACACACACGAATATAGTTGGTAAGTTCTGGAAATGGAACAGCCTAGAAGTATGCAGCGTAAAATATAAAACCGGGGCAGGCGAGTAAGAAGGGATTCAGTTTGAGTAGAGCAATCAATGAGTTATTGATTAAGCACGCGATCTGGCGGCCAATAGTAGAGTTTAATTTGAGTTATCAATCAGTTTGGTTATTAAGCCAGCGAGTAGCAAAGTATAAGTGTTATTGTGAAGTACTTTAATAAAGGCCATTTTTCCAGTATTCAATATTGGAGTTATTTATTCAACAGTTTAGCGATACGAACTTAGCAGAGGGTTGCAAATAAGAGGATTTGCAGTAAATTCGTTACAATTGGTGTCAGAAGAGGAATTGTTGAATAATTTCCGAAGATTGGGAATACAACTTGGACATGGCAAAGTTCAGTGAATTGAAGATCCAGCAACTGAAAAAGGAGTTGGAGAACCGTGGATTAAATACAACCGGCAATAAGATCGAACTTCAAGCACGGCTACGAGAGGTAATGGAGTCGCAAGGAATTTATGTGGACGAGTTTGTCTTTTATCCTGATGGGGACGAAACAACAACAAAAATTGAAGAGAAAAACGAAACATCGCAGACAGTTACGAGCGCAGACTTGAACATGATATTGGCTGCAATATCTGCACAAACATCGACAGTAGCATCAATGTCGTCGCAACTGGCATCTCAACTAGAAGAACAGAAAAAGTATATGTCATCTCAACTAGACGAACAGAAAACGTATATGTCATCACAGATGGAATCCCAAGAGACACGAATAACATCGAAGATTGAAGCACAGGAAACACAAATTTCTTCACAACTTGAAGAACAGAAGACGTATATGGTATCCCAACTGGAATCGCAGGAAACCCGTATAACATCACAATTGGAAGAACAGAAGACACATTTGGCATCTCAACTGGAAGCGCAAGAGGCACGTATATCTGAAATGTCGGCACAGGTATCATCGCAGCTCTTTTTGAAACTGGAAGAGCAGGATGCAAAAATTTTACAACTCGAGGGCAAAATTGATGCCGAAATAGAAGCGTTAAAAGGCCGTATGGAGCAGTTACAACTAAACCGCCCAGCTGTTTCAGCGAGTAATCCAAAGGTAAAGACACCACCCTTTGACGGTTCTGTTCCTTTTCAGGTCTTTAAGCTACAGTTTGAGAAGACCGCAGCAGTGAACCAATGGAATGCTGAGGATAAAGTTGCAGCTCTGTTCGTGGCACTGAAAGGGCCTGCCGCGGAAATCTTACAGACCATCCCAGAGTACGAGCGGAATCACTACGAAACATTGATGAGCGCTTTAGAGAGACGTTACGGAAGCGAGCATAGGAAACAGATATTCCAAATTGAGTTGCAAAACCGCTACCAAAAAGCAAATGAGACATTGCAGGAGTTTGCTTCAGATGTTGAAAGGTTGGCTCATCTCGCAAATGCGGACGCACCCGTGGAATACACCGAGAGGGTAAAAATCCAGAGTTTTATAAATGGCATACGAGACGTGGAAACGAAGCGAGCTACATACGCGAACCCAAAACTGACATTTGCTGAAACGGTATCACATGCATTGACTCAGGAAACTGCCTCCCTATTAAGTAAACCAGCATATAAGGCTCATCGTGTAGAAGTAGAAAGGCCAGAATGGGTAGACACAATTTTGGAAGCACTGAAGGGATCACAACAGAAGAATGCCGGAGTTATTAAATGTTTCAAGTGCGGCAACCCAGGTCACATTGCACGTCATTGCGATCTTGGTCCTAATAGTTCCAACAATGTGGGTGGCCGCAAACGCAAAGCTGGAGGAGATGAGCAAGAGCGAGTAAGAGATAAAGAACGAAAACTTGCCCCGGCTATTGAATGTCCTGTGATATCTGTGTCGCAAATTGGAAGGAAATCAAGCAGTCTTACCGTCAGAGGGAATGTGGATGGCAAGGAGCGTGTACTGACTGTAGATACGGGCGCATCTCATTCCTTGATTCGATCTGATTTGGTCTACAAGAGAGTAAAGTCATTACCTGGAGCGAGGTTGCGTACGGTCACAGGCGAATATAACCAAGTCCAGGGAGAAGTAATATGTGAAGTCCTAATTGGGAAGGTCATGGTTCTACACAAATTCGTTGTGGCGGAGATCGTTGATGAAGTTATATTGGGAGTGGATTTCTTGGTTTACCATGACATCAAGATCGATATGCAGAGAAGGGTGATGCATTATGAGAACCAAGATGTGCCACTTAACTTCAGTTTGGAAAAAGGGTTCAGCAGTAAGCGAGTGCTGGTGGAGGAGATTCGACAGAGACCACGAAAGTCAAGGAAAGTAGATCGAGCAAAGGTTGATGGATCGAATGTGCCAAATAAAGCGAAATTAAAAGTACCTGCGAGGAAAAGACCGGCATCAACAAACCCTAATGGACGCACTAAAATGACTGAAAGAATTTTTCAGAAAGAATGCAAGGATGGTTTCAAGCCAGCGCGCACTTTTTTTGGGAAACTTCGGAACGATACTGAGTATGTGAAGCCAATCCGTCAAGAACAAGCTCTACAAAGTAGTTCTTCATTGGCCAAGCAACAGAGTGCGAGAGAACGATCCAGAATAATGAGTAGTAAGATGGAACACAGGTACGACAGGGAAAATAATTCGGAAGGTTTCCGGAATGGAGATTTGGTAATGTTAAACAACCCTCACCGGCGGAAAGGTGTTCCAGCCCAATTTCGGTGCAGTTGGGAAGGCCCGTACAAAGTTGTGAAGAAGATCAGTAATACCATCTACCGCATACAAACCACTGGGAAACCACGGATTAGAAGGGTGGTACATTTGGAGATGCTAGCGGCGTTTAGATTGGGAGATTTGTCTGATCGGGACGATCAGACTTAGGTGGAGGGCAGTGTTACGAATATTAGCAAAACTAAGGAGTGCTGCCATCTCCAGGCCGATGCTAAGCAGTGACGTGAATTCACATCAATAATCCAATCATTATGTATCTACATAAACGAATCAATAATTGCGTCTACACATATGTACACATTCCGACGAGCTACATTTACATACAAGGCAGCGAGAGATGAGATGTCACACACAGATGAATTTACTTATACGCTTATGTGTGTGCGGGAGACTGTAAACTACAAACTCACATATGTACATCTGAGAAGCGCTAAAAAATAGACAATTGTAAACAAGTAGGAACTATATGAGAACTATACACACACGAATATAGTTGGTAAGTTCTGGAAATGGAAGAGCCTAGAAGTATGCAGCGTAAAATATAAAAGCGGGGCAGGCGAGTAAGAAGGGATTCAGTTTGAGTTGAGCAATCAATGAGTTATTGATTAAGCATGCGATCTGGCGGCCAATAGTAGAGTTTAATTTGAGTTATCAATCAGTTTGGTTATTAAGCCAGCGAGTAGCAAAGTATAAGTGTTATTGTGAAGTACTTTAATAAAGGCCATTTTTCCAGTATTCAATATTGGAGTTATTTATTCAACAGTTTAGCGATACGAACTTAGCAGAGGGTTGCAAATAAAAGGATTTGCAGCAAATTCGTTACAATATGATTATAAAATCACAAACCGCCATCTTTACGAAAAAACTTCCGAACGAAATCCCTGTCGAGTTGATGGTCTCATCTGAAGTTGACAGTCGGTGGTTTGATTTAATTTGATTATAATGAGAAATCACTTTCTCAACAATCATGGAGTGAGGTGGTGAAGTGCCCAGTAAAGAGAGTTGGCAGCACATGTCATATGTTGAAAAGGCGCGTTGATTCAGATATCAAATAAAATACGCGTCTTCTCAAAATCGACGTTACGAAAAAAAAAATTCTTTTGCCTTAAACGCATAAAATTGCTACACTAACACTTTCTTCTTATCTTTGGCCACCTAGTGAAAAATCCTTAAAAAATGCCCTGCATTATATGCAAATCCAAAATGTGATTTGCTTTGATATTGATTTGCTACAAACAAAGCAACACATATGTGTGCAGCTTAAGAAAATAATAAACGCACTCTTTCTGTCCCTTCCTCCCTTTATCTTATTTTCAATTCTGATATTTATTAGCGAAGTATGATGCTTTTTGAACAAAGGGGAGAGTTAAAATGAAAGGTTGGGAGCACTGAACAACAGGCAAAGGCCGATTAGTCTGAAGTCAGCATTTAACTACAGACCACATCTGAATTATATGGAAAATTCTCCACTTTTCACACCAGGTATGTGCCGTAGTAAGAATCATGTCAAATTAAGTGATATCGGTGAGCCTCCGCCAGCAATCAAAGCGCTGCTTACAGGAGAGCACACGTCGTCCAGTCATTTTAAACAAAATATAAGAAAATACAATGGTTGTTTCGCTATGACTTCGTTTGGCGGTAGTGGAATTAGAGAAGCTAATTTCATGCCAACTTTCAAAATACATGGACAAGTGTACCACATTATTGGAAGTTTATTACCACGGCCCAACATGGTTCCAAAATGTTTCTTCCAAAAAGGAGCAGCTTTCGTTGCGCCAAAATGCTGCACCAACTCTTCAAAGAGATATTTTGAAATTAATTCAATAAATTCTCCTTGAAAATAATGTGTATGTTCGAAGTTTTATGACTTCTATGGAGCGTATGCCATCTAATTCGAATAACTATTTGGTTGTAATCCATGCCGACAAACGCCCTGTTAATGAACACCGTGGTCGATATAATGCCCCGACTACAGGCGAGGTCGCAGTATTGATACTTGACGAAAATGCTGGTCCCCGCCATAGTGTGCTACAGTCCCACGATAGACTCTCTATCGTGTATCAGAAGTTCATCCTTCATGTGACCCCTTGCAATACCCTATCATATTTTAAATGGTGAGGACGGTTACAGCATAAATATACCGCAGACTTCTCCAAGAAGTGGGACACTAACCCACAAAAAACAGTTTCATGTGTGCAATTTTATGCATATAAAGTTATGATTAGAGAAAATAGCTTTAATGCGCTTCATAGATATGGATATCTCTTTAACCGATACTGTGTGGACATGGCTGCTAAACTGATGACCAAAAGGTTGAATTTTATAAGAACACACCAAAATACGTTGCGTGCAAATAGTTATATACATCTAAGGGATGCTGTTAACGAGGATTGAAATCCTGAAAATATTGGTCAGTTAGTAATTTTGCCGTCTTCATTTACTGGATCGCCTCGATATTTGCATGAACGTACACAAGATGCCCTCTTATAAATGTGGAGTACTGTCATTCAGTGGAAGCACTAAAATATATTTGTAAGTATATCAACAAAGGTAGCGACATTTTCCGTTCAAAATAATAAGGACGAAGTGCAAAATTTGTTGAATGGCAGATATTTAAGCACAACAGAAGGTATTTGGAGATTACTGAGATTTTCGATTCATGAGCGATTCCCAACGGTTGTACATCTATTTGTTCACTTAGAAAATGGACAAAGGGTTTATGGTACTACAGAAACCACAACAAACCGCTTTAACAGCATTTTTTTCCCTTTGTTCAGTTGACGATTTTGCAAAGACTTTGCTTTACTCCGAAGTACCCGCCTATTACACTTGATACAATTACAATTAATAAGTCGCAAGGACAAACATTTAGTTATGTTGGCGTAGACCTTCGTAGTGAAGTGTTATCTCACGGTCAACTGTATGTCGCTGTTTCAAGAACTGGTTCCCCACAGAACCAATGTTTTCTCATTCCTGGAAATGATAATCAAACAAAGAATGTTATATTCCCGGATGTTTTTAATTAATGAAAAAATTTATCTTATTTTATGTGTTAATTTCTTACGTTCTACAATCCAATTTCGACTGCTGAGTGGAACAGCAACCTATTAAAAATTCTTTTCAAAAACGTCCTACCTGAGAATTTGACTCAAAAATGCCCTACCGCAAAATTTGATTGAAGGACGCCCTATTTAAAAATTTTTTTCATTTCGTATAAATTCAATACATTTTGAGCTGAGATAAATTCTGAGATGGGGCGTTATTCAATCAAATTCTGAGATAGGGTGTTTTCGAAAAAAAATTCTGATGTAGGGTGTTTTTAAAAAGAGTTGCGAGGTGGGGCGTTTTTGAAAAGCGTTTTGAAATAGAGTGATGTTAGACTCAGCAGTCGATTTTATGTATGTTTAAAAGTATTGAATATATGTAGGGTTTTAAATAAAACACAACCGATTGCATATGAAATTTAAATGTTTAATGGAATGCACTTCTTTTTTAAAAACTGTACATTTGGATTTATTAACTTATTACTACGCGGCCATATTAACGTCCGGTCGATTCGGTGGTTACATTAAAACTGAAAACTTAACTTAATCGCCGGTATTGTTTGAACCTGCCAACCGACGCTTCGATAGTTCTTCGACCGGTTACAAGGTTACTACTTGTCTTCATTTTCGGCGCCTTTTAAGTATTTTACTCTCTTCTATTAATCCTATTCTTATTACTATTCCTACAATCGGCCATCGTGATCTATGATTCGACCTCGAATCCCTCCTTAAGATACTTCGGCTTTAGCCTCATTGCTACCCCGAATTGTGTTCTTTTAACAGCTATGAAATCATTTATCTCGTATTTAGTCCCTTCTGTTCTTCCTTTATCAAAGTATTTCTTGTTCTCCGCCTGTATTTTCTCTATGTTTTCCCGAGCACTCTGCCTGACTGTGTCGCGCTCTATGTTCAACTCTTCCACTTCTATTTCATCTAAAATTTTCTGTAAATCTGGGTAATCCGAAGTTCGCATATCCAATCCCGTAAGGATTTTAAAGGGTGTCACCTTCGTGCTACCACATCTTATTATTTAAAATTTGTTGCACTTTTGCGAATTGATTGTACCACTGGGTTGGCTTACTTTGACATTTCTTAGTTAACATTGGAACAACCGTCATGTGAACGCGCTCTACCTGGCCATTTCCCCGAGGTACACCAGTAGCGATCAACAAGTGTTGAACATCTTCTTTCGCGCAGTAGTCCCTAAACGTATTTACCGTAAACGCAGCCCCTCTATCCGTATATAATCTGTTTTGGATTCCCAAAAATTGCTGATTGCTTTTCCAGCCTGTCTATGACTTCCTCTACCCCAGTTGATTTCGTTGGGTACAACCATACGAATTTTGAAAAGCCATCTATAATGACTAAGATGTAGTTGTATTTTTTAAGAGCTTCAGTTAGTGGACCAACATGATCTATGTGGTAAGTCCTTAACGGTTCAGAAGCTTTGTCGATTGGCGTCAACAAACCCTCCTTTTTGCCTCTCTTAGCCTCAACTATAATGCACTCTATACACGAATTTACTACATTGTGTACCTTTTTGCTCAAATTTGGTATGTAATAATTCCTCTCAACCATCTCCTGTGTTCTTTTAGCACCAAAATGACCTTGAGTATGTGCTAATTTTATAATTTCATCTTCCATGCTAGAAGGCACGACTAATAGTTCTTTGATTAAGTCGTTGTACAAAAGGTCATTGCTTGTAAAAAAGGCCTCGTATGCTCCCGCTTCTAACGCTTTCCTAAATGCCCTTACCCAATCATCCTGCACTTGTGCTTCCCTTATTCTAAACTTTAACGAGTCTTCGACTAAGAGGCAATATGCCCGACTAAGAGCGCCAACGTGCCTCATGCGCATTCCCGACCTATGTTCCACCGTGTAGTTGTACTCCTGTAAGTACATCGCCCACCTCATGATCCTATCTTGTACGTCTTGTTTCTTAACCGTCATAGCAAAGGCATTACAATCGCTTACGATTTTAAATTGTATGCCTTTTAAGTATATGCGCCACTTCTTCAATGCGTTAATAACTGCTAAGACTTCGAGCTCAAATGCACTGTACCTTTCTTCTGCTGGTGTTGTTTTGCGGCTCATTTACTCCACCGGATGCAACAAGCGATCCTCTGAATCTCTTTGAAGCAGAACCGCCCCATACCCAAACTTAGACGCATCCGCGTGCAGTTCTGTTTTCGCCGAAGGGTTAAACAATTTCAATGCCGGCGCACTTACCAACGCTTGCTTAAGTCCCTTGATTGCCAACAAGTGTTCGCTCTCCAGCTTCAACTTCTCATCCTTTCGCAGTTGATCTGTGAGTGGTTTAGCGACCAACGCATAATCTGTAATGAACCGCCTGAAAAAAGAATTTAGCCCAATGAATCGTTGTAACTCCTTCTTCCCCACGAGTACTGAAAAACTACTAACCGCCTTAGTTTGCTCCTCTGAAGGAAGAATCCTTCCATTTTCCACTAAAAATCCCAGGAAGCTTATTTGTTTCTTTAGCACCTGACACTTTTTCCACCTGATATGTAATCCATTTTTGCTAGCATGTTTTAGCACCCTTTCCAATTTTTCTCTACCTTCTGCCATATCCTTAGCGGGAATGACGATATCGTCCATGTAGATTATAACAGTTCCTTCTGCCAACATCTGCTGGAATATTGCGCGTATGTAACGAAAAACACCGCCGGAGAGTTAGTTATCGCGAACGGGACATAACAAAACTCATACTATCCGTTTTGGGTCACGAACGACGTGTGCTTTCTCGAGTTGGGTTCTACTGGAACATGGTAAAAGCCATTTTTTAAATCCAGCGTGGTGAAAATGTTCGCCCCTCTAACATATCCAAAGCCTCGTCTACCAACGTCATCGGAAAATTGTCTCTCGTTATCTTTTCATTCACCTTGCGGAAATCACAACAAAACCGCTTTGTCCCATTTTTTTCGTAGTCAGCACCACTGGCGATGCGTACTCCGATACGCGGTGCTGAATGATTCCATCCTTCAATATATTTTCGACCTGTTCATCAATATATTTTTGGTCCACGTAAGATACCCGACGTGGTCGTTGAAACACCGGTTTATCGTCCGTTAAAGTCAGCTTCATCTGTACAGGTGTGCTACTGGGTTTTTCAGGATTATAGCTCTTTATGAAGCCCCTGACCGATTTAGCTAAGTTCTCACTCAAGTGCGACAGATCCACCTTACCCTCTTCTCCGCAGGCCTCGGTTTCAACCCTACATAGTATTGGAAACTCCTTTTTAAATTTTGTCATGTCCTGCTCTACCATTCCCGTATAACCACGCGCACCAGTAATACCTATCGCAGTTACTATTTCCCGACTGTCTCTGTTCTCGTGGACTGACACAACCGCTTCAGTACCACCAGATGCACCGGCCATATCCATTTCAGATAGTGCGTGCTGACTTTCACTATACTCATCGTGGACTGACACAACCACTCCAAACCACCAATTGTATGCCTTTTAAGTATATGCGCCACTTCTTCAATGCGTTAATAACTGCTAAGACTTCGAGCTCAAATGCACTGTACCTTTCTTCTGCTGGTGTTGTTTTGCGGCTCATTTACTCCACCGGATGCAACAAGCGATCCTCTGAATCTCTTTGAAGCAGAACCGCCCCATACCCAAACTTAGACGCATCCGCGTGCAGTTCTGTTTTCGCCGAAGGGTTAAACAATTTCAATGCCGGCGCACTTACCAACGCTTGCTTAAGTCCCTTGATTGCCAACAAGTGTTCGCTCTCCAGCTTCAACTTCTCATCCTTTCGCAGTTGATCTGTGAGTGGTTTAGCGACCAACGCATAATCTGTAATGAACCGCCTGAAAAAAGAATTTAGCCCAATGAATCGTTGTAACTCCTTCTTCCCCACGAGTACTGAAAAACTACTAACCGCCTTAGTTTGCTCCTCTGAAGGAAGAATCCTTCCATTTTCCACTAAAAATCCCAGGAAGCTTATTTGTTTCTTTAGCACCTGACACTTTTTCCACCTGATATGTAATCCATTTTTGCTAGCATGTTTTAGCACCCTTTCCAATTTTTCTCTACCTTCTGCCATATCCTTAGCGGGAATGACGATATCGTCCATGTAGATTATAACAGTTCCTTCTGCCAACATCTGCTGGAATATTGCGCGTATGTAACGAAAAACACCGCCGGAGAGTTAGTTATCGCGAACGGGACATAACAAAACTCATACTATCCGTTTTGGGTCACGAACGACGTGTGCTTTCTCGAGTTGGGTTCTACTGGAACATGGTAAAAGCCATTTTTTAAATCCAGCGTGGTGAAAATGTTCGCCCCTCTAACATATCCAAAGCCTCGTCTACCAACGTCATCGGAAAATTGTCTCTCGTTATCTTTTCATTCACCTTGCGGAAATCACAACAAAACCGCTTTGTCCCATTTTTTTCGTAGTCAGCACCACTGGCGATGCGTACTCCGATACGCGGTGCTGAATGATTCCATCCTTCAATATATTTTCGACCTGTTCATCAATATATTTTTGGTCCACGTAAGATACCCGACGTGGTCGTTGAAACACCGGTTTATCGTCCGTTAAAGTCAGCTTCATCTGTACAGGTGTGCTACTGGGTTTTTCAGGATTATAGCTCTTTATGAAGCCCCTGACCGATTTAGCTAAGTTCTCACTCAAGTGCGACAGATCCACCTTACCCTCTTCTCCGCAGGCCTCGGTTTCAACCCTACATAGTATTGGAAACTCCTTTTTAAATTTTGTCATGTCCTGCTCTACCATTCCCGTATAACCACGCGCACCAGTAATACCTATCGCAGTTACTATTTCCCGACTGTCTCTGTTCTCGTGGACTGACACAACCGCTTCAGTACCACCAGATGCACCGGCCATATCCATTTCAGATAGTGCGTGCTGACTTTCACTATACTCATCGTGGACTGACACAACCACTCCAATACCACCATACGCACCAGCAATATCCATCTTAGATACTACGCGCTGACTATTCTTGTCGAAAAACTCATCGTGGACTAGCACAACCACTCCAGTACCACCATACGCACCAGCAATATCCATTTCAGGTACTACGCGCTGACTATTTTTGTCGAAAGACTCATCGTGGACTGGCACAACCACTCCAGTACCACCATACCCACCGGCAGAAGCTCTCTCAGCTACTGCTAGCTCAGTATTCATTTCCAATTCTCTTTTAGATTTTCTAAACTCCACGCCACCTTTTCTAAAGACTAGCTCCACGTCTTGCAGCACATCTTTTGCAATGATTGCTGCGTATGGTATGTCACGCTCCTTAACCACCTGGAACGTTACCCTCATCGACAATCCATCTACTATAATATCGGCTGTAAAGCTGCCTAATGTCGTAAGCTCGCCATTGCCGATACCGCGCAATTTTTGTTTATCCCTAGTTAGCTCTATATCACCCAACGTGAACAATGTATCGTACCTCATGATGCACGCATTACATCCTGTGTCTACCAGCGCGTTAAATTTGAACCCTTCAATAAACGCATCCACAAAAATCATTCCGCCATTGTTCCCAGACTTAGCTGACACAATTGTATTCACTCGCTCGCTTTTTATTTCTTTGGCTTTTGTATCATTGCATTCGTGTGCATAATGTCCTTTCTACTTACACTTGAAGCATGTTATACCTTTGAACCCACACCTGGGCAATCCCTTGCTATATGCCCTTCCTTGTCGCACTTGAAACATTTTTTATGTGAGGAGCCTTTCGCCTCCGCGGAAGCTGCACCCGAACTATTTTTATTACCAGACGTCTGTATGCCTTTTACCTTTTCGTATACGCGAATATGCTCTTTAAATTCGCTTAATGTACGAGCCTGGTACAACATGCTCTTGTTTGCCCTAACATCTGGTATACCCTCCACGAAGTACTCTACTATACTCCTTTCGTCTAATGAAACTTGTTTCCTAACTCTACTGGTGCGTACAAATATTCCTGAAATGTTTCTTTTGGCTGTTTCCGCCGGTTTCTTAGCGCACGGTGTACCTCGGACGCACATAGCTTTTTGCCAAACTCGTTGATAAGCGCTTGTTTTAAGCTGCACCAATCTCTTGCTCCCACTAATCCCCTAACAAACAATTTTTCCGCTCCCTTGAGAAATTATTTCGCATATACAAATCTTTGTAAATCATTCCAACTGACTGTGTTAGCTGTATCGTCAAACTCCTCAACCCAGTGTTTCAACATCATAAGTGCCGTCACCAAAAAAGAACGAAACGCTATCTTTCACGACGCGCAACGTAAATAACTCCCTTTGCGCACGCGAGTTAGTTGTAGCTGCATCAGCGTATACCGAATTTGTCGATTCATTCCCGCGTCTCTTTCTTCTTCATCATCATTCCCCAGAATTACATGTTGCAACAAACGTAATTGCAATTCGTTTTTCCTGCCTGAGACGGCCAATCCTAGCTCCTTAACTTCTCCTTTAGCATCTCTATTGTCATCGATCTAATTGTATCCGCGTCCATATTTTCTCTTTTCTACTTCTATCAATTACGATATCACCAACTGATAAAACACTAGCTTTATACGGCTCTATGCGTTCTAGCCTAAAACGCTTATACTTCTACCTATAATTCTTATCTTCTCTAATCGTGTTGAAAATTTGAAGCACTCATGCAACTGCTTAACAGGAACGTTTGTCACTTTCTCTCTTGGATTTTACATGCACATGAAAATTTTCGTTTATAGACGGCAATCATAAATTGGCGAACACTCTACGTGATCAATTTCTCTTGGTCACGAATGCATACGAGCACACATGCAACTGCTGTACATCTGTAACAAACAAATTATACCCTACTGATGACCACATCAAAAAATCTTTTGTTTGGAACTACATACGCTAGCAAACAAATTAAATATAAATATATATGGATGTGTATACGTATCTTATCCTATTAGAAATCCTTTTGCTACGCTGCTGCTGCTCGTCATATATTGTTGTTGGTGTTGCTCTTGCTTCGCATCTATTTTCGTTTCGTTCTGCTGTTTTATTTCTAGTGCCATTTTTTTTTACTCCTCTCTATTTTCACTTGGCTCTTTGAACTCTTGCTAATATATCTTTCTCAGTTTTATATTTTTAATTTATGTATGGTTTCCTCACTCTTGCTTTTCGTTTCTCTTGCCATGTAAAACTTATTTCGTCGTGTCGTGTCGGCTACTGTCGCGAAATATTGCCTCGGATTTTCGAAATAACCGACTTATATTTCTCTGCCCACGCTGGCGTTCTGCCCGTTGGAGCACCTCTTTTCGGCGTTTATTATGAAAGCTTGCCGGGTGATCCTTTCAAATGCTCACGTGCACCTTTAGTTAATCATAACTTTAGACTTTTCCTTTTTTAAATTTTCTTTTGTTTTTCATATAATTTTCATTTTCCACCACATTTGCTACTGTGTGCAATATTTTATTCTGTGGCTTTTTATCTGCAGTTCACCGCCATCTTTAAATCTTTCTAATAATGTTCACTTTTCGCACCAATTGTAGGGTTTTAAATAAAACACAACCGATTGCGTATTAATTTAAATGTTTAATGGAATTCGCTTCTTTTTTAAAAACTGTACATTTGGATTTATTAACTTATTACTATGCGGCCATATTAACGTACGGTCGATTCGGTGGTTACATTAAAACTGAAAACTTAACTTAATCGCCGGTATTGTTTGAACCTGCCAACCGACGCTTCGATATTTCTTCGACCAGTTACAAGGTTACCACTTTTCTTAATTTTCGGCACCTTTTAAGAAGGCTACCGCCTTTTAAGTATTTTACTCTCTTCTATTAATCCTATTCTTATTACTATTCCTACATATATGTGAATGTATTCGTATTTAACTATAGAACAGGAGCGCGTCCGCGATTGCCGGTTAATAGTACTTGACTGGTTCGTTTAAATGGATCGTGGCTGACGATGGTAGTGCATGTGAATTGGCGCCTTTCCACTCGCCGCGCACGGCTGCGCGTAAGAATTTCGTCGCCGTCTATATACTGAAGGAGGCGGCTTAAACATCCTGCCCGCCCTGCAGGGAGGTGCTTGTAAGCACCTTCTGCAGTTACTGCAAGGCGCGGATGGTGGTATTTGTCCTTGTGTGTTGCGCGCGATCGTGCGCTTGGCCGTCCATTCCGGTTGGGGGTTGCCGCTGGTTTCTTCGCAGGTTGCGCCTTTTGGGTTCTACAGGCGCAGGTGGGTTTCCTCTCGTTCGGTCCGCAGCGCGTCGTGTCGGTCTCTGCCGTGGGAGCCAGATGGGTGTGTCCTGGAAGTATAAGAGCAGAGAGAGAAACGAGAAGTAGGATACAGAGGATGGTAAGCGGAAAGTTAATACTGAATGTTAGTTATACGAAGAAAACGTATATAAGTTATAGCGCTGTGCGCGAAGAGTACTCATTGCAAGAAAGCACAGTCTTACTAATGAGCGCATGACAAGCTGGTTTTGGTTACGAACCTCTACAACTTGAATATGGTTGTCAGGGCCGAGGCGGACGTTCTAAATTCGTCCCAGACGCCACTCGGTGGGTAGGAGCGAATCTTCTTTGATCACGACGAGGTCGCCTGGTTGAGGATTCCGCTGTGGCGTTTGCCATTTATAGCGCTTCTGAAGGTCCTTCAGATAATCCTCTTTCCAGCGTCGACTGAATTGGTGATGAAGCGATTTGGGTTTTTCCCATGGATTTATCCACGAGAGGTCTTCCGAGCTTGGCTCAAGAACGGTCAATAGCGGTGCACCTCGAAGGAAGTGACGCAGAGTGAGCGCTGTGAAGTCTGCTGGGTCCTGGGATAGTGAGGTTAGAGGCCTCGAATTTAGAACTGCTTCAATACGCACCAACAGCGGCGTGAATTCTTCGAATGTAAACTTGTGGGATGCAGCGGTTTTTTTGAAGTAGGCTTTAGAACTTTTTACTGCGGACTCCCACAGGCCGCCCATATGCGGGGCACTGGGTGGATTATATTGTCAGTTTATTCCTTGGGGGACATATTTCTGAACAATGTCCGCGGAGCATTCGTTAAGAAATTTAACGAAGTCGAGTTCAAGTCCGCGTTGAGCGCAATGAACGCTTTACCATTGTCGCTCACCATTTTTAAGGGATAACCTCGTCTGCCAACGAATCGGGCGAATGCTGCTCGAAAGGCTTCGGTGGTGAAGTCCGAGCATAGCTCGATGTGTACTACTGTACAGAAGAATACAGCTGCGTACCCTTTTATGATCGTGGTCGACCTCAGAACCGATGATTTTATTTGGAATGGAATTGCAAAGTCTACTCCTGTTGTGGAAAAGGGGAGTGAGAAATTACAGCGCTCAGGTGGTAGCACTGCCATTATTTGCGTGCGCGTTTTGTGTTTGAAAAGCGTGCACGATTTGCATTGGAAAATGTACTTCTTGATAAGAGGCTTTAGTTTTGGTACGTAGTACTCTTGCCTCACGATTTGGAGCATTAACCGTACTTCTGCATGAAGAAGCAGGCGGTGTAAAAACTATAGATACAACTTGCATAGCCTTGAATCCGGAAGAAGGATTACTGGATGCTTCTCGGTGTGTTGTAATGTAGAAAGTTCCAATCTGCCACCGATACGTAGGAGTCCGTCCCCATCAAGAAATGGGTTAAGAGCCAGAAGGCCCCTTTTTCCTAATTGGCATTTTGTTTTGTAGGGCGTTTTTTTCACCCCGAAATGGCGAGATTGTGCCATTGCAACAAGCCGCGTTTTCGCATGTTGCAACTCTTTGTCAGTTTTGAATTATATGTTTTTGCCACAGATTTGGATTTGTTGCAGGCATTGTTCACAAAGCGGAACACGTATGCAATCACACGGAGAGCTCGAGAGTATGAGGAGAAACGCGTGATATGCCTCGACCTTGCCTTTCTCGGATGGAGAAGCGCTACCTACTTTCGGCTTTGACCATCCGAAGTGTGGCAAGGAAGCCATTGTGGTCCGTGCCACCAAAGGGAGGAGCCTATCAAATCATGCAACAACGTGTGCCAAGATCAGCAGGGTTGTCTTGGCTATATACGTGGCGCCGAATTTGAGAGGTACGGTTGGCCACATAAGTTTTCCAGGTCGATGGAGATTTTTCTAGCCAGGCTAATGCAATCTTAGAATCTGACCACAAGAATGTGTTGCATGCTTGTAAGTCGAGCTGTTTTCGAACAGTTGAAGCCAGTTTGGCGAGTACGACTGCACCACATAGCTCTAAGTGAGGTAAGCTTGCAGTTTTTATGGGGGCAACTTTGCCTTTCGCAACCAAAAGAGAATATTTTGCGGATGTAAATCACTGCGCAATATTTTTTTCCGGGGCACCACAGAACCCGTGGATTTGGGTGTCTTGCCCTGGAACGACATTAACCCATCGAGAAATTTCGATGTGGCAAATGGCTGGCAGATTTTCTGCGAAATGTTGCCATTTTGATAATGTTGCGGCCTTGGCGCTTTCATCCCAATCGCTGCCATCCAGCCAGATTTCTTTGAGAAGCATCTTGGCTTGGATCATAGCTGGCGACAGCCATCCTGTCGGGTCCAAATGTTTTGCAACAGAAGATAAAATTTGTCGCTTTGTGACCGCATTTTGGGTGTGTTCCGGCAGAATCGTATATGAAAATTTATCCGTGAGCGCGTTCCATCAAATGCCAAGAGTTTTGGTATTGGAAGTGATCTCAAATTTCAAGAAGTAGGAGACTAGAAGATCCTCCTTCGGAAAATGTTATAATATGGCCGGGTGATTAGCCGTTATTTTCTTTAGTATGAAACCAGCTGATTTAAGTGCTTTTTATCACTTGAACGAGTGATTCATCGATGGTGTGACTTCCTGATAAGATGTCGTCGACAACGTTTGCGTCTTAAGAATTGTTGCAGCCAAGGGGAATGACGCTTTCGAGTCATCGGATAGTTGATGCAACGTTCGAATTGCGAGATATGGTACACAATGACGCCGAATGTAACCATTTTTGGATTGAAATCGCTAACAATGGAGTTGGCCGATTTGCGAAATAGGATTCGCAGAAAATATTGTCGTCCTCGTGTATGAGGATCTGACGGTACTTTTTTCAATGTCTCCATTGAATTATGTATGCGCCACTGTAGGATTAGTAGCATAAGATCTGGTTGGAGAGTTGGGCCAATGTATAAAACGTCATTCAAGGATTTGCCTGACCCAGATTTTTTAGAGGCGTTGAAAACCGCACGAACATTGGTGGTGACATTATCTGTTTTGACTACCGCATGATGTGGCAAGTAGAATGAGAAGACCTTGCCATTCGAATTTATTTAGCATGGGTCGGTAAATTCCATGTAATCAAGGTCGAGATATTCTCGCAACACATTGCTGTACATTGTACCTGACTCCCCTTTTTCTGAAGCGTTCGCTCCATGCTGAGAAACTGCTGTAGGGCAGCCGGGCGGGATTTGCCGAGAGAGAGGTTTTCAGGAAACTCTCCCTTGAATGGAAGTCGCACTATGTCGCGACCGTTTGGTGCACGTGTCGTGGTTGTTACGTATATCTCCTCACACGCTCGATCCTCGGGGGATATCTGTGGAGGTTGTGGAAATCCTCCTGTTTAGGCCAGCAGGCTAACCCCAAAGGAAAATCAAGGGCCGGCCACCCTAATGCAATTTAATACAGAACCGCTTATTTATTACGGCCGTTAGCACATATACTAAAAGCAAATTGACGTTTCGTTAAGTTACCCCGCCAAGGGCCTGTTGTTGTTGTTGTTGTTGTTGTAGCAATGCTCGCCCCACCTAATAGCCGCGACCGATCACAAATTGTCATCAATATCCTCTAACGGGAGTCCAAGGAAACTTGCCGTTTCAACAGGGGTGGACCATAAGGAAAGGGGTGTTAGAGGCGTTGGTTCCACATTACAATTAAAGAGATGGTTGGTGTCATGTGGGGACACATTGGAAGCAGGGCATACATTTTGTATGTCGGGGTTGATTCTGGATAGGTAAGAGTTTAACCTGTTACAGTATCCAGAACGAAGTTGAGCAAGAGTGACACGCGTTTCCCTGGGGAGTATGCGTTCCTCTTCTGCGAGTTCTGGATATTTTTCTTCAAGTACTGGATTCACCGGGCAATTCCCGACATAAAGGTCCGACGCCTGTCTATGGAGTTCACCAAGGACCTGCTTGTGTTTTTCCGCTTCTTACGGCTGGGTTCTCAGGTGCCGTATTTCCTCAAAATGCTTACGGAGATGACTCCCTAGGCCCCTAGGCGGTGCTGGTTCGTCAATCAGATGTCTGTTGGGATGCCCAGGTTTCTGGGTATTCAACAGAAACTGTTTGGTCAGCATCTCATTTCTCTCCCTGATGGGGAGTATTCTCGCCTCATTATGCAGATGGTGTTCTGGGGACATAAGAAGACAGCCCGTGGCGATTCTGAGAGCAGTATTTTGGCAGGCCTGTAGTTTCTTCCAGTGGGTGGTTTTTAGGCTTGGCGACCATATGGGTGACGCGTAGCACGTAATCGGCTGGCTAATTGCTTTGTATGTGGTCAAGAGCGTTTATTTATCTTTTCCCCAGGTACTGCCAGCAAGGGATTTGAGGATTTTATTACGGCTCTGAATTCTTGGAACAATTGCGGTTGCGTGCGCACCAAAATGTAGATCCTGATCAAACGTCACACCCAAGATTTTGGGGTGTAGGACAGTCGGTAGCGTAGTGCCATCGACGTGGATGTTCAATATGGTCGACATTTGGGGCGTCCATGTTGTAAATAAGGTCGCGGAAGATTTAGTCGGTGACAATGACAGGTTTCGCGAGGCGAAAAAACTGGAGAGATCAGGGAGATAGCCGTTTATTTTATTGCATAGCTCATCGATCTTTGGGCCTGGGCCTGTGGCCATTATTGTGCAGTCATCGGCGTAGGAAACGATTGTGACTCCTTCCGGTGGTGAAGGTAGCTTAGATATGTAGAAATTAAACAAAAGCGGGGATAGGACACCACCCTGTGGCACCCCTTGTTTAATTCTCCTTTGTTTTGATGTTTCCTTTCTGAATTGCACCGATGCCTGCCGACCACCCAGGTAATTTGCGGTCCACCTTTTAAGACATGGGGGAAGGGTAGACCCTTCCATGTCTTCCAGTAACGAGCCATGGTTGACCGTATCAAAAGCTTTTGATAGGTCTAACGCTACGAGTACTGTTCTATGGTGGGGATATTGATTCAAACCGCTATTTATCTGGGTGCTAATGACATTTAGCGCGGAGGTAGTGCTATGGAGTTTTCTGAAGCCATGCTGATGAGGGGCTAGCTGCAAATGTGCTTGGAAATGAGGGAGCAAAATGGCTTCAAGCGTCTTTGCCACTGGCGATAGGAGAGATATCGGACGATATGACTCACCTACGTTAGCTGGTTTCCCAGGCTTTAGTAGCGGGACCACCTTGGCCATTTTCCATTTCTCGGGTATGACAAAGGTGGAAAGAGACAGGTTGAAGACATGCGCTAAATATTTGAAACCCTCTTTCCCTAGGTTTTTAAGCATCGGCATGGCTATGCCGTCTGGGCCCACTGCTTTGGATGGTTTAGCGCGACCAATGGCGTCCTCAACCTCTCTAGCGGTGATGGTAATTGGTGACGCGCTGAGTTTGTGTTTATGTGCACGTCTATTGGCTCTCCGTCTATCTTTGTCGACCGTAGGATGCATTATATATTGTCGGCAGAAAGCGCTCGCGCATTTTTTCGCATCCGACAGCACCTTATCGCCAAAGGCGATGGAAACTTTGTCTTTGTGCTTAGTCGGATTCGATAGGGACTTTACGGTGGACCAAAGTTTACCTCCACTGGTAGAGAGGTTACAACCTCTTAGGTGCTCTTCCCATTTCGCCCGCTTGTGTTCGTCCACAAGTGATCTGATGCGTTGGGTTATATCCCTTATTTGGGGGTCGCCTGGATCAAGCTGTCTTATAAGGTCGCGTTCCCTCGCTAAGCTCGCGGCCTCCGCCGGGAAGTGGGGCCGGATTTCGGGAATTCTCCCGGCGGGAATGAAATGTGCCGAGGCGGATTCAATGACCTTACGGAAGGCACGCTCCCCTTGGCGGGCATCAGTCGGGATAGGGAGGGCAGCAAAGCTGCTGTCTGTTGCAGATTTATATTCTTCCCACTTTCCTTTTTTGAAGTTTATGAAAGTGCGTTTTTCGGTGACGATGAAGTCGGCGGTACGCTCGAACGAAATAAGTATGGGCAGGTGGTCGGATGCCAATGTTACCATCGGCTGCCAGTTGACGCAGTTTACGAGTTCTGCGCTCACGATTGAGATATCTGGCGAGCTATGATAGCTTCCTACCATACGTGTGGGGGCGTCTCCGTTAATTGTGCAGAACGTCGTTTCGTCTATTTGATCCGCCAACATCTCACCCCTACTGTCCGCCAGCAAGTTTGAATGCCATAGGTCGTGATGGGCATTGAAATCGCCTAAGATAATGCGATTGTTGCCAGTGAGTAAGGCCTCGATATTAGGGCGGTATCCACTGGGGCAACAGGTGACAGGAGGGATGTAGATGTTGATGATTTCTAAATTTGCATCGCCTGACCGGACAGATAGGCCTTGACGTTCTAAGACATTGTCACTGCGGTCGATGCCAGGATCAAATATATGATATTGCACAGAGTGGTGTATAATAAACGCGAGGCCGCCTCCATTTCCGCTCTCGCGGTCTTTCCTGTGGACATTATAATCAGAGCAGGTCTGAATGCAGATCTTGCTGTGAGTTTAGTCTCTTGAATCGCAGCAATGCGGATGTTGTGCCGCTTCATGAAATCGACTATCTCCGTAATCTTCCCAGTTAGTCCATTACAGTTGAACTGCAGAATTCTGAAGTGCATGAGGGGTGACGCCGCCACTCTAGGGGTAAGTGAGGGGTGAATACGCCTAGGTTGTGGAAGGCCAGGACGCAATTGCTGTTGTGGCCTTGGGACTGGGCGCCCTTGGGCAAGCATTGGGGTACCCGGATGATTTGAGTTTGCGACCTGGCAACATGGCGCGATGAAACCCGTCGAGGGGTTGCCGTCGCGGAGACCAGAACATCTAGGAAAGTGGCACCACCCAAGGCAGGAGCTGCATTGAGCGGATGTCGCAAACCTATATATTCTGTGCTGGCAGACGGTGCAAACGGAGGCAGGGATTAAGAGTCTGTTTCCCTGACCTGCACGATTGCTGCCAGAAAAGAGGGGAGGAGAAGAAGACGGGGGCAGGGGCTGATGCTCAGCATTGCTACCAGCTCTACTACGAAGGTAGTAGTTATGAGTGGTATCAGCTGTTTGAGTTGTTGGCGCCGTGGGGCGCGAGCAGCAGCGGGTACTTGTTGTGGCTTGCTGAGCAGCGAAGCTGCTGGAAGGTAGTGGGGATACGCTTAGGCGTAGACTACGGGACGCCCTTGGGCGTGAGCAGCAAGGAGCCACAAAAGATTTATAAAAGTTGCGTGGACGTCGGGTTTTGGGATCAAGCCCAGAACAACCTGTCCGATGCAACCATCCCTTGCACGAGACAGACTGAACAGAGTATGACCGTCCTAAAAAGAGGTGAGGAGACGGACCCGGATTGGGTTCGATACCTTCCCGGAGTAAGAGAATATGTAGCAGTCCTGCTGCAAGGAGCTGCTGGGAGGATGACAATTTGTGGGAGGGACGAAACAAATTAAATGGGGTCACACTGAAATGACAGTCCTTGGTCGGGAAAAATCTCGAGTCGCTCCGGTACATAGAACCGACTGCCTTGGGAAGCCTGTTAGTTTTGGGGGGTAAACGGAACGCGTGGAATGGAACTCGGTCACTTGGATTAAAACCGCAGCAGTTTACGCACACTCGATCGTCTTGAAGCCTCAAGTTTAAGCCACATCAAACGTCACACGGCCAGAAAGTAGAGTTCCTGAATATATTAAAGGTAACATTGTAGCAATCGCATGCTTGCTCCTTTAAACTCTCTCTCTGTTAATTTCCACTGCGTATTTTATGAAATAAAGTCTATTGCAATTTTAATATTAATCACTGCCTTTCTTTCCTAACCTCCATCGAGAGAAACTAGTCTGGAATCCGCCAGCTCAAGTTTTCATGGTCCATCAGCGCCAGTAAAGGAATCAGAGATACAGTCCACTAACAAAAGCGATACAATTTATCAAATCCATTACTAGCAAAGCACAAATATGAGCGTTGACTACAAAGCCATTCCGGACACCAGCAACGGAATTTGTACAGCGTCAGAATTCATCACATCAATATTAAAAGCGTTTGGTTAAAAGGTATGTGCTCAAATTAAAAGTGACACAAAGAAAAAAGTGGTTAAGTTTTTTTCATATAAATCACACGCGGTGATAAAAAATTTGCTAAAAAAGTGACACAAGAGAAAAGTGTAAAAAATTGTTTGTTCATATTAATCACATGCGGCGATTAAAAAATTACTGAATAAACAGTGGTATTACAAAGCCTTTTGTCTATCCAATACTCTCCCCCACCCGTGGTAAGAGGTATTGGACACAGCCTAAGGCTAGCAGTCAGTGGCTTTAAACTTCCCTTGAAACGTTGCACTGCACTGCACTGTCGGTTCTTGCAACCATCGCGGTTATAAATTATTATACAAATTTTGAGCTTATTCGTGACAAAAAGGTGCTTGTCCAAATTTCTATAACACCACTTTGGTCGTTATCTGAATATTTAGAAAAAATCGCTATCACAGTGCTTTCTGCTCGGTTAAAAATTTAAACGTGCACATACACACGTTTTATTGCAAAATACCATTTATTGGCTCTAGCTACAAGCGTTAATTTTGTGGCAAGCAAATTTTCCTTGGACACTTAGCACCAGCAATATACATTTTATTAGAAGAGACATAACCTCACTCCTCATATTGCACACCGGTCACACATACAGGCTCACTGTTTTGTCAATTTAAGTATAATATCTTCTTTTTTTAAAAAACAATATAAATTGGGTTTGAGTCGTACAATCCTCACATTTATATTCGATTTTTTTTCACTGTAGCTTTATATCACATATTTATTATACTTATATCACACACACGTATATAATTATTTTTCAAAAATTCTGGTATTCAGTGGTGAAGAGCTGGAAATAACACTTTCTTGCATATACATATATATATATATTTGGTTATAATAAATTTTAAAAGATCATAAAGAGGTGATTCCAAAATTTTTCTTTTGCGTGAAAATTTTTCTGAGTGGTGGTGTGAGGTTATTGAAACCCTTCCCTTTGCTTCTGAGAGTCAAACTTGAATTTTATAATTAGGCCCTGCATAATAGCTATTCTCTGTTAAATACCAAACGATATGGAGAAATTCATTAAAGCAGCTGATGAAGTGGTACAGTTTGAGGCTGAGTTCAACAGCAGACCTCAAACTGAACACACAAAATATACTCTAGCCATTCACCAAGAAGATTTAAAGAATAATTGGAGAAAGGCAAAGCTAGCTTATGAGGATATCTTGTACTCAGAAATGGCAGAGAAAAAAGTGTTAGCGCAGGCCAAACCGAAATACCAAGCAACGTATTCCGCATATGTACGCGGCAGTTCAACCATGGCTGAATTAATGGCAAAGCTAACTAAACGCGATAAGGAGGGAGAAGGGACACCTGACCCAGAACACAGCATGCGACTACCTCCGTGCGATACGGATGTATTCAAAGGTAACTACCTCTCCTGGCCAACGTTCCGTGACATGTTCACGGCAATATACATACGAAATAAGCGCCTCACCCCAGTTGAGAAGTTATTTCACCTCAACCAAAAAATGCAGGGTGAGGCAAGGGATATAGTTAAAAAATGCCCACTCACAAACGACGGGTTTGACACAGCGTGGAAGAATTAAGGGGAAAGATATGAGAATAAACGAATTCTTGTCAATACCCAATTAAAAATATTTCAATTCCTGTTTCGCGAATACAAGCAAGGGGGTTCTATTAGGTATTGCGCAAGTCAATATCTTTTATAACAAGGCAAACTTTTCGGCCCGCGCCCTAATAGACTCCGGATCAGAGTGCTCGTTCATTTCGGAGCGACTTAAAAGAAGAATAAATCTACCCAGTCGGAAGCGTCAGGGATAAACAACACGGTGTCAGCCCAAGTGAAAGAGGCATGCTTCATTCAGTTGCGGTCATCAATAAACCCGAATGTACGCATACACACCACAGCATTGGTTTTAGCCCAGCTCACTGGCAATCTGCCAACCTGTAAAATTGACCCCATGACACACCAAGTTTTCCCGGACTTAGTGCTAGCAGATCGGAGGTTCTTTGTGAATGAACAAGTAGATCTTTTTCTGGGTGGGGATACTTACGCACAGATAATGCTAGGCGGTATACGGAAAATGTGTTAGGCACCCTCCTTGCGCAGGAAACAGTATTTGGCTGGATATTAACTGGCCAAACGGAAACGGCCAGCCCAGCCGGCAGGTGTTTGTCATTTTTTAATGAGATATCGCTGGATAAACAAATAGCGTCATTTTGGGAGCTGGAAGACATTCCCAAGAACCATATTTATACCAAAGACGAAAATTACTGCGAGGAATTGTATCAAAAAACCACCAAAAGAAATAAAGATGGCAAATATATCGTGTCTTTGCTTTTTAAGCAGGATTTTAAAAAGGATATCTCATTAGGACCGTCGCTTTAGAGCGCGTGCTCACAATTTTTCAGAAATGAAACCCGGTTAGCGAAAAATCCCGAATTGCAGACGGAATATAACCGAGTCGTATCAGAGTACGAAACGTTAGCTCATATGGCACGGGTAGAAGAGCATGTTCCGGCAGATACGTGCGATACCTATTTTTTACCCCATCACGCAGTAATTAAGGAAGAAAGCACCACCTCTAAAGTGAGAGTTGTTTTTAACGCCTACTGCTAATGGAATAAGTTTAAATGATGTCCTTCATTCAGGCCCAGTCCTTCAGAGTGATCTAACAATTCTCATACTCCGTTGGAGATTGTTCCGATATGTATTCAACAGTGACTTCGAAAAGATGTACCGGCAGATATTGCTAGAGCCCAGGGACACCAGGTATCAACGCATCGTCTTCCACCAGCGAACCTACCGGCATATACGAATTGAAGACGGTGACCTTCGGAGTTAACTGCGCGCCATACCTGGCCATAAGGACCCTTCTTCAACTAGCAGAGGACGTAGAGGAAACCTATCCCATCGCATCGGACATCCTACGACAGTTTATGTATGTCGACGATGTTTTAGCGGGCGGACACACCATTGCCACCGCCACGAAGGCAAGGGACGAAATCCAAGCGGCATTACAATCAGCCGGCTTCTCCCTCAGGAAGTGGACTTCCAATTGCGACCAACTACTGGAAGGGATTCCAAGATCGCATTTATTAAACGAAAACTGTTTAAATTTTGAAGATGCTAGCATGGTTAAAGCGTTAGGGATCAGGTGGAATGCCCACTGTGACTATTTCTATTTTTCTGCGAAACCCATCAATAACCAAGTCGTGTTCACAAAGAGAACAATATTATCTGCTATAGCAAAATTATTTGATCCACTAGGTTGGCTAGGGCCATTTATTATTACCTCGAAAATCATTATGCAAGGTATTTGGCTGGAAGGCACGGGCTGGGACGAAGCCGTGTCTCCCGCGATATTAGATAGATGGCATGATTTTTTAGAAAGCTACAGACATATTGAAAGCATTCGTATACAACGTTGGGTACAGTTTTCCCCGGTAGCGAGCAGCGAACTACATGGCTTATGCGATGCTTCCGAGAAAGCATACGCAGCCGCAATATACCTGAGGGTACAAGTTGATAATCATGTGTTCGTAAATCTGCTCTACGCAAAAACCCGTGTAGCCCCGGTGAAGACTATATCTCTGCCCTGCCTTGAACTATGTGGTGCGGTTCTACTAGCGGAAATAGTAGAGTCAGTCGCAAAAAACCTCAATTTTAACATTTCTACAACCTATCTGTGGACGGATTCGACAATCGTCCTGGCATGGGTTCGCAAACCCCCAGGCTCGTGGTCCACGTTCGTTGCCCATAGGGTGACAAAAATAATTGACAAAGTAGGGAAAGAAAACTGGCTTCATGTCGACTCGGCATCAAACCCGGCAGATCTCGCAAGTAGAGGTATACCCGCTGAAGATCTTATCAACAAAGCCCTGTGGTGGGAGGGCCCTTCTTGGCTTCATGAAGATAGCTCAAATTGGCCTACCCAAGAAACAGAATATACCACCACGTCAGAAGAAAAGCGGGTCCAGGTACACTCGTCAATAGTAGACACAGACTCTGATATCCTAACAAGATTTTCTGACCTCTCGAGAGCTTTGAAAGTACTATCCTACGTCTGGAGATTCTTTCAAAGAACTAACCCAAAAACAAGAGCCTCAGTTCAGGCGAATTCTTGCTCAATTTCGTCGAGCGAAATAAAAGCAACGACCCAACGTCTGATTGTTATCTACCAAAAGAGGCATTATGGGGAGGAGTATTCAGCTTTAAAATCTAAAAAACTTATAGGAGCAAAGAGCGAGGTACTACCACTGAACCCATTCTTAGATGAAAGGGGGGTTATGAGGGCAAGCGGCCGCCTCGAAGCTTCTGAAAATATCCCGTACAACGAGCGACATCCAGTCATTTTGCCGTATTACTGCCAGTTGTCGCGTCTTATTGTAAAGTTTACCCATAGGATCTCACTCCATGGGGAAAACCAACTTATGCTACACCTCATCCGTACGCAGTATTGGATACCACGGGTCAAGAACATGATAAAATCGACAATCCACAATTGCAAGGAATGGACGATTTACCGAAAACGTGTTCAAACCCAGCTAATGGGAATTTTACCCAAGGAGAGAACTACGTACTCACGGGCATTCACAAACACAGGAGTTGATTTTGCGGGACCCTTCGATATAAAGAACTTTCGGGGGCGAGGTTGTAGAGTGTCGAAGGGGTATGTGTGCTTGTTCGTTTGCTTTGCAACGAAAGCGATTCACCTGGAACCCACCTCCGACCTCAGCGCCCAATCATTTTTAGCAGCATTTGCGAGGTTCGTATCGCGAAGAGGCTGCCCTAGTAAGATGTTTTCCGATAATGGCACGAACTTTGTCGGGGCTTCTAGAGCACTTAAAACGGAAATGAGGGAATTCCTACAAAATGCCCGCGATAACACCCTATCCAGGTATTCCCATCAATCCTTATCATGGCACTTCATTCCCGCATCAGCTCCTCACTTGGGGGGACTGTGGGAGGCGGGAGTGAAAAGTTTTAAAAGCCACTTCACAAAAATCGCTTCAAGTTGCAAATTCACCTTTGGGGAGTTTGCGACTTTGCTATGCAGGATCGAAGCCTGCCTCAACTCCCGACCATTGAGCCCTGCGTCAAACAATGCATCAGACCTGGAGCCACTAACCCCAGGTCACTTTCTGGTAGGAGGACATCTCTTATCTCCACCAGAGCCTGATGCCATAAATCGATGGCAAAAGTTAAAATCCCTACATCACTCCTTCTGCAAGAGGTGGAAATCGGAATACCTCTCTGAACTGCAGAAGAGAAATAAATGGAGATCTCCCAAAACGAACCTAAAAATCGGGGGCCTGGTCGTAATCAAGGAGGATAATTTGTCTCCAAACGAATGGAGACTCGGACGGGTGGTCGAATTACACCCAGGACCTGACGATCGCGTCAGAGTGGTCGATGTCATGACGATGAAAGGCCAGATAACCCGACCCTTGGTAAAGCTCATCATCTTACCAGACAACCGCGATGAGGCAGAAGAATCTGCGGCATCCAATTAAAAATCCTTTCTATTGTCTTCCACTTCACGAAAGATCAAACTAATGAGTCTACGTCGTGAGCCGCCCAACTTATAAATCTAGTGGAATTTCAACCAGTGAACTGACACCCTTATCGAAAACAGAAGGAGTAAAAGCACTTTTCGATAGCATCAAGTTGTCTTGAATGCATGTTCAAATATTAAAAAAGGGGGGAGAAAAACAACTGTCGGCTTTTACGCGCCCCTTCACCTTTCAATGGTGGCTTAATACCTGTATTTAAAAAACTATCCAAACCATTGAAATTCTCATATTCATTAAAAACGAAAAGACGAAATCCATTTATAAAAATGATTATAAATACAATATAATGTAGAGTAAGAGAAAGCGTTGTCGATCGCAAAATGTGTAATCCAAGAAATTAAAAACAATAAAAATAAGAATTTTTTTAAAAATTCAGAAATTAAACAGCGCATCAAAAAATAATAACACATGACAATGAAAATGATTTGAATAATTGATTATGGCTTTCTATGCCAATTGTCTTTTGGGATATTAAAAGCAATTGAGCTACTAATGTCCCTAATGTTATTTGTTAAAGATGATGCCAATCGCAGTACATACATATGTACATACATATATGTTTAGTGAACATGATTGAAATGATATAATTATAAGTGAAGAAGAAAAATTTCAATGACAGAATTAAAAGGCGCTTCAAATTTGGGGAAAAATAAATCGAAATAACGTAACAAAAATTATAGGCAATTGTTGGAAACCACAAAAATAGAATAAAAACAAAAATTCGCGTTGCCGTGAACTTTCAAAAAGGAAATATTCTTTAAAAGCTTTGAAGCTACATGATAGTGTTGAGTTGAGCTAAAATGGATTTGACTTTGGAACGTGAGAACCCTGCACTGGGCAGTCTCTTCCAGCAGATCATAAATGATTTAAAGAACACATCGCCTCTATGGGGGGACTCCCTTACCAAAGCCACGAAATTGCATCAATGTTTACGTGCCGCCATTCAGGCAATCGCCGCGTATTTGGACGCGTTCCAAAAAATCGCAGACGCAGCCACAAACTCGAGAGGAGCTTGGAAGGAAATTGGCACAGCGTTAACACGTGTCTGCCTACGACACAAAGCAGTTGAATCACGGTTAAAGACTTTTACCACAGCAATAATGGATTGCCTTGTTCAGCCACTGCAAGAAAAATTAGAAGACTGGAAGCGTACAGTGATTACTATCGACAAAGAGTATGCCAAAGAGTATAAACGCTGTCGCAACGAACTTAAAAAACGTTCCAGCGACACGCTGCGTTTACAACAGAAAGCGCGCAAAGGTCAATCGGACGCAATACAATCGCTCATTGATACTCATATGCAAGATGTGACACTGCGACGAGCTGAAATGGAAGATGCCGAAAAGAAATCGTTACGTTCAGCTATGATTGAAGAACGTTTGCGATATTGCACCTTTGTGCATATGCTACAGCCAGTTATGAAAGAGGAATGCGAAGTGATGTCAGAGTTGGGGCATTTGCAAGAGGCAATGGATTCTATTGCGAGAAACACCACACCACCCTTCACGTGGATGAGCATACCAAAGCCTCACGTGAGCCGTACAAGCCGTGTAGCGTACAGGTAGAGGAGGAAGAGCGCGAGCACCTCGAAGGGGCGTTATCACTATACGCCTCCGATATTGAGGCGGAGGAGATGGAACGAGAAACCACGGAGAGGGACACCTATTCTCAACCGGCCAGCATGGTCCAAGAGAGATCGGAACCACTACCCTTCCGACTATCAGATAGATCGGAACTACTGCCCTTCCGACTATCAGGGGGATCGGAACCACGGCTCTTCCGACCCCTGCTACCACATGAGCGCCAACAGTCGAACAGAACCCCTCACCGTCGCCGCCGACAACGACAACGCTTCCAGCTGGCCAACAACAACACAAATCGCCGTCACGAAGCCATCACGTCCAGCCTGCCTCACTCTACGTCGACCGCCGCTGATTCTCGAGGAGTCATTACCACTCGCCAGCTAAGGACGCCGCTAACGTTCCGCAGTGGACGTACAGGGCCGGACCCCGTCGCTGGACTGGTACTGCGGCCCATGATCTCGCTTTCGCCGACCGCTATCGTCAAAATAGAAGCTGGAGGACGACTACACCTGGTGCGAGCATTGATCGACGTCTGTTCGCCATCCACTGTCATATCGGCCGACTTGGTCCGGGATCTGCGGCTGGACGAAACTCGAGTGGGTAGCCAGACAGGCTGTGTGGTGTGTCTGCGGGGGAAACACGGCGACAACAAACGCATTGCGACCCATGCCGTCGTCACACCACATTTCCACCGAGTGGCGCCTAGTCACAGCCTGGATCCAGCCATCGCGGATATGTATACACGCATCTGTCTCGCCGATCCTAAATTCTACGTCGCGTCGCCAGTACGCCTAGTTCTCGGGGCAGACTTATATGCCGACATTATGCTAAATCAAGTTCTGCCAGCGTCATTCGGCCCGCTCTTGGCGCAAAGCACGATATTCGGCTTCGTGCTCTCTGGAGTATCCAGAGCCTAAAGGGTCGCAGATAAATATCCAAAAAAAAAAAAAATTGAATTTTGAATTTGCCTTTAAATTATGAATTTTGTAATAAAGAATATGTTATACTTTGAACTCATGCGTACAGTCTGTCCATCCACAAATTTCTCATCTTTCTCCCTCTAGATATTGTCTATTCTAGCAGCAGGGCAAGGCGGGGTTGCGTACCGCAAGGGGGGTGGCATGTTTAGGCCAGCAGGCTAACCCCAAAGGAAAATCAAGGGCCGGCCACCCTAATGCAATTTAATACAGAACCGCTTATTTATTACGGCCGTTAGCACATATACTAAAAGCAAATTGACGTTTCGTTAAGTTACCCCGCCAAAGGCCTGTTAGTTTTGGGGGGTAAACGGAACGCGTGGAATGAAACTCGGTCACTTGGATTAAAACCGCAGCAGTTTACGCACGCTCGAACGTCTTGAAGCCGCAAGTTTAAGCCACATCAAACGTCACACGGCCAGAAAGTAGAGTTCCTGAATATATTAAAGGTAACATTGTAGCAATCGCATGCTTGCTCCTTTAAACTCTCTCTCTGTTAATTTCCACTGCGTACTTTATGAAATAAAGTCTATTGCAATTTTAATATTAATCACTGCCTTTCTTTCCTAACCTCCATCGAGAGAAACTAGTCTGGAATCCGCCAGCTCAAATTTTCACCTCCTCTTCCCAAAATTTTCTCAATTAAGAACTGAGTGTCTCGTTTTATATTTGGACTTTTGTCGAGAATGACACAACATTTTCAGTTATTGGACCACTGAGAATCCAACCAAAAATGGTTTGTTGCGCAAGTATGCTACCGCACACCTTTTTTATACCTTCCAGCAGAATTTGTGGAAGTATGTCGCTGCTAATGACCATGTCAGTCTGACCTGGTATGTTGCAACTGGAATCAGCGAGCTCAAGAAATTTAAGCTGCTCTCAGATATTGCGACTGATGGTGGACGTTGGCAGATTCTTTTTAAGTTGCGGTAACACACTGGCATGAGCTTTTATCCTTTTCATGGCCTTGGATGCAACCATTGTCAAAGGACAAAGCTTGGAGGACTTTTGTACGAGTTGTCCACCCATGCCAGAGATTTCGCACTTTGAATGTTCGAACGGTAGTTTCAACCGTTGTTGAACTTTCGGGGAAATGAAAGTTCTTTCCGCGCCCTGATCGATATGAGCCCTCAGTTAAAATAATTCACCTTCGTGTTCGACTGCGAACATAGCAGTAGGAAGGAGCATTTGGTTATCATTGGCTGCATTCAATTTGATGCAGTCGGTCGCGGGGTTGAACGTGGGGCTTGCGCAACAGCGTGCCATGCCGATGATAACATGTCGCACATGACCACTTGCTCGTGCATTCATTGATGATATGAGTGCTGCTATGGCAGTTTGTACACATTTTGCATAGCCACCATAAAAGGTCTCCGCGTCGCATTCTGGGACTTTGAAGTAAATATTTGCCTCAGCGGAGGGTTGTTCCACGCGGACTGGTGGACTCGGTGTTGCCATCACTTTGATCAACGAAAGTTGATCGGCAATCTTTGCTTTGGTCACTTCATACGTATCAAGGCAAGTGCATTGTTTGCCTTGTACTGAACTCTTGAAGCCTTCAGGGAAACTTTCGTCTGGTTTCGAAAATACCAGATCATAAACAGATTGAAGCCTTGCCCAAAAATCATCTAGTGTTTGTCCTTTATCGGCGCCTCGTTAAATTTCGCACAGTATCTCATGACACTGTCATTTCCCGCGATGAACTTTTGCGGTCAACTGATTTAGATTTTGGGCGTGGGGGTTGGTGCGCTTTCCTTGCCTGTTTCTTCTTTTGGGCCATCTTTTGGTTTTGTCCCGGTTTCGGGAATTTTGGGGGACTAAGAGGCATGTTAAGCAAACTTTTAGGTTTTCACAAAAAAAAAAAAACGAATACAATTTATATACGCTCAAGAAACGTTCGAAAATTAGAAGATGGAATTGCTCTTGGTGCCACAGAAATTTAAAAAACGAAATTAAATTGGTGGCGGTGTTTATGTTCTTTTTTTTTTTGTTTTGAAAAAGATAGTCGAGCGCATACAACGGGACGTTCGTAGAATGATTTAAATGCGCGAATTGCGCCCCTGCAGAGGCGAAAGTATCTGAAACTTAGTTTTGTACGAAGAGTTACTAATGTGCTTGCACAATATACAAACGTATGGGTGTTGTTGTTGCCTGGTCGCTTATTGTTGATGATTACCATCACACAACAGCCGTTGCTGCTGCTTGGCTGCTTCTGAAGATTATTTTTATATTTTTTTTGATTGATTTTTGTTTTCTCTCAAAATTTTCAGAATTTTTCTTTAAAAAGGGTGTGCGCCATAAAACGATTTTTTTTTGTAAATATTAGTGTATATTTTGTATATATTTTTTGATTTTTAACCAAGCACTTTGAAAATTTTTTAAATATTCATTTTTATATATATTTTTTGTTTTTTGAACGTTTACAATTGTTGTTTTGTTGTGTGTTTTCTTTGAATCCAACCAAGCTTTATTTTTTAATTATTTAAGTTTTTAAGCACCCAATTTATATATACATATATACTAGGATGGTTACAAGGTATATGGTGAATTTTAATTTTTGCTCTATCTTTCGGGGCACCCTCTAAAATATGCCAATAAATGAGAAAATGATTATTGCAAAGTTTCAGACCAATCCGATAATGGTAACACGTGCCTCATTGAGGCCAAAGTTAGGAAAAACAGCAATTTTTCACAAAAAAATTTTAGTGTTTTGTCAGTAAAAGTGTTTAGGCCGACAGCCCAAACTCCAAACATAAAAGGTCGCCCTCGCATTTTTCTTATATCGGTTAACAGTGCCAGTCAAATTGTTTATGTTAACCATACAAATGAACATCGCTGGAATAAATAAACAGTTTGACTGGCAAGCGGTATTGACCTCCTGTTATGTTCTTTTACTTCACTTGTTTTCACACATCAAGGAGAAAGGACGTATCCCGCCACAGTTTCCAGCTTCACCAACTAAAAGGTAACCTGCAAATACATATATATATAAATTGTTTAATCTTTATCTTCAATAAAGACTATTTGTGAATATTAAAATTCTAATACCAAACTTTTTCTTCTTTTCTACATTAAATCTTGACCGGCACCATCCCTGAGCTGTGGCCCGGCCAAGACATTGGTCCTTAAACCATTTTTTCATCCAGCGACCATTTTGCGAACCACATCAATTCCACTGTTTATATATTATTAAAGAAGCGGATTTTGCGAACCAACAACTCACAGTGTTTAAATATTATATTGCGTGCCAACAGCAGCGGATTTTCATTTTTGCGAGGATCAACACGTCGTTAATTCCATCAATAATTATAGTACTTGGTATTTGATTTGCGGAGATTTATTTGAGCCACAAGCAACTATAACTTCATATTGAGTTCATCACTTTGGAAATTCTACAAGTTATAAAAAAAGGTACGTGGTTATTTCAGTGAGCACATTAGTTAATAAATTAAAAATTAGTGAAAGTGAAAAGTGCGCGAGTGACTTGTGAAACAAAAACAAAATTAAATTTGATTTGTACAAATAGCCTTTTTGACCGTCAAATATTGCTTGCCGCCGACGGTAAATAATGTTTGACACGGCTTAAGGGTCTTCGCTGTTGCATTATTGCACACAAATATTTGTACAAACAGTGTTTGGGAATAATTTAATAGAAAAGTGCAAGTAATTTTTCAAAAATAAAAAAATTCAATATACATTTATATGACTTGCACTTCTCTGTTATTAACAGCCCACAACAACAACACTGCACTGTGTAATTAACCTCACTTTTGGGTTTGGTTCATCACAGTTGAATTGAGAAAAATTAATTTCACAAAAGTCACTCGGTTTTTAATTGAATTCATTTTTTTAAAACAAAACAATTTAATTTGAGCGTTTATTTAGTGGACGGAACAATTTTCCTCCAACTTTGCTCAGTTTCTTCACTTGCGTTTGTTTTGAATATATGTTGTGCTACATACATACATACACGCACACGTACATAAATATATTTGAATTAAGAAAAATTAATTTCACACTAGTTACTCGGTTTGTTCAATTCATTTTTTTAAAAACAAAACAATTTAATTTGAGCGTTTATTTAGTGGACGGAACAATTTTCCTCCAACTTTGCTCAGTTTCTTCACTTGCGTTTGTTTTGAATATATGCTGTGCTACATACATACATACACGCACACGTACATAAATATATTTGAATTAAGAAAAATTAATTTCACACTAGTTACTCGGTTTGTTCAATTCATTTTTTTTAAACAAAACAATTTAATTTGAGCGTTTATTTAGTGGACGGAACAATTTTCCTCCAACTTTGCTCAGTTTGTTCACTTGCGTTTGTTTTGAATATATACTGTGCTACATACATACATACACGCACACGTACATAAATATATTTGGTTGGCGAGCAATAATTTTTTTAACACGTATATACAGTCCACTGGTTTTTTACTCTGAAAATTGTTAAATTTGAGTTTTGTATCAAAATAAATATTTTACATTAGAAATTTACACTCAATTTTTTAGAAGTTATTCAATTTATTGGGGTCCCTTTGTTGGTGGGAAGCCTTGTCTAAATTTTATAATAGCGAATTGGGTAATTCCACAGATTCTGTCTCTGTGTACGTAATTTATTTTAAAAATCAATCCTTTCAATTTTTTATATTTTAATATGGAAGCATATAACCGCTTAGTCGACACAATTATTGAGTTCGACATCGAATTTTTAAGCATAGCCACGAGCGAACTCTCCAAAAATTCGCTGAAAATTCAGCAACAGGAGTTGAAATCGATGTGGGAAAAAGCTAAAGAAGCTTTTGATGCGTTATTACAATCAGAAAATATATCTGAGAAGAATGTTACGGCAATTAGAAAAAAAAATAAGTCGTGCTATACTGTTTTTGTGCGGTGTATGACAAAAATAAATGACTTGGCAGAAAAACTTGAGAAGGCAGAGAAGGAAAACGACGCAGCCTTCACGCCACGCAATTTGCATTTGGCACCTTGTGACACTGATATATTCAAAGGTGATTATCTGTCGTGGCCAACTTTTCGTGACATGTTCACGGCCATTTATATTCTAAATAAAAGCCTGTCGCCAGTACAAAAATTATATTATCTCATACAAAAAACCCAAGGTGAAGCCAGAGAAATCGTTAAGAAATGCGAATTGACGAATGATGGTTTTGATATAGCTTGGAAAAATTTGTGCGACAGGTATGAAAATAAGAGAATATTAGTCAACACCCAATTAAAGATTCTTTTCAACCTTCAATCAGTCGAAACTGAATGCGGTAATTCAATAAAAAGATTACAAAGGGACATAAATAATTGCATATCCTCGTTAGTAAGTCATCATATTGACATATCTAATTGGGATCCAATTATTACATACTTATGTTCAACTAAGCTTCCTGATGTGACCCTTTCGCTATGGGAACAGTCCGTAGAAAACAAGACAGAAACTTCCAAGTGGGCGGATATGGACCGATTTCTGACAAATCGGTTTCAAACGTTAGAATCAGTCTCAGGTTTAAGAGGTACAAAGAGTACAAAACCTCAAAGAGTACAAAACTCAAAGCAGGCCTCTGAACATCCCCCAAAGAAACTTGGCGCTTTCCAAGCAAGTGTAGCTAAAGGCACTTGTAAAATGTGTCAACGCAATGATCACAAAATTTATGCGTGTTCAAAGTTCAAAAATTTGAACACGAATGAAAGACTTGCTTTCATAAAAAGAAATAACTTCTGCCTAAACTGTCTGTCATCGGGGCATTCAGTGTCAAAATGCACAAGTGCGCACAATTGCAGCAACTGCCATTTAAAACATAATACCCTTCTGCATTTACAGACAAGTAAGGCAAAACTTACACAGGTAAATAATTCTGCAGATTCATCAGATGAGCAACCGTGCACTTCAAGGCAAGCTCAATCTCAAAATGAATCTGCAAAACAAAAAAAGCAGCAAAATAAAACTACTGTAAAATCTAATTTTATTAATACCAGTAAAGGGGTTTTACTAGGCACAGCTCGCGTCACCATTCATTATAATGGTACAGATTTTTCGGCCAGAGCTCTCATAGATTCGGGATCTGAATGCTCTTTTATCACTGAAAGACTCAGACGAAGAATCAACCTGCCAACTCGAAAGATGCATGCTCAAGTCTCGGGCATCAATAATTCAGTTTCTGCGCAGGTAAAAGAGGCATGCGCCATTCAGTTGCGGTCCCCAGTTGACCCACTAATTTCTATTGACGCATTAGTTCTAGTTCTACCCCATTTGACAGGTAATTTGCCAACATGCGATGTTAGTGCATTAACACAACAAGCATTCCCTGATCTCGTGCTTGCGGATAAACGTTTCTTCGTGAATGAGCCAGTTGATCTTGTTCTGGGCGGGGATATTTATCCGCAAATCATATTAGACGGTATCAAAAAAAATATTCTTAGCACTCTTTTAGCTCAAGAAACTGTCTTTGGTTGGATACTGACTGGTCGTGCTGATGCAGCCAGTCCAACCAATCATAATCGGGTATCCTTTTATAATGAAGTGGCTTTAGACAAGCAGCTAAGGTCATTTTGGGAGCTCGAAGACACGCCGAAAGCTAAAGCCTCGACATTAGAAGATACATTTTGTGAGGAATTGTATCAACGTACAACGCAGCGGAATTCTGACGGAAGATACATTGTGTCGCTTCCGTTCAGGTCAGAATTCCCAGGAGAGATAAATCTAGGTCCATCATTAAGAATAGCGTGCTCTCAATTCTATAAAAATGAAACCCGACTTAGAAAAAATCTCGATTTACAGAAGGAGTACAATAGAGTCATACTAGAATACGAGACTATGGGGCATATGTCAAAATTAGATTCAATTCAATCGGCCAATGCGGTCGATAATTACTATTTACCACATCATGCAGTAATAAAAGAAGAAAGCATCTCTACCAAAGTTAGAGTTGTTTTCAATGCTTCTTCACGCTCTTCAAATGGTGTCAGCCTGAACGATGTTCTTCTTCCTGGTCCTGTGCTTCAGGCTGATCTACCAACATTAATTCTTCGCTGGCGACTTTTCAGATACGTCTTCAATAGCGATATTGAGAAGATGTATAGGCAAATCCTAGTAGATCATAATCATACAAGATACCAAAGAATAGTTTTCCGCTCAAGTCCAGATGATCAAATCAGTCTGTATGAGCTCAAAACAGTGACATTTGGTATCAATTGTGCTCCTTATCTAGCAATAAGGACTTTACTTAAACTGGCTGATGATTCCGAAAAATCTCATCCAATCGCTTCAAATATCCTACGAAAAAATATGTATGTCGACGACGTTCTTTCGGGAGGGCATAATATTGCATCTGCGATCAGAGCAAGAGATGAAATTTCCAGGGTTTTAAGTTCAGCTGGTTTTCCATTACGAAAATGGACTTCAAATTCCAGTAAAATATTACAGGGTATTCCCAAAGCTCATCTACTGAGCGAAGATTTCTTAGAATTTGAGGATTCAAGTAGTGTAAAGGCGCTCGGTATTAGGTGGAATGCTCATTCCGATCAGTTTTACTTCATAGCAAACCCTATAGAAGAAAACACCAAGCCCACAAAAAGAGCGATACTATCTACTATCGTAAAACTCTTTGACCCATTAGGGTGGCTAGCTCCAACAATTATCGTGGCAAAAATGATCATGCAAAATATCTGGTTGGAGGGTACTAGCTGGGATGAAACCGTTTCGTCTTCAACATTAGACAGGTGGAAAAATTTTACCAATACGTACAAGGATATCGACAAAATACGAATACCGCGATGGGTAGCCTTTTCTCCAACAGAAAAGGTCGAAATCCACGGATTCTGCGACGCCTCCGAGAAAGCGTATGGTGCAGCCGTGTATTTGAGAGTGGGAACCAACGACGGCATATTTGTGAATCTGCTTTTGGCAAAAACAAGAGTAGCTCCAGTCAAAACCATCTCACTTCCTCGACTGGAACTTTGCGGTGCTGTATTATTAGCGGAGATAACCGAATCTATCTGCGCTAACCTTGATTTAGGTCAACAAAGCATCCACCTGTGGACAGATTCGACAATCGTACTGGCTTGGATACGAAAACCTCCGTGCTCATGGTCAACTTTCGTTGCGCATCGAATTACAAAAATCGTCGACAAAGTTGGAAGTTCGTCGTGGTATCATGTGGATTCAGGTACAAACCCAGCAGATTTGGCCAGTAGAGGAATACTAGCCGAGGATTTAGTCAACAACTCTCTGTGGTGGCAGGGTCCTTCTTGGCTCCAAGAAGAGAAGGAAAAGTGGCCAACACAAGATTTGGATTTTAACACGAATATTGAAGAAAAACGCGTACAAGCACATGCAACCGCAATTTCAAGCAATATTAATGATATTCTCAATAGGTTTTCAAATCTTCCTAGGGCTTTAAGAGTTATCGCATATATACTCAGGTTTTTTCATAGAACGCATTCTAAAACGAAAGATTGTAGTCAACCTGAATCTTATTTAATTTCCTCAGATGAAATTAAAACTACAACAACCCGTTTAATAAAACTTGCTCAGAAGCAATATTACGGATCAGAAATTTCAAGTTTGCAATCCAAAACGCGAATTGGATCTAAAAGCGAAATACTTTCGCTCACTCCATATCTTGATGAAGACGAAGTAGTGAAAACGGGTGGACGACTTGGTGCATCCAAAGATACTACCGAATCTGAACGCCATCCCATAATACTTCCGTACAATTGTAGGTTTACACGTCTGTATGTTCAGTTTGTCCATGAAATGTCTCTCCATGGTGAAAACCAATTAATGCTGCGCATCATTAGAACTCAATACTGGATTCCTAAAGTTAAAACCATGATACGATCCGTAATTCATAATTGTAAGATCTGCACGATCTTCAAGAAACGATCGCAAAATCAGCTCATGGGAATTCTACCTCAAGAACGCACCACATTTTCGCGTGCATTTACCAATACAGGGGTAGATTTCGCAGGGCCTTTCGATATTAAGAGTTACAGTGGGCGCGGGTGTCGTACCTCAAAGGGTTACGTTTGTCTGTTCGTTTGCTTTTCTACTAAGGCCATACATTTAGAAGCCACTAGTGATTTGAGCACTTCCTCATTTCTAGCCGCTCTTTCAAGATTCGTAGCTAGACGAGGATGTCCAAGAAACATTTATTCGGACAATGGAACAAACTTTGTCGGTGCATCACGTGCATTAAAAACTGAATTTAAGGAATTTCTTGCCGATGCAAGAAACCAAACCCTGTCAAAATATTCCCATCAGGCATTAAATTGGCATTTCATACCAGCAGGAGCTCCACACATGGGAGGACTATGGGAAGCGGGAGTGAAAAGCTTTAAAATCCACTTCAAAAAAGTGGCCTTAAACAACAAATTCACTTTTGAGGAATTTAACACATTGTTATGTAGAATTGAGTCGTGTCTCAATTCTCGCCCTCTTAGCCCCGCTTCAAATGAACCATCTGACCTTGAGCCTCTAACACCAGGACACTTTCTGATTGAAGGACACCTATTAGCACCAGCGGAAATCAGCGTTGATGAAAATACGGCCTCAATAGTCAATCGCTGGCAGAAACTCAAGGCATTACATCAAAACTTCTGCAGAAGATGGAAATCAGAATATCTTTCGGAACTACAGAAACGGATAAAATGGAAGCACCCTAAATCAAATATGCAAGTCGGAGATATGGTGGTTATACGGGAAGACAATCTTCCTCCCAACGAATGGAGATTGGGGCGTGTGATAAGGTTACACCCTGGTTCAGACAACCGGGTGCGCGTTGTGGATATAAGGACTGAAAGGGGGCAAGTGACAAGACCACTTGTCAAACTAATATTACTACCACCATATAATGCGGACACCGAAAACACGTCAGACCCAAATCTCCAGCAGTAACGCTACAATTGAAGTTACAAAATCTCCACACAACATCAAAACTTCTCCTAACCCAAACGAAGCAACTTCAACAAACTCATAGTGGAAACAAAAATTTCTTTTTTTGATGCAGCCTAATGTTACATATGTACATGTACCTGCTTGCGCACATGGGTGGTGATTCTCATTTATAAAAGCAACAATATGTTGCTACAGTTGATGAACACATTTTATTATTAAATTTTCATATTTTTTTTATGCGTTTTTACACACTCAATACCAAGTGAGGTTGTCAGGTAGTCGCCACCGAAAACATGTGCGCGGGCATACACGCAATGACTATGTGCATTGGACTGCATGGAATCATGAAAAAAAAAAAAATTTGGGGCAGCTTAAGCAATCAAAAAAAAGGTTCGTGGTTTCGTAAACCACATACCTATTAAATAATGCAATTTCCCTCAAATAAATATTTTCCTTGTTCTTTTGCCTAGTGCATTATATATAGGGGTCCTCACATAAACATAATTTTTTGTTGCGAAGAAACGAAAAAAAGGATAGTACAATGGCAAAGGCAACGTTACTTAAATTATACAAAGCGCTGCCAATTCCATTGCATACACCCGTTTTTATCGAGATAAAAATAAAAAACAAAAATAAAATAAATAAAAATTTTCAATTAAGGCCACCCTAATATAATGCACGGCACACCGCACAATTCCTTTTTACTTTTCGAAGTAAAAAGTTGTAAACACTATACGAAAAAAAAGGGAACAAAGAACAAAATTTTCTAACAGAGAAAAAAATTGAGGAGAAATTTCGGACACCCTAACAATCAATCAATGCAATTTTGCTTTTCGAAGCAAAAACCCCAAAACAAAAAAAAAAAAAACTACTCAAAAATTTTCTTTTTTTTACAATAAAAAAACAAAAAATTCACTGCACACCCTACTACATATGTATGTTCTCACTCCACGATCGCATAATTTTATTGCGGATCGTTGAAAAAAAAAACAAAAAAAAACACAATCACACACTTTCCACTATGCTAGTTACTCTGCTTTGGTGGAGGTTTTTTTTTGATTGACCTTTCATAGGTCTTCATTATCATATCTTTTTTCCTCTCTTTTTTGTTGCAATATATATACCCATATGTATATTTTGTTTCACAAAACACTTCACTAACGACAAATTAACAACGGAAAAGTTAAATGCCCGCGATTTACATTACTCGCCCGCACACGCACTAATTAAAATTACAATTTTAAGAAAAAATTCACTCCCGCACGTTTTTCTTTTTGTTTTCGTTTCATTAATTAATCCGGAACTGAAGTTAGTGAAATATGCAATATATCGATATTGCAAACAATCGATTCACTAGTACGGTAGCATAAGGGTGTTGACACATCATCAATTATCCGTAAGGCTACATGCGTCACGTACGGAAAAGCATGACGTAGACATTTACATTTTTGAGAAACTAGTTAGTAATCAAAAATAAATGCTATAAATGCTGGGAAATATATAAATTAGACATTGTTTGAGAAAATCTTTCCTGCTAATGTTTGGTTTGGCGTTGTTTCTGTCTTGGGGGTCCGAGGGCATCATTTGCAAAACAAATGAATATGAATTATATTACAATACAATACAGCTATCGCGTATTCATGTATCGCATACATTACCGCGCTTCCACCAACAACCCCCTTATCAGGTGAAGTTCACATTTACTTTACCAGAATTGCTCGCCAACCGAAACATGCTCACTACGTCGACAAAATTAGAACAAATTATTTTCCTTTTCAGAAAAATGACGCGATTCACTGCAATTCGTAAAACAGCTGAGGCAAAGGGGTTCTCTTTGGCCTGTCGATTGTGCGAAAAGAAGCACCCACTCAGGGTGTGTCCTGTCTTCCGCGGTAGCACACCGGAAAAAAGGTGGTATTTTGTAATAAAAAAAAACTATTGCACCAACTGTCTGTCGCCTCTGCATAGCGCAGCACACTGCACACATGAGGGACGGTGCAATAAGTGCAAGGACGACCACCACACCATGCTGCATATCGCGGAAGCTCAGGACACGACGCGTCGGCAACGAAACACGTGGCATCGCAGGCCACTGAGAACCACCGTAGAGGATAGCGACACCCTCTCATTAAACGCGTCCGAGGTCGAAACGGAGTCCTCTGGAGCGGAAACGTCTGCTTTCCGCCCAGGTGTAGCTCGGGGAGTGGAATCATCTGCATTCCGCCCGCCCTCTACGAGCGGATTGGAAATGAAAACTTTCCAACCGCGCCGTTTTCGACCTCTACTCAGGCACGAGGTGATCGCTAGCGGATTGGAAATGAAAACTTTCCAACCGCAGAGGAGCAGCCAGAATAGAAGAAAAAGACGACGTGTGCAGCATGCACAACACAATAATAAAAAATGGAGAGTGGACTCATCCGCATTCCACCTCCATCCAACGAGTGCTTTCCGGGCTGGGACGGTTGTCAGCCCACGTGCGCCGCCGCAGCTGATCCAGTGCCTCACGTCGGTTGCACCCACGGCCGTTGTTAAGATTGAGTCCGGTGGGCGCTTGCACCTGGTTCGAGCTTTACTCGATCCATGCGCTGCAACGTCCATCATCGCGGATGAGCTCATCCGCCGGCTCGGCCTTGATGTGACGGTTCTGGGGGATCGGCGTGGGTGCTTCATCAAGCTGCGGGGCAAGCATGGGCAGACGGCAACCGTCACCACTTATGCCGTGGCGTTGCCTCATTTCCGGAGGCAAACCCCACTAACAAGCCTGGATGCAACGGTAGCCACGCCATATGCCAACATCAGGCTCGCAGACCCACGGTTCTACGTCGCCGACCCAGTCCGATTGGTGCTCGGTGCCGATGTGGTCCCGAAGGTTATGCTGGGTGCCATACCAGCCGGAACTTTGGGGCCCTGTTGGCACAGAACACCATCTTTGGCTGGGTATTGTCTGGCGCCTGTTAAATTCATATTTTTATCAACGAGTAACTTTACATACTTTTTTATATATATACTTACACACATAAAATATATATGCCTACATACTTATACATAAAATGGATTTTTTAAATATTTTTCATACTTGGTTTTTGAAACCTTGGAATAATTGTAAAGTTATTCATAAAATGAACTTCCTTTATATACAAATGTTCTTTTTTTTACGAAATAGTAAATTTAACTATGTTTTATACCTACCCACATACATGAAACTTGAAAATAAATGTGCCACTGAATTAGAACCATGTGTACCTTCATTTATTTTTCTTCAATTTTCGACTTTAGGTAATTCAAACGGAACCTGAGCTGAAAATAGTTTTAAGCTTAATTTAATTTAATTTAAACTGCGAACCAGCGGCGGAATATGTCCAAATAGATCTTGCGTGTCGCAAGGGGGCCGGCATGTTTAGGCCGACAGCCCAAACTCCAAACATAAAAGGTCGCCCTCGCATTTTTCTTATATCGGTTAACAGTGCCAGTCAAATTGTTTATGTTAACCATACAAATGAACATCGCTGGAATAAATAAACAGTTTGACTGGCAAGCGGTATTGACCTCCTGTTATGTTCTTTTACTTCACTTGTTTTCACACATCAAGGAGAAAGGACGTATCCCGCCACAGTTTCCAGCTTCACCAACTAAAAGGTAACCTGCAAATACATATATATATAAATTGTTTAATCTTTATCTTCAATAAAGACTATTTGTGAATATTAAAATTCTAATACCAAACTTTTTCTTCTTTTCTACATTAAATCTTGACCGGCACCATCCCTGAGCTGTGGCCCGGCCAAGACAAAAAGTGAAACCATTTATGCCAGGAACTTGACTCGTATACTATTAAATATTGTAATGTCCATAGACGTTTGCATCGAAATTCAAAATTAGGGATATCCACTATGACCTGATCTGATAAATGCTAAATACTGCTAAAAATAACCGTTTTATAAAAATATTATTAAGATCAAAATCAATACAAATAAAATTACCTATCCAATGGTGTACGAGTCAATTTCCTGGCATAAATCGTTTCAATTTTACCGACGAAACGCAAAATTTTTATTTTTTGAAAAATCGCTGTTTTTCCTAACTTTGACCTCAATGAGGCACGTGTTAGCATTATCGGATTGGCCTGAAACTTTGTATGTATCATTTTTTAATATATTGGCATATTTTATGGGGGTGCCGCAGCGGAAAATCTAAAATTGATTTCTTGTATCCACCCTAATATATACATATATACATATGTATATTTTTTCTTTTCGTCACTTTTTTCTACTGAATGTTTGTTCATGTATGCACTCACTGCACTGATTTTCTTAGACTTTTTTCTTAATTTTTTTTCTTTTGACGAACGAAATAGTTCGATTAGGTATAATTTAATCATTTTATTTTGTATTTAAATTTTAGGGGTTGGGCCAAAGATGGCTGCGAAGGACCATGATTAAAGGCCTCTCTTCGCTACACTGCACTACTTTATTGTACAAATAAAGAGATGTTTGTTTAATTATTTTTTCCCGAGAACGTTATAATTTTCACTTTTTCTATTTCTTTAATTATTCTAATTTAATTTCAAATTTCAACTTCAAAATAAACACATATGTATGTTTAAAAGTATTGAATATATGTAAATGTATTCGTATTTAACTATACAACAGGAGCGCGTCCGCGATTGCCGGTTAATATTACTTGACTGGTTCGTGGACGCAGCGTCAATTCCGATGAAGTTGAGCTTGTCTTATATACCAAACGATACAAAATACCATCGTTAAACCTACCAGAACTAAATGGGTTGCGCCTAAGCCTGGCAGATAAGGCCAAATTTCTAGGCGTAGTTTTAGACAAAAAGCTGAACTGGAAGGACAACTTCATTCAGCGACAAAAGAAAGCGTACATTGCATTATATACGTGTAAAAGAGCCATTGGCAAAAAATGGGGACTCACCCCCAACATATGCAGATGGAGTTATACAGCGATTATCCGACCCATACTGCTGTATGGAATAGTCGTGTGGTGGCCAGCCTTGAGCTAGGCTTCAAACCTAAACTTGTAAAATCCACAGATTCAGCATGATAAGCATTAGCGGGGCTCTAAGTACAACGCTTAGCGAAACTCTTCAGGTCATTCTTCACATCCTTCCATTGGATCTAGCTGGTTGTCGAGCGGCGGCAACGTCAGCCTTGAGTCTAAGGGAGTTGTCGTGTTGGAACAACAAGATCACAGGACCTTCAAGTATACTGTTGTTGTTGTAGCAATGTTTCGCCCCACCTAATAGCTGCGACCGACCACAAATTGTCACCAATATCCTCTAACGGGAGTTCAAGGAAACTTGCTGTTACGACAGGGGTGGACCATAACGAAATTGGTGTTAGAGGCGTTGGTTCCACAATACAATTAAAGAGATGGTTGGTGTTATGCGGGGCAAGCGGGCACACATTTTGTATGTCGGGGTTGATTCTGGATATGTAAGAGTTTAACCTGTTACAGTATCCAGAGCGAAGTTGAGCCAGAGTGACTCGCGTTCCCCTGAGGAGGATGAGTTCCTCTTCCGCAAGTTTTGGGTACTGTTCCCTGAGTACTGGGTTCACCGGGCAGTTCCCGGCATAAAGGTCCTACGCCTGTTTGTGGAGTTCACCAAGGACCTGCTTGTGTTTTTTTGCTTCTTACGGCTGAGTTCTCAGGTTCCGTATTTCCTCAAAATGCTTACGGAGATGACTCCTTAAGTCCTTAGGCGGTGTTGGCTCATCAATCGGATGTCTGTTGGGATGCCCAGGTTTCTGGGTATTCAACAGGAACTGTTTGGTTAGCATCTCATTTCTCTCCCTGATGGGGAGTATTCTCGCTTCATTATGTAGATGGTGTTCTGGGGACATAAGAAGACAGCCCGTGGCGGTTCTGAGCGCAGTATTTTGGCAGGCCTGTCGCTTCTTCCAGTAGGTAGTTTTTAGGCTTGGCGACCGTATAGGGGACGCGTAGCACGCATACAGCTGGCCAATTTCTTTGTATGTGGTAGTGAGCGTTTCTTTGTCTTTTCCCCAAGTACTGCCAGCAAGGGATTTGAGGACTTTATTGCGGCTCTGGATTTTCGGAACAATTTCGGCTACGTGCTCACTAAAATGTAGATCCTGACCAAACGTCACACCCAAGATTTTGGGGTTGTCGGTAGCATAGTGCCATCGACGTGGATGTTCAAAATGGTCGACATTTGGGACGTCCAAGTTGTAAATAAGGTCGCTGATGATTTAGTCGGTGATAATGCCAGGTTTCGCGAGGCGAAAAAACTGGAGAGATCAGGGAGGTAGCCGTTTATTCTGTTGCAAAGCTCATCGATCTGTGGGCACGGGCCTGTGGCCATTATTGTGCAGTCATCGGCGTAAGAAACGATAGTAACTCCTTCCGGTGGCGAAGGTAGTTTTGATATGTAAAACTTAAACAAACGTGGGGATAGGACACCACCCTGTGGCACCCCTTGTTTAATTCTTCTTGGCTTTGATGTTTCGTTTCTGAATTGCACCGACGCCTGCCGACCACCCAGATAATTTGGCTCCTACTCGATCAATTCTGAACTAGCACTAAATTGTCTCCGATCTCTTCAACAGATGGCTCAACAGAACCGCTAACATCTCACATGGGTCCCTGGACATAGCGACATCGAGGGGAACTTCATTGCAGATGAACTCGCTAGGCAGGGTACAACCAGGCAGCTTCTTCCTGGCCAAGAACGCTTAGGTATGCCCCTGTCCATCCCGTCAATTGTACAACCTAAGAAGGGATACAATTTCCACACTTGTGGGGGCACTAACTGGTCAGTGCCTCATAGGTAGGCATGCAGAAAGGTTAGGAGCGCCTTATCGTCGATGCAGTAGGAGTTGTAAAGAGGATGATGAGGAGGAAACGGTGGTTCACCTCATTTGCAACTACCCAGCACTAAGCGGAGCACGGCAGCGCTTTCTGGGTGCTCTATTTCTTGATAATCTGAGCCGGGTTGTGGAGCATGACTTCAAGACCTTGGTAGCTTTCATCAGGTCCTCAAAATGGTTCGAAGAGGAAAGGCAACGGTGTATTTTCGTGGTACCACAACAGGCCTAATACTACTGGCCTAATTGTGCCCTCGGGCAGCCACCTCAACCTAACCTAACCCGTTTAAGGGGTGCTAGTAATCTATTTTATTTTATTTAAAATCAAAACAAAAGTGAGCTTTTTTATCAATATTTTTTTATCAATATTATTGCGATTTTCTATATTATTTGGTATAATTTTTTCGATAAGACAAATAAAAGAAAGAAAAGGGAAGTACCTATAGGAGAGGAATTGAAGGGAGAGCAAAGGAAAGGAAAGAAGAGGAAAGGAAAGAAAAGGACAGGAAAGGCAGGGAAAGGCAAGGCAAGAAATTAAAGGGGAGGAAAGGAAGGGAGAAGACAGGACCAGCCAGCGAAGGAAAGGACAGGAAATGAAACGAAAGAAAAGGATAGGAGAAAAGAGGACAAGAAAGGACGAGAAGGAAAGGATATGAAAGAAAGGAAGAAAGAGAAAGAAAAGGAAAGGAAAAGAAGAAAGAGAAAGAAAAGGAAAGGAGATGAAATCAAACAAAGCTTTTCATAATAAGGAAATAAAAGTAGTGGAAATTACAGGGGAGGAAAGGAAGGTAGAAGCAGGACCGGACAGCGAACGAAAGGACGAGAATGAAAGAAAAGGAAACGAAGAAAAGTATAGGAGAAAAGAGGAGAAGAAAGGAAAGGATAGGAAAGAAAATGAGAAGAAAGGAAGGAAGGGAAAGAAGGAGAGGAATGGAATGGAAAAAAGGAAAAGAGAAAGGGATAAGAAAGAAGAGGAAATGAAAACTATTAATTAAGATACTTTTTCCATAATTTCCATAATTCATCCATGCAGTTTAATATTTTAATAATAATTTATTGTTACGATTTAAATAAGTTTTTGAGCCGAGTTTGTCATAATAAGCAAATAAAAGGAGAGGAAATTACAGGGGAGGAAAGGAAGGCAGAAGACAGGACCGGAGAGCGAACGAAAGGACAGGAAATGAAAGAAAAGGGAAGGAAACGAAAGAGAAGGAAAGGTTAGGAGAAAAGAGGACAAGAAAGGACGAGAAAGGAAAGTATAGGAAAGGAAATGAAAAGAAACGAAGAAAGAGAAGGAAAAGGAAAGGAAAGGAAAAGAAAAGAAAGGTGATGAAATGAAACAAAGCTTTTCATAATAAGGATATAAAAGGAGTTGAAATTACAGGGGAGGAAAGGAAGGTAGACGGCAGGACCGGACAGCGAACGAAAGGACAGGAATGAAAGAAAAGGATAAGAGAAAAGAGGACAAGAAAGGCGAAGAAAGGAAAGGATAGGAAAGGAAATGAAAAGAAAGGAAGGAACGGAAAGAAGGAGAGGAATGGAAGGGAAAGGAAAGGAAAAAAAGGAAAAGAGAAAGGGAAAAGAAAGGAGAGGAAATAAAAACTATTAATTAAGATAATTTTTCCATAACTTTCATCCATGCAGTTTAATATTTTAATAATAATTTATTGTTACGATGTAAATAAGTTTTTGAGCCGAGTTTGTCACAATAAGGAAATAAAAGGAGAGGAAATTACAGGGGAGGAAACGAAGGCAGAAGATAGGGCCAGACAGCGAACGAAAGGACAGGAAATGAAAGAAAACGAAAGGATAGGAGAAAAGAGGACAATAAAGGAGAAGAAAGGAAAGGAATGGATAGGAAAGGAAATGAAAAGAAAGGAAGGAAGTAAAAGAAGAAAAGGAAAGGAAGGGAAAGGAAAGGAAAGGAAAGTAAAGGAAAGGAGAGGAAACGAAAACAATTAATTAAGGTAATTTTTCCTTAACACCCATCCTGACCTGTAAAGAAAAAGTACCAGTACAATTACAAGTATCAGTACCTCAGTACTTCGAGCAATGAGTACAAGTATATTAAAATTAATTAAATTATTATTATATAATTATTATAATTTATTAATTAAAACAAAATTAAAAAATAGTTTAAAACAATCCTAATATTTTTTATTAAATACTAGCAGACCCATCAGAGGTTGTTCTACACTAAATTTTGTATATCTGCATATATTTTAATAAGCTTTTTCCTCTGCCCTCCCCCTCTTCACTTTTTCTTAGTCCTTTTATTCACTCCTCCCTCCGTATTTTTCGCATCATCTATCTCTATCTTCGTCTCACTCTATCTCTTTCTCAGTCTCCTTCTCCTTCCCTCCTTTCTCTTCTCTCAAGCTTTTTCCCATTTTTCTTCATCCCTTACTGCCAGTCCCAGAAGGTGGTATGTATTTTGTTCCAGTCCCTTTCCTAGTCCCAGTCCCTGCCCCAGTCCTAGTTCTAATCCCAGTCCCAGCCCGTCTCTGGTCTACTTTCCGGAAAAAAGGATCGTAAATACTAATATAGACAAATTTATATACCAAATTTCAGGCAAATCGAATAGCACGTATGTAAATAGGTATGTGGGTATTATTAGTTCATGTCTTTATTTTAGGTTCGCATGCATATTTCTCAGTTTTGCCAGGTTTATGCGACTAAATCGAACATCACAGTGAAAATTACTTTAAACCTCTCAGCAACAGCTTTCAATTGATATCCATATTACACGCACATTCTAGGGGTATCCGGGTCCACGTTTTGGCCTATATCTCGAGACTCTAATCACCCAGCGGTATAAAAACTACTCTGTACTAAAGCACACATCAACAGCTTCAATTTGATACCCATAATGTAAAAACACATCCTAGTGTAACCCCGGTCCACGTTTTGGCCTATATATCGAGAGCCTAGTCACCCAGGGGTATGAAAATTACCCTCTACTCAAGCACTCATCAACAGCTTTCATTTGTTATTCATATTCTATAAACACATTCCAGGGGTACCCAGGTCCACGTTTTGGCCTCAATCTCGTAACCCTAGTCACCAATAGGTATGAAAACTACCCTATATCACTTGTTATCCATATTCTATAAACACAATCTAGGGGTACCCGCATCCACGTTTTCGCCTATATATCGAGATCCTCGTCACCACGGGTACGAAAAATACCCCGTATCAAAGTACTCATAAACAGCTTCCATTTGATACCCATATTGTACAAACATATCCCTGGATTACCCAGGTCCACGTTTTAATCTCAAGACCCTAGCCAGAACGGGATAATAAGTATCCAATGTCTGTCTCCTGGTTCTAAGCTACCTCTCCGCAAATTTTCAGCCAAATCTGTTCATCCGTTCTTGAGTTATAAATAGTGTAACTAACACCACTTTCTTTTATATATACATCACATTAGAAACTTCAAAAATAACACTTTGCTTCACTATTTAATTGTTGTTATTATACATATAAACCTTCCTCTTCAATCACCTTATCTACGAAAAAAGGGGATCAAAACCGTTGCGTAGTTTTAAAGGTTAAACATTCAAAAGCACATAGGGACAGAAAAAGCGACTTTGTTTTATACTATGTAGTGATAGTGATAGTGGTACATGCAAAAATACCAAAAAATAAAACTTTTGTTTAAGAATTTTAAGGAAATGTTCACTATTTTTAGCGAAAGAATACTTTTCAAGAGATGTATACATTCTTAACCATTTATGTTGCATTAACTTGGCAACACGCATAAGTATGTATGTACATACATATTGTTACGAATATTAGCAAAACTAAGGGTTGCTGCCATCTCTAAGCCAATGCTAAGGAGCGCCTTGCATGCACATCCATAGATCAATCATTATGTATCTACATAAACGAATAAAACATTATGTCTACACATATGTACGTACACGCAGCAGAGAAGAGATGCTCCCAAAAGTATGCAATTGTAATTGTTGAAGTGTCGCTCACAAATACACGCATATGAGAAGCTATATACGTGCATCTGTAGTTATAATTATATGACGGCAACTAAGCAAATTCTGGAAGCGCCTAGAAGATGCCACGAGGAAATCACAGAGTATAAAAGCACCAGCGGTAGAGGCGCTATAATCAGTTTCGATTAAGACGCTATCTAGCGAGCAATAGCCGTATTATTTTGAAAGTGAGTTTCATTTGAGCTATCAATCAGTTTGGTTATTACGCCAGCTAGTTGCAAAGTATAAGTGTTATTGTGAAGTACTTTAATAAAGGCCATTTTTCCATTATTCAATATTGGAGTTATTTATTCAACAGTTTTGTGATTCGAACTTAGCAGAAGGGCAAATAAGAGGATTTGCAAGTACATTCGTTACAATTAGTGTCAGAAGAGGAATTGTGGAATTAATTCCGAAGATTGGGAATACAACTTGGACATGGCAAAGTTCAGTGAATTGAAGCCTAGCAACTAAAGAAGGAGTTGGAGAGCCGTGGAATGAATACAAGCGGCGCTAAACTTGAACTTCAGGCACGGCTACGAGAGGCAATGGAAGCAGAAGGAATTGATGTGGAAGAGTATGTCTTTCATCTTGATGGCGAGGAGACAACCAAAATTGAAGAGAAAAACGAAACATCGCAGACGGTTACCAGCACAGACTTGAACATGATATTGGCTGCAATATCTGCTCAAACATCGACAGTGGGATCTCAGCTGGAATCGCAGGAGACACGTTTAACATCAAATATGGAAGCACAAGAGACGCGTATTTCAGAAATGTCGACACAAATTACATCCAAGATGGAAACTCAACTGGAAGAACAGAAAACGTATGTCTCATCACAGATGGAATCGCAGGAGAACCGTATAACATCGAAGATTGAAGCACAAGAGGCACGAATATCCGAAATGTCGGCACAAATATCAGGGACGATCAGACTTAGGTGGAGGGCAGTGTTACGAATATTAGAAAACTAAGGGGTGCTGTCATCTCTAAGCCGATGCTAACGAGCGCCTTGCATGCACATCCATAGATCAATCATTATGTATCTACATAAACGAATAAACCATTATGTCTACACATATGTGCGTACACGCAGCAGTGAAAGTGAGTTTCATTTGAGCTATCAATCAATTTGGTTATTACGCCAGCTAGTTGCAAAGTATAAGTGTTATTGTGAAGTACTTTAATAAAGGCCATTTTTCCATTATTCAATTTTGTATTGTTATTTATTCAACAGTTTAGTGATTCGAACTTAGCAGAAGGGCAAATAAGAGGATTTGCAAGTACATTCGTTACAATATGTCAAGCTGATATGATATGAAAACACATACATATGTATATCCATACATACCTATAAACCTACGCCCGAAGTTAAATAACGCAGCGAATGCTATGTATGTACGTATGTGTCGCATCATGCCTCATTCAAAAGCAATTTGCGTGCACAGTTGACAGCGATCAACCACACGCACTCAATTTTTGGCAAAAATTTTACTTTTGTTTAAACAATGTGGCTGATATAAGAAATGAATCAAGTATTTTTTTTTTGATGCAGTACGAAGTTAAATATTTGAAAGTTTTACTGCAAATTAAAATTTTTCAAATCCATCCTTCCGCTTATGAGTTATAGCTGTGTAAACAAAAATTTTATGATTTTTTGCTACATTTTGGCAATTTTCCATGCCCATGTAAAATATTTTTCAAATGCAACAAATATGAAAATATTAAAATGTAACAAATTTTTAGAAGATATAACAAGTTTACAAAAGCTACTAGAGATAATCGAAGAAAATCATATCGATAAAAATCACAGAGGTATCGAGGAGACTAAGAAATATAATTTACCTAAAGTTAGAAATACATAAGTATATCAACAACTGTATCATTTGTAATATGTGTAAATATGATAGAAATCCATGCAAAATTAAATTTTCAATAACAGAAACGCCTAGCAGATCCAATGAAATAATACATATCGATATCTGGTTCGCAAATAAGAATTCAATGTTTCTTACATGCATCGATAAATTAACTAAGCATGTTTCGATACATACAATTACAGGTAGAAATTCTACATCGATTGTTAGTTTACTAAAACAAAGATTTGCTATCTTAGGAAAACCTTGTAAAGTTGTAGCTGATAACGAGTTTAATACAGCCGTCATAAAAGACTTCCTCTCTGAAGAAAACATTTCATTTCATTTTACTTCGCCCAACACGCATACTGGAAACTCTGACTTAGAGAGGTTTCATTCGACACTAAATGAGCATATGCGTTTATTTAAGCTTAGTGAAAGGACTAAGGATATGGAAAATAAAACCTTAGCTTTCAAGGCAGTAGAAATTTATAATAACACGATACACTTTACAACAAAATATAAACCAAACGATCTTTTACATTCAAATCTAAATTCAAAAGAATGGGAAATTTTGAAAAAATGAGTAGAAAGTTATAAACGTAAAAGAATTGGTAAGTTAAATGAAAATAGAGTAGATCATCATCAATACCGCGAAAGAGAACAATTTAAGAATCTAGGATTTCATAATCTAAAACATTTACCAAAATATGTTATCAAAAATTTAAAAAAAAGGGAAATACGTATTTCAAAGATGACAAAGGATGTGAACGCGATAGGCGAACAGTAAAGAGAATTTTTAAACACCAAAAGTCTATTGAAAATGCAACTTTCGATAAAAAACAAATAAGTAGAGATTATTCAAAGAGAAAACAAAAATAAATATGTGTAAATATCTTTACTTTTAGCATAAAGAATTATTCATTCACGTGTTAATAACATTGATATCAAAAATAATGGAATATATATTGATTTACTTTTAAGAAAGAAAACCGCATTTCAGGAGTCATGCTTAATCACGCGCGGTTGGAGTTACATACCTAATATTTATCCGTGACCCTTAAAGGGTTAATTGAAACTTAACTCGAGAGTGCACATTGAGTAAAATAAAACAAGTAATAAGCAAAGCTAAGAGACTGAGAACAGTTCTCTGTTCTTGGGTCATAATCGAGACGAGATGAATGAATGGTATTCTTGAGGTTGAGTTGTTAACACGAAATTCGGATCATCTGATTAAAATAATAAATCATACGCTTCATTAAAATTACTTTGGACAAAAGAAAATGTATTTATCTTTAAATAAGATCTAAGAAATATAGTTTTGTTTAAATAAAGAAAAATTCATTAAATGGTCATTTTTATTTATTTAGGGGTGACTATAGAATGCGTTTGTACGATATGGGTATCAAATGAAAGGTGTTAATGAGTATTTTAAAAGGGAGTGGGCCTTAGTTCTATAGGTGGACGCCTTTTCGAGATATCGCCATAAAGGTTCACCAGGGCGACCAGGGGTGGACCAGGGATATGGGTATCAAATGAAAGGTGTTAATGAGTATTTTAAAAGGGAGTGGGCCTTAGTTCTATAGGTGGACGCCTTTTCGAGGTATCGCCATAGAGGTGGCCCAGAGGTGACTCTAGAATGGGTTTGTACGATATGGGTATCAAATGAAAGGTGTTAATGAGTACTTTAAAAGGGAGTTGGCCTTAGCTCTATAGGTGGACGCCTTTTCGAGATATCGCCATAAAGGTGGACCAGGGGTGACTTTAGAATTTGTTTGTACGATATGGGTATCAAATGAAAGGTGTTAATGAGTATTTTAAAAAGGAGTGGGCCTTAGTTCTATAGGTGGTCGCCTTTTCGAGATATCGACATAAAAGTAGAGGAGTGACTCTAGAATTTGTTTGTACGATACGGGTATCAAATGAAAGGTGTTAGTGAGTATTTTAAAAGGTAGTGGGCCTTAGTTCTATAGGTGGTCGCCTTTTCGAGATATCGATATTAAGGTAGACCAGGGGTGACTCTATAACGTGTTTGTACGATATGGGTATCAAATTTAAGGTACTAATGAGGGTTTTAAAAGGGAGTGGCCCTTAGTTGTATATGTGAAGGAGTTTTCGAGATATCGACCAAAATGTGGACCAGGGTGACCCAGAACATCATCTGTCGGGTACCGCTAATTTATTTTTATATACAATACCACGATACTGTTCCTGCCAAGTTTCCAAGGGTTTTTGATTTCGCCCTGCAGAAATTTTTCATTTTCTTCTACGTAGGCGTCAATAAACCAATCCAATTACAATGCGTCACACCCATTTTACAAAGTTGTTTCCAACGTTATGTTTTGCGTCAATAAACCAATCCAATTACCATGTTTCATCCCTTTTTTCATATTTGGTATAGAATTATGGCATTTTTTAAATTTTTCGTAATTTACGATATCGAAAATGTGGGCGTGGTCATAGTCGGATTTCGGCCATTTCTTACACCAAGATAAAGTGAGTTCAGATAAGCACGTGAACTAAGTTTAGTAAAGATATATCGATTTTTGCTCAAGTTATCGTGTTAACGGCCGAGTGGAAGGACAGACGGTCGACTGTGTATAAAAACTTGGCGTCGCTTCAACCGATTTCGCCCATTTTCACAGAAAACACTTATCGTCATAGAATCTATGCCCCTACCAAATTTCATAAGGGTTGGTAAATTTATGTTCGACTTATGGCATTAAGAGTATTCTAGACAAATTAAATGAAAAAGCGCGGAGCCACGCCCATTTTTAAATTTTCTTTTATTTTTGTATTTTGTTACACCATATCATTACTGGAATTGAATGTTGACATAATTTACTTATATACTGTAAAGATATTAAATTTTTTGTTAAAATTGGACTTAAAAAAATTTTTTTTTAAAAAGTGGGCGTTCGTAATCCGATTTTGCTAATTTTTATTTAGCACACATATAGTAATAGGAGCAACGTTCCTGCTAAATTTCATCATGATATCTTCAACGACTGCCACATTACAGCTTGTAAAACTTTGAAATTATCTTCTTTTAAAAGTGGGCGGTGCCACGCCCATTGTCCAAAATTTTACTAATTTTCTATTCTGCCTCATAAGGTCAATCCACCTACCAAGTTTCATCGCTTTAGCCATATGTGGTAATGAATTATCGCACTTTTTCTGTTTTTCGAGATTTTCGATATCGAAAAAGTGGGTGTGGTTATAGTCCGATTTCGTTCATTTTAAGTAGCGATCTGAGATGAGTGCCCAGGAACCTTTCATCAAGATACCTCAAAATTTACTCAAGTTGTCGTGTTTACGGACGGACGGGCAGACGGACGGACGGACGGACATGGCTAAATGAATTTCTTTTTTCGCCCAGATCATTTTGATATATAGAAGCCTATATCTATCCCGATTAGTTTATGCCGTTACGGATTACCGTTATGCGAACAAAATTAATATACTCTGTGAGCTCTGCTCAGCTGAGTATAATTATTGCTTCCAACAAAGTCGAAGAATTCACTTTCTTCCAGCTAGATTGAGCATTTGGACCACTGTGCAGCGTCACAAATGAGGATTGGGTGGATGGAACACAACCATGATGTTGAAAATTTCATTTAAAGATGGTTGCATTGCAGCCGCAAGAAGAAAGTTGAAATTTTTAATATATATATAATATATGTACATATGTGTCCTATTGGGGGCAACGTTGGAATGAATCCAAAAGTTTAGCAGCTAGTAAGTTTGATGTCGGAAAGTATAGAAACTGATGGCAGTGTTGGCCAAATTATGGATTATGGGCACTTTGGCGAGGGAAGGGATATTTCAGAACTTTTAAAAATTATAAACAGCATTAACCGTTGCGTGCACTAGATACTGTAGAGCTCACAGTGGACTTCTCGACATTTTTTGTCTTGCTTAAAGGTGGTTTTAGCAAACCCGCCATTTTGTATGCCGTGTGTATCCGTCGCAAAAATTTTCACGGTCACGGTCGCCACGTCACGCCATGTGATATATACATAGATGATTTGCAGACTTCCAATTATATTGACTGGCTATACTTTACCATCCAACGCCTTGTTAAGGTTGTGCCGTTAAATTAAAACACTGCAAGTTACTTATGGACACCTTTTTTATATGTGTCTAGTTACACTTTATTATAACTTATATGTTTTAATAAAACTTATGAATATTTGAGCTTAGACGAAGCGTACCGAAATGTGTATATATAATTAATGAACCCTGTATATGATCGCTCTCAAAGTATCTGGTCTTTTTCTAGTTCAAAGAATACCTACATCTATATTATACACGCACTGGGTTGCATTCACCCGTGCGCTACATCAGCTGATGAATGTTTGCTGTGGTGAGATTGAACTTAGGCGCCATTGCATGAGAACCAATTCTGATATTGTGCAAAATTTCAGTACGCATATTGAATATGATATCTTCGTTTTCGTCGAGACGTGGCTTAATAATAGCTTTTTTGATAGTGAGTTCTTTGACGCGCTTATAATCAACGTATTTCGTAAAGATCGAGACCCAAAAAAACTGGTCGCCTTAGGGGCGGTTTCGTTCTAATTGACGCCAAGTATCAATTGCATGCATTGTTAGTTCCACTCAATAATGGGGACTCTTTGCTTGATCAGATTTGCATCTGCACTAATGGGTCCACTACGCAAGGCTCTTTATATCTTTTCGCGTCGTACGTGCCACCCGGCAGCACATTTGAGTTATACAAGCACATGCTGATAATATTGTAACGAATTTACGAATTTACCGATTATTCCAAATCTTCTGCTAAGGTTCCAATCACTAAACTGTTGAATAAATGACTCCAATATTGAATAATGCAAAAATGGTCTTTATTAGACTATTTAACAATAACACTTATACTTCGCAACTTATAGCTTGCTTAAATACAAAACTGATTGTCGTGCCTCTACTGTTGCCGCTTTTATACTCTTCGATTGCCTCGTTCCATACTTCTGGGCCTTTCCAGTATGAACTTGGTTATTGCTATAAAATTATAACTACAGATGCACGTGTATAGCTTCTCATATGCATGTGAATATGTGAGTGACACTTCCACAGATAATTGCCTACTTTTGGGAGCATCTCAGATAAGATATATGCATGTGTTTGTGCGTCTCTTCTCCGCTGCATGTACGCACATATGTGTGGACATAATGAATGATTCGTTTATGTAGATACAAGTGACTGCCTGATTTATTGTCGTTGTGGCTTCATTTACTTAGCATCAGAGTAGTGATGTGAGTATCACTAATATTCGTCACACTGCCCTCTACCTAAGTCTGATCGTCCCGGTCAGACAAATCTCTCGATCTAACCCCTGCTAGCCTCTCCAAATGAAACACCCTTCTGCTTCGTGGTTTCCCAATTGTTTGTATGCGGTAGATGACATCACTGATCCTCTTCACAACTCTGTACGGGACTTCCCAACTGCACCAAAATTCGGATGGAACACCTTTCCGCCGGTGAGGGTTGTATAGCAGTACCAAATCACCCTCCCGGAAACCTTCCGAATTAAAGTTCTTGTCGTACCTGTGTTTATCTTACTACTCATTACCCTGGGCCGTTCCATCACACTCTGTTCTTTGGCCAATGAAGAACTACTTCGCAGAGCTTGATCTTGACGGATTGAGTTTGCATCATCCGTATCGTCTTGACGTTTCACAACAGTAGTGCGCGCTGGCTTGAAACCACCCTTGAATCCTTTCTGGAAAATTGTTTCAGTCTTTTTAGTGCGTCCATTAGGGTTTATCAATGCCAGTGTTTTTCTCGCAGTTACTTTCGATTTTGATTTGTTTGGCCCATTCGTTCCATCACCCCTTGCCCGATCTACTTTCCTTGACTTTCTTGGTCTCTGTCGAATCTCCCCCACCAGCACTCGCCTACCGCTGAACCCTTTCTCCAAACTGAATTTAAGTGGCACATCCTTGTTTTTATAGCGCATAGTCTTACTCCACATATCGATCCTGATGTCATGGTCAACTAAGAAGTCCACTCCCAATATGGCTTCATCAACGATCTCCACCACTACGAATTTATGACCTCCCCAGTTAAGACTTCACAGATAACTTCTCCCAGGACTTGGTTATACTCGCCAGTGACCGTACGCAACCTTGCTCCAGGTAATGGTTTTACTCTCCTGTTTACTAAGTCAGATCGAATCAAGGAATAAGATGCGCCCCTATCTACAGTCAGTACACGCACTCGTCATCCATATTCCCTCTGACGGTAAGACTGCTTGATTTCCTTCCAATTTGCGACACAGATATCACAGGACATTCAATAGGTGGAGCTAGCTTTCGATTTTTACATCTGGCACGCTCTTGCTCATCTCCTCCAGCTTTGCGTTTACGGCCACCCAAGTTGGAACTACCAGGACCAAGATCGCAATGACGTGCAATGTCACCGGGCTTGCCGCATTTGAAGCATTTGATAACTCTTTCACTCCGCTTTTGCGATCCTTTTAGCGCCTCCAATATTGCGTCTACCCACTCTGGCCTTTCTACTTCCACACGGCGTGGTTTGAAAACTGGCTTACACAGAAGCGACGCTGTTTCCTGAATTAGAGCATGGGCTACCGTTTCTGCGAAAGTTTGCTTTGGGTTTGCGTATGTAGCTCGCTTTGTTTCGACGTCCCGTATGCCATTTATAAAGCTCTGAATCTTTACCCTTTCAGTGTATTCCACGGGTGCGTCCGCATTCGATAAATGTGCCAGCCTTTCAACATCCGACGCAAACTCTCGCAATGTTTCACCAGGCCTCTGGAAGCGGCTCAGTAACTCCATTTGGTATATCTGTATCCTATGCTGAGTACCGTATCGTCTCTCTAGATCACCCATCAATGCTTCATAACAGTTCCGTTCGCCCTCTGGAATGGTTTGTAAAATCTCAACTGCAGGCCTTTTCAATGCCATGAACAGTGCAGCAACTTTATCTTCAGCATTCCAGTTGTTCACTGCTGCGGTCTTCTCAAATTGTAGCTTAAAGACCTGGAAAGGAACAGAACCTTCAATGGACTGTGTTTTTACCTTTGGATTACTCGTTGAAACTGCTGGGCGATTTAGTTGCAACTGCTCGATACGTCCTCTCAGAGCATCCACCTCGGCCTCGATTCTTTCCTCAACTGTAAAATTTTTGTATCTTGCGCCTCCAACTTCGAGGAAATACGTCCTTCTTGCTCTTCCATTTGAGCTGAGATCTGCGCTTCCCAAGGCAGTCGGTTCTATGTACCGGAGCGACTCGGGATTTTTCCCGACCAAGGACTGTCATTTCAGTGTAACCCCATTTAATTTGTTGCGTCCCTCCCACAAATTGTCATCCTCCCAGCAGCTCCTTGCAGCAGGACTGCTCCATACTCTCTTACACCAGGAAGGCATCGAATCCAATCCGGGTCCGTCTCCTGACCCCGGTCCTGAGAGGTTTTGCTGCATCTGCCGGAAAAGAATCTTTTTAGGACGGTCATACTCTGTTCAGTGTGTCTCGTGCAGGGGAAGGTTGCATCGGACAGGTTGTTCTGGGCTTGATCCCAAAACCCGATGTCCACGTAACTTTTATAAATCTTTTGTGGCTCCTTGCTCTTCACGCCCAAGGGCGTCCCGTAGTCTACGCCTAAGCGCCCCCACTACCTTCCAGCAGCCCCGCTGCTCAGTAAGCCACAACAAGTACCCGCTGCTGCTCGCGTCCCACGGCGCCAACAACTCAAACAGCTGATACCACTCATAACTACTACCTTCGTAGTAGAGTTGGTAGCAATGCTGAGCACCAGCTCCTGCCCCCTCTTCTCCCCCCTCTTTTCCGGCAGCAATCGTGCAGGTCAGGGAAACAGACTCTTAGTCCCTACCTCCGTTTTCACCGTCTGCCAGCACAGAATATATAGGTTTGCGACATCCGCCCAATGCAGCTCCTGCCTTGGGTGGTGCCACTTTCCTAGATGTTCTGGTCTCCGCGACGGCAACCCTCCGACGGGTTTCATCGCGCCATGTTGCCAGGTCGCAAACCCAAATACCCCAATGCTTGCCCAAGGACGCCCAGTCCCAGGGCCACAACAGCAATTGCGTCCTGGCCTTCCACAACCCATGCGTAGTCACCCGCCACTTGCCCCCAGAGTGACGGCGTCTCCCCTTATGCACTTCAGAATTCTGCAGTTAAACTGTAATGGACTAACTGGGAAGATTACGGAGATAGTCGATTTCATGAAGCGGCACAACATCCGCATTGCTGCGATTCAAGAGACTAAACTCACAGCAATATCTGCATTGCAGACCTGCTCTGGGAATAATGTCCACAGGAAAGACCGCGAGAGCGGAAATGGAGGCGGCCTCGCGTTTATCATAGACCACTCTGTGCAATATTATATATTTGATCCTGGAATCGACCGCAGGGACAATGTCTTAGAACGTCAAGGCCTAACTGTCCGGTCAGGCGATGCAAACCTAGAAATCATCAACATCTACATCCCTCCTGCCACCTGTTGCGCCAGTGGATACCACCCTAATATCAGGGCCTTACTCACTGGCAACAATCGCATTATCTTAGGCGATTTCAATGCCCATCATGATCTGTGGCATTCAAACTTGCGGGCGGACAGTAGGGGTGAGATGTTGGCGGATCAAATAGAAGAAACAACGTTCTGCACAATAAACGGAGACGCCCCCACACGTATGGTAGGAAGCTGTCACAGCTCGACAGATATCTCAATCGTGAGCGCAGAACTCGTAAACTGCGTCAACTGGCAGCCGATGGTAACATTGGCATCCGACCACCTGCCCATACTTATTTCGCTCGAGCGTACCGCCGACTTCATCGTCACCGAAAAACGCACTTTCATAAACTTCAAAAAAGGAAAGTGGGAAGAATATAAATCTTTTACAGACAACTGCTTTGCTGCCCTCCCTATCCCGACTGATGCCCGCCAAGGGGAGCGTGCCTTCCGTAAGGTCATTGAATCCGCCTCGGCGCGTTTCTTTCCCGCCGGGAGAATTCCCGAAATCCGCCCCACTTCCCAGCGGAGGCCGCTAACTTAGCGAGAGAACGTGACCTTATAAGACAGCTTTATCCAGGCGACCCCCAAATAAGGGATATAAACGAACGCATCAGATTGCTTGTGGACGAACACAAGCGGGCGAAATGGGAGGAGCACCTAAGAGGTTGTAACCTCTCTACCGGTGTGGGTAAACTTTGGTCCACCGTAAAGTCCCTATCGAATCCGACTAAGCACAAAGACAAAGTTTCCATCGCCTTTGGCGACAAAGTGCTGTCGGATGCGAAAAAATGCGCGAGCGCTTTCTGCCGACAATATATAATGCATCCTACGGTCGACAAAGATAGACGGAGAGCCAATAGACGCGCACATAAACACAAATTCAGCGCGTCACCAATCACCATGACCGCTAAAAAGGTTGAGGACGCCATTGGTCGCGCTAAACCATCCAAAGCAGTGGGCCCAGACGGCATAGCCATGCCGATGCTTAAAAGCCTAGGGAAAGAGGGTTTCAAATATTTAGCGCATGTCTTCAACCTGTCTCTTTCCACCTTTGTCATACCCGAGAAATGGAAAATGGCCAAGGTGGTCCCGTTACTAAAGCCTGGGAAACCAGCTAACATAGGTGAGTCGTATCGTCCGATATCTCTCCTATCGCCAGTGGCAAAGACGCTTGAAGCCATTTTGCTCCCTTATTTCCAAGCAAATTTGCAGCTAGCCCCTCATCAGCATGGCTTCAGAAAACTCCATAGCACTACCACCGCGCTAAATGCCATTAGCACCCAGATAAATTTCGGTTTAAATCAATACCCCCACCATAGAACAGTACTCGTAGCGCTAGACCTATCAAAAGCTTTTGATACGGTCAACCATGGCTCGTTACTGCAAGACCTGGAAGGGTCTACCCTTCCCCCATGTCTTAAAAGGAGGACCGCAAATTATCTGGGTGGTCGGCAGGCATCGGTGCAATTTAGAAACGAAACATCAGAACCAAGGAGAATTAAACAAGGGGTGCCACTGGGTGGTGTCCTATCCCCAGTTTTGTTTAATTTCTACATATCTAAGCTACCTTCACCACCGGAAGGAGTCACAATCGTTTCCTACGTCGATGACTGCACAATAATGGCCACAGGCCCATGCCCAGGCCCAAAGATCGATACGCTATGCAATAAAATAAACGGTTACCTCCCTGATCTCTCCAGTTTTTTCGCCTCGCGAAACCTGGCATTATCACCGACTAAATCTTCCGCGACCTTATTTACAACATGGACGACCCAAATGTCGACCATTTTGAACATCCACGTCGATGGCACTACGCTACCGACCGTCCTACACTAAATCTTGGGTGTGACGTTTGATCAGGATCTACATTTTAGTGAGCAAGCAGCCGCAATTGTTCCGAGAATTCAGAGCCGTGACAAAATCCTCAAATCCCTCGCTGGCAGTACCTGGGGAAATGATAAAGAAACGCTCATGACTACATACGCAGCAGTTAGCCAGCCGATTACGTGCTACGCGTCACCCATATGGTCGCCAAGCCTAAAAATTAACCACTGGAAGAAACTACAGGCCTGCCAAAATACTGCTCTCAGAATCGCCACGGGCTGTCTTCTTATGTCCCCAGAAAACCATCTGAGATGCTGACCAAACAGTTCATGTTGAATACCCAGAAACCTGGGCATCCCAACAGACATCTGATTGATGAATCAGCACCGCCTAGGGGCTTAAGGAGTCATCTCCGTAAGCATTTTGAGGAAATACGGCACCTGAAAACCCAGCCGTATGAAGCGAAAAAACACAAGCAGGTCCTTGGTGAACTCCATAAACAGGCGTCGGACCTTTATGCCGGGAATTGCCCGGTGAATCCAGTACTTAAAGAAAAGTATCCAAAACTCGCGGAAGAGGAACGCATACTCCCCAGGGAAACGCGTGTCACTCTTGCTCAACTCCGTTCTAGATACTGTAACAGGTTAAACTCTTACCTATCCAGAATCAACCCCGACATACAAAATGTATGCCCCGCTTACAATGTGTCCCCACATGACACCAATCATCTCTTTAATTGTAATGTGGAACTAAAGCCTCTAACACCCCTTTCCTTATGGGCCACCCCTGTTGAAACGGCAAATTTCCTTGGACTCCCGTCAGAGGATATTGATGACAATTTGTGATCGGTCGCGGCTATTAGGTGGGGCGAGCATTGCTACAACAACAACAACAACAGCTGAGATCTGCGATGATATCTGTGCTGAAATTTGCGCTGACATTTCGGATATTCGTGCCTCTTGTGCTTCAATCTTCGCTGTTATTTCAGATGACATTTCTGCAATACGTGTATCCCGTGATTCCAACTTGGATGCCATATATGTCTTCTGTTCTTCCATCTTGGACGTATGCGTGTCTCCTGCGATTCCAGCTGAGATGCCACTGTCGATGTTTGAGCAGTTATTGCAGCCAATATCATGTTCAAGTCTGTGCTCGTAACTGTCTGCGATGTTTCGTTTTTCTCTTCAATTTTTGTTGTCTCATCGACATCAAGATGAAAGACATACTCTTCCACGTTAATTCCTTCTGCTTCCATTGCCTCTCGTAGTCGTGCCTGAAGTTCGAGTTTAATGCCGGTTGTATTCAATCCACGGCTCTCCAATCCTTCTTCAATTGCTGGACCTTCAATTCACTGAACTTTGCCATGTCCTTGTTGTCCTCTGGAATTTATTCAACAATTCCTCTTCTGACACCAATTGTAACGAATTTACTGCAATTCCCCTTATTTGCAATCTTCTGCCAACGTTCGTATCGCTAAACTGTTGAATAAATGACTCCAATATTGAATAATGCAAAAATGGTCTTTATTAGACTACTTGACAATAACACTTATACTTCGCAACTTATAGCTTGCTTAAATCAAACTGATTGTCGTGCCTCCACTGTTGCCACTGAGGAGTATACGATTGCCTCGTTCCATACTTCTAGGCGTTTCCAGAATTAACTTAGTTACTGCTATAAAATTATAACTATAGATGCACGTTTATAGCTTCTCATATGCGCGTGTATATGTGATTGGCACTTCCACAGATAATTGCCTACTTTTGGAAACATCTCAGATAAGATATATGCATATGTTTGGGCGTCTCTTCTACGCTGCGTGAACGTACATATGTGTAGACATAATGATTGACTCGTCTATGTATATTAGGGTGGCCCTTCATTGTATGGAGGGGAAAAAAGTGTTTGGATTCTTGATCTCACCTCCTAAAAATATGCGAATAGCTCAAAAACGGATATATACAAAGTTCTAGGCCAATGAAAAAGATTTAGTGGTGGCGCAAATGAAAAATGACGAATTTTTACAATTTCGTGTTTCAGGCTTCCATATTTCTCAACCCTACGAAAATTTACTGCTCTTCCATACCGTAATAAGATCTGTATTTTCTTACTTTTCTAAAATGGACACAGTCTTCAAAATCGGTCGACGAGTAATAGAGTTACAGGGCAAAATATATATTGCTTTCGACAAACAAATATGAAAAGTAAATTAAGTCTGTGCAAATGTGTTTATCAGTGAATCGTGGTATTCGAGTAAAAAACGCTCAAATAAACTTTTTTATACACAAATAAATATATCCCTTGAAGCCAAACTTGAAGCGTATTTATTTAAAAAAGTACCTATACACATATATTTTTTTATAAATTTCCTTTCGAAATGCGTGATGCCACAACAAATTTAAGCCTACACTGCAACTTGTTCTTGCAACAAGCATTTCGAAAGAAATTAAAAAAAAAAGTATAAAGAAATGAAAATATATATTTTAAAATTGCAAACAACTACAAAAAATTTCTTTGACGTTTTCTTATTAAATCTATGCTGCTCTTGAATGAACAAATTTTGGATAGTAGGTTTTTTATAAGCTTTTATTTACTTTCACTTTTGTTGTCTGTAATGGAATCTTGCAAGTTAAATTTGATACACTTCCCGGTGTCCGATTGAGCTGAAATTTTGCAAACATGTATAACTCCGATGATGCAATAATACTTTGTTAGAATTCGATAAATTAATCGATAACACAGTTATCGGTAAAGATTTGTATTTACTTTGGCATAACAGCCTAAGTCCCATACAAACACGCCGGTACCTATCCGTGGATTGTCATATTTGGACGTGGTGAATCACGTGTCACGCGTGGTGAATCTCATCGCTTGCGAAAAGCGGAGACACAACCCTCTGTTGTATTTCTGTGTATAACCAACATAGCTGAATTTTTAAGGCTGTTTAACCCTGTAATCTTTTCTGTAATTTATTTTGCTTTTGGAAAAATTACCTATTTGAAAAAAGCTGGCTGAAAAATATTGGCATAACAGCTTAAGTTAAATCAAGAATGGAAAATCTTTGGAAAATTTGAGCAGATGTGGCAATTTCGCGCGTCCGTTGAACGAAATATTGACAATCTGCTGATCGTCGCTAAGAAATTAGCGACATTCCATCAACTAAGCAGCACTTTAGCAATACTACTGTTATTATTTGGCCGCTCAAACACACAAATATTAATTGTGCATTAAATCTAAAATATACAAATACACCATAATAATTTACACGGCCAAAGCCATAATAATTCACACGGGTCATCAATTCTTTCTCTGATTCAAAATCTGAACTACCAGCGCTACCGTCAACAGCTCAGTGTCATCACTGCCAGTAGCGCCAATAACACCAAACTCGTGCCTGACACACAAAAGTCGTTTCACTCAATAGCGCAAGTAAAATGTACTACGCACTCACTACTAAGAAGCGTCAAAAATTCGCTTGGAGTAATTTCGTCAATGAGCTACCATTGAGCTGGCACCGCATTGGCGCTGGCGCCATGCAATTTACATCACTAAAATTGCGCGAATGCCCAGGCTCATGACTTCAATACTTATATTTACAATGCTTTAAACTTTAAATACACCTCTGAAGTTGCTGCGCATAAAATGTGTACTAATAAATTCCAATACGCATTATACGCAGATGTAACTGATATATGTGTTTTTGTTTCACCCCCTATACTTATATTTAAAGCTTTTATAAGAACAAGCTTCTATTACTTGTTAATAAAACGAACTAAAAAGTAAAAAATAAAATTAAAGAAAAAAAAACTTTTTTAAAAATAAGCTTTTATTATTTTGGTTAATAAAATTAACTAAAAAGTAAACAATAAATTGACTCTAAAGAAATATAACACTTTATAAGTTCATTGTAAGCTTAAACGATAATTAGGCTTTTTCGTCTGCGACAAAAAAATTCTATATTGTACATAATTATATATTTTTAACATTAAAACTTTACACCTAAATTATTAAATCTTACAGTTTACATCACAGTCCTAATTGTTCTAATAAAAGCGTGTTACAAGGCGATAGCAAGAAAAGGAGATCCTAAATGTTCTTAATTATACCATCAAAATTTAACACGTTTTTTATTAGAACAATTAGGACTGTGATGTAAACTGTAAGATTTAATAATTTAGGTGTAAAGTTTTAATGTTAAAAATATATAATTATGTACAATATAGAATTTTTTTGTCGCAGACGAAAAAGCCTAATTTTCGTTTAAGCTTACAATGAACTTATAAAGTGTTATATTTCTTTAGAGTCAATTTATTGTTTACTTTTTAGTTAATTTTATTAACCAAAATAATAAAAGCTTATTTTTAAAAAAGTTTTTTTTTCTTTAATTTTATTTTAAATAGATAAATTGCGGCACTTTGCATTGGGATGGAAAACTACTTCCAGAAATAACAGGTCGCGAAAAGGTGAAACGACTTCCAGTTGTTGTTACTTCCAGGAATTATGTGCTGCAACACCCTCGGAAATAGCTGATACGTTGTATGAACTGTTATTTGAATGGGATCTGAAGGATGATATTGTGGCCTGTTGTTTTGATATGGCATCGGTTAACACAGTCGTAATAAAAGAAGCTGCAACGTTATTAGAAA